>NC_052146.1:194724292-195039182 GCF_902713615.1 Scyliorhinus canicula | reverse complement strand
TTTTGGGCATGCCCAGCGCTGGGGGAATTTTGGAAGGGGGGTAGCAAGGACGGTGTCGAGGGTGGTGGAATCCAGGGTCAAGCCAGGCTGGGGACTCGCAATTTTTGGGGTTGCAGTGGAGCCAGGAGTGCAGGAGGCGAAAGAGGCCGGTGTCCTGGCCTTTGCGTCCCTAATAGCCCGGCGGAGGATCTTGCTTCAATGGAACGATGCGAGGCCCCCAAGCGTGGAGGCCTGGATCAATGATATGGCGGGGTTTATCAAATTGGAGAAGGTGAAATTTGCCCTGAGGGGATCAGTACAGGGGTTCTTTAGGCAGTGGCAGCCTTTCCTGGACTTCCTGGCGGAATGGTAGGGAAATAGGCTGGCAGCAGCAGCAACCCGGGGGGAGGGGATTGGGTTTGGTGGGAGGGAGAAGTGTGTACATGGGTTTGTGGGATGTGGCGGGTGTTCTCTCTTTCCTTTCTGTTGTTTGCTTTTTTTGTTTTCGATTTAGTAGTTGCTTTTGTAGGGGGGGTGGGTGTTGTTCTTGGGTTTTTACAATGGTTATTCTGTTAATATTGTTTTGTTGTTTATATTTTGTGAAAACCTTAATAAAAATTTTTTTTTTTTTTTTTTTTAAAAGGAATTCCTGCGATTAGAGAAAGTAAAGTATGAGTTAAGGGGCTCTGCAGGGGGGTTTGAGAAAAGGTGGGGATGTTTGTGACTGTGTTTGAGGAACTGTTCATCGCGGGGGTGAAAATGGGGAAAGATCTGTACAGACTGTATTGTTGAATGTTGGGAAGTATGTCTCCCAGGTTGTTTTTGCTATAACCTGTTTTGATACACGTTTGCAATAAAATACTTTTTAAAGAAGAGAGAATATTCCTTATTTCATTATGTCGTCAACACGAGCAACAGGGTTAGTAATATATAATAGGAGGTCATCCGCATCCAAGGACACACGATGTTCCACACCATCTCGGTTGATACCCTTTAACAGTGTTGACGACTATGGAAGGGCGTTCCTTCGCCAAAGCAAAAAGAGTGGAGGCATAGGGCACCCTCGACCGGTTTCTCTGGATAGGGGGAAATACTTTGAATGTAGAGAATTAGTGTGCATACTTTGTAGGGGAGGTATAGAGAAGGCAAATCTAGGAAATAAATTTTGGACCAAAAACAGATTGACCCAAAACTGTAAACAAATATTCCCACTCCACCCGGTCAAAAGCCTTAGAGACACCAACCTCGGGATCAGTCGAGGCAGTTGGGGAAAGTATAATGTCATGAAGACGGCATGTGAATTACTTCCGGTGGCGGCAATGGAGTGAGTGGTCACACACAGGGCAGCTCCGGGTCGAAAGCGTTGGTTTGAACTCTAGTTACCTGAAAGTGGGGTAGTTTCGGCAGGAAAGTGGAGCTCAAGGTGTGGAGAAGTTCCCCTCTTGAGTGGCATGTCTGCTGGTTACCAGACCCGGCAAGAAACAAGGTTAAATGCCTCGCCAAGGAACTGGAGGAGACCTGTGGTGCAATAATAATTGAGAAGATGGCGGAGGGGACAGGGTCATTACAAGTGGGGGAACCGCAGATGGAGCAGTTGATGGTGTTTATCAGAGAAGAGTTCCGCCAGCAATAAAAGGAGATGCACGAGGACTGGTTGAAGGCCATCGAGGGAGCGGTAGCACCCCTGAGAGGATCGATAGAGAGAGTAGAGAAGTGCCTCGAGGCACAGGGATCAGACACGGGAGATGGACAAGTTGGTGTCTGATCGGGTGGTGGTGTTGGAGTCGGTGGTGGGGATCCTGGGGAACTTTGCAGTCGCTAAGGGCAAAGCTAGAGGAGCAGGAGAATAGGTCTAGGAGGCAGAATCTACATATCGTCACCCTCCCGGTGGGTGTGGAAGGTACAAGCACCACAAAATACGTTTTGATGATGCTGGTGGAGAGGATGCTGGACAAGGCCCCAGAGATGGACAGGGTGCACAGGTCCCTAAGACTGAAGCCCAGAGCAGGGAAGCCACCACAGGCAGTGATCGTGAGCTCCACAGGTTTGAGGAGAAGGAGAGGATCCTGGTCCAGGGAGAAGCAGAACTGCGAATGGGAGAAACCGGGTCCGAATTTACCAAGATATTGACGTGAAGCTGACAAGCCGGATTTAACAAGGCCAAGGTGGTGTTATATCGAAGGCAGATTCAGTTTGGAGTTCTGTACCCAAAGAAACTGTGGGCAAACTGTGGGTAACTTTTGCCGGTTGGGAGTACTATTTTGAAATGCTAGAAGAGACCAATGACTTTATAAGAGACCACAAACTTGGAGAGAACTGAATGTCGACGGGAGATGGAGTTGCTGGATCTGTAGAGGTCGGATGATGTCAGTATTGTGGGGCAGTCAGAGGGTGGGCGTTTCTGGGTTGTGTGTTTTTGTCTTTTTTCAGGGGGCTATAAATTTGTAAGGGGGCAACTATCCCCCCCCCCCCCCGTGCCGTTTGTGATGTTTTTCTTTTGAGGGGGTGACCTGTGGTTTTGGTTGTGTCTTTGGTTTTGAAGGGGAGGGTGGTGTGCACAGACAAGGAGGAAATAGTGGGGGGAGGTGCGGTATGCGATCAGGCAGAGTTGGAGACTGAGCGTGGTCATATGGGAGAAGGGGGCCATATTGAATGGGCTCGGTTCAGGGTGAAATTGAAAGAGGTAGAATCGGAAGGGGATGATGGCGGACGGTAGATGGGAGTGGAGACAGAAGCCTCCGGTAAGATCTGTAACATGCAGTGCCCGGGGACTGAACAGACCGGTTAACAAGTCTCGGATCTTCACGCACCTGAGGTGTCTGAAGGCAGGGCGTGGTCTTTCTGCAGGAGACATGTCTCAGGGTGAAGAATTAGGTCAGGTTCAGGAAGGGTTGGATGGGACAGGTGTTTCACTAGGTGTTTGACTCAAAGTCGCGGGGGGTGGCTATCTTGATGAGCAAAAGGACGGGGCCAAGGAAGTGCGGGACCCGGCGGGGTGGAGGTACGTGATCGTGAGTGGGTGCTGGAGGGGACGCCGGTGGTGCTAGCGAATGTATATGGGCGAGGGATTTGTGCCTGGAAGAGAAATTTGCAGGTCTGGAAGAGCTGCAGGAGAGTTTAGAGTTGCAAAAGGGAAGTGAATTCAGGTACATGCAAGTGAGGGATTTTGCGCGAAAGGATTGGAGAGAATTTCCCAAGCTGCCGGCGTATATCCTGTTGGAGCGACTGCTGCTCCCGGATGTGGAGGGAGAGGGCAGGTTGGTGATATATACGGTTGGCTGGGGGAGCAAGGTGGTGAGGAACAAGAATAAATGGGAGGAGGAACTGGGAGAGGGAGATAGGATGGGGAGTGTGGAGTGAGGCGATGCGTAGGGTAAATTCGGCCTCCTCGAGTGCAAGGATGAGCTTGATTCAATTCAAGGTGGTGCACAGCATAGAGCCTGGCGAGGAGGAGTGGGTTCTTCCAGGAGGTGGCAGACGAGATTGAGAAGTATGGGCGAGGGCCAGCGAACTATATGTACATGTTCAGGGCTGTGAGAGGTTGGAGAGATACTGGGAGGCGGCGTTCGGGAAGCTATCGAAGATTTTGGGACTGGAGGTCAGGCCGGACCCATTGGTGGCGATCTTTGGGTGTTGGATTTGCCAGAGCTGATGGAGGGAAAGAGGGCCGATGTTGTGGCCTTCGCCTCTCTAATTGCTCAGCGAAGGATATTGCTGGATTGGCGGTCGACAATGCCCTGGGTTGGCGGCCTGGCTGGGGGACCTGTATGACTTCCTTCGGTTGGAAAAGATCAAGTTCGAGTTGAGGAGATCAGCAGAGGGCTTTGAGACACGCTGGGGACTGTTCATGACAACGTTTGAGGAATTGTTTGTTGCGAGGAGTGGAGGGGGAGGGGTGAATAGGGAGGAAAATTGAATTGTGGGAGTGTTGAGAATGTTATTGATTTGCGTTGTTGTATCTTTGACTATGTTTGGAATAAAATACATTTTAAAAAATAGAAGGAGGCATGTATTTTGATCATCAGATATTTTACCAGGGAGACAAGGCTCCAAACGGCACACCAATACTTAGCGAACAGCTTTATGTCTGCGTTTAATAGAGAAATAGGCCACTATGAGCCACAATCCACAGGGTCAGTCTTTTTTTGAATATAAACAAGATGGAAGTTGGAAGTGTTGGGGGCAGAGAACCTTGAGACAATAAGTCATTAAACATTTTAATAATAGGGAGCAAGTTGAGTAGATAATGTTTTATAAAAGTCAATAGGGAAATCATCAGGGCCTGGGGCCTTGCCACTTTGCAGTAACTTAATACAGTTTGTTATCTCACCTAGATGCATACAATTGTCCAAGTCTCTGCTTCTATCCGCATCCACATATGGATGTCCAAATTATTTAGAAAGTCAGCCATTGCGATGCTATCCGACGGGGTTCCGATTTACAAAGGTTCCAGTAAAAAGTGGAGGTCGACTTAATATCAGAGGAGTCAGTCGTAAGATTATGGGAGGAGCTGTAGACCTGGGAGAAAAACGAGAAGCAGACTAGCGCCTGAGTTGGCGACCAGCTTTGTCCCCTTCTGGCTGTTGTAACATACTTCCCACAAGTAAAGCTGAGTACAAGTCAAATTGAGTCTGAAGATTTAGTCTGTCAGCATATAACTCAGCAGTGGGAAAATGAAATATTGACGGTCTATCTCTAAAATTAATTGCTTGTAGAACCACCTTGAGGCTCTCTCACAGTACTGATGGGGTGGTGGATTCAGATTTATTTGTTTTGATGAAAACATCTTTATTGGTGTATATAAGGGCAGCACGGTGGCCTAGTGGTTAGCACAACGGTCTCACGGCGCTGAGGTCCCAGGTTCGATCCTGGCTCTGGGTCACTGTCTGTGTGGAGTTTGTATATTCTCCCCGTGTCTGCGTGGGTTTCGCCCCCACAACCCAAAAATGTGCAGAGTAGGTGGATTGGCCACGCTAAATTGTCCCTTAATTGGAAAAAATAATTGGGTAATCTAAATTTATAAAAAAAAAAAAAAAAAAAAAAAAATTTATTGGTGTATATCAATTTACAAATACCTTTATCAGATAGCACGGTCGTGTTAAATCTCCATGAAGACTGCCTTTAGTTTTGGAAATAAGAGCCAGAACAAGGGAGTGGGAAGTGTGGTCTGATATAACTATGTCAGGATACTCGGTTGTTTTAACTGTGGGAAGAAGGGCTCTATCTAAAAAATGTGAGTAGGCATGGTGGACATGAGAGAAGTATGAGAAATCCCTCGTGGGCAGGTGGAGAAAACACGAAGGATCAACACAACCCATTTGAGTCATAAATGTGGAGAGCCCTGGACACACCAGAGTCTTTGGACTTGAGTGGTCTAGCCCTGAATCACAGTTTAACGCTCGGATGTTTTAAGATGGTGGGTGTCCAGATTGGGATAGAAGCAATATAATAATTTTGTATCATACCAGTCAGGGCATAGGCATTCACCAACACTTATGGGGGTTTGAAAAAGTGTGCCACTAACGATTGTATAACGTCCTTCAGGATCTGAGATTGTGTTTAAGTGAGACAACTAAATTATTTTATTCATCAAAACTGCAGGCCCCTAGCTCTGCTGTTAATGTTGGAATGAAACATCTGGGAAATCCATGCTTTACGTCATCTGAGGGCAACACGGTGGTGCAGTGGGTTAGCACTGCTGTCTCATGGCACCGGGGACCCAGGATCGATCCCAGCTCTGGGTCACTGTCCGTGTGGAGTTTGCACATTCTCCCCGTGTTTGCGTGGGTTTCACCCCCCCACAACCCAAAGATGTGCAGGGTAGGTGGATTGGCCACACTAAATTATCCCTTAATTGGAAAAAAAAGAATTGGATACTCTTTTTTTTTGTTTAAAAAAAAATACCCAATTCATTTTTTCAAACTAAGGGGCAATTTAGCGTGTCCAATCCACCTACCCTGCACATCTTTGGGTTGTGGGGACAAAACCCATGCAAACACGGGGAGAGAATGTGCAAACTCCACACGGACAGTGACCCAGAGCTGGGATCGAACCTGGGACCTTGGCATCGTGAGACTGCAGTGCTAACCACTGCGCCACCGCACTGCACAGATACTCTAAATTTATATATAAAAAGCAAGAAGATGCATTTCCCTGTTGGGTTAAGTTAAAGTAAGAAGTAAAGAAAGTGCTCCAAGTTAGAGAAAGCTTTTGTGTGGGAGAAGATTCTACGGCATGTTTCTTTGAGATTGGCATTTGTAAATACATGTATGGAAGTCAGAGATCCAGTGTGACCAGTTGGCTCACAATATGACAAGTATTTGGAGGGATTTAATGAGAAATCCTCAGAAGTTCTATTGGGTGGCATCTGCCACTTGGTTTCAGGATGTGGTGTGTCTGAACATGTTTCACCTATTAGTTTACATGGACTGTGGACTTACTGAGAATATTAGAATTTAAGATACTTTGTGACTTGTGTAATTCTTATAAACCTGTATATACCTGTAAAAGTATCATGGGAGTGAGGAAGCAGTGTATTATAGTGAACTTGATTTGTTTAAAGATAACCAGCAGTCCAGTGACTTTGTTCATCCATGTCTCTAAACAAAAAAAAAGTTAGTCTATCGAGTCAGCGTTCCATTCTGCGATCGGACTGTCCAATGGTAACATCAGCTGGGAATGAGGATCTCATTCCCAATCCTCTCACAAGTGGGAATTATCTACTCTGTCCAGATCCCTCATGATTTTGAATACCTCTATCAAATCGCTTCTCAACTTTCTTTTCTCTAAGCAGTCCTAACCTCAGAGTCATAGAGCTCGTACTGCATGTAAAGAGGCCCTTCAACCCATCATGTCCTCGCCGGCCATCAAGTACCTATCTACTCTAATCCCATTTTCCAACACTTGGTCCGTAGTCTTGTGTGCTACGGCGTTTCAAGTGTTCATTTGAATACTTCTTAAATGTTGTGAAGTTTCCTGCCTCTATCACCTTTCAGGCAGTGAGTTCCAGATTCCAACCACTCTCTGCGAGAAATGATTTCCCTCAAATCCCCTCGAAATCTCCTGCCCCTTACCGTAAACCTATGCCCCCTGATTATTTATTTTTTTTTTTTATAAATTTAGATTACCCAATTATTTTTTCCAATTAAGGGGCAATTTAGCGTGGCCAATCCACCTACTCTGCACATTTTTGGGTTGTGGGGGCGAAACCCACGCAGACACGGGGAGAATGTGCAAACTCCACACGGACAGTGACCCAGAGCCGGGATCGAACCTGGGACCTCAGCGCCGTGAGGCGGTTGTGCTAACCACTAGGCCACAGCCCCCTGATTATTGATCCCTCCATTAGGGGAAACGTTCCTTCATACCCACCCTATCAACGCCCTCATAATTTTATACACCTCAATCAGGTCCTTCCATCAGCCTTCTCTGCTCCAGGGAAAACAACCTTCGTCTATCCAGTCCCTCTTAGCTGAAATGCTCCAGCCCAGGCAACATCCTGGTGAATCTCCTCTGCACCCCATCTACTGTAATCATTTCCTTCCTATATTGTGGTGATCAGAACTGAACACAGTACTTCAGCTGTGGCCTAACGAGCACTTTATACAGCTCCATCATAACCTCCTTGCTCTTATATTCTGTGCCTTGGATAATAAATGCAAGAATCCTATATGCCTTCTTAACTATCTTATCTACCGGTGATGTTGTTTTCATGGATCTATGGACATGAAGCCCAAGGTTTCTCTGTTTCTCCGTACTTCCTAGTGTTTATTGTATATTCCCTTGCCTTGTTAATCCTCCCAAAATGCATTACCTCACGCGCTATTTCAGGGTTAAATTCAATTTGCCATGACTTCCGCTGGCAGCCATGGAGTGAGTCAATGTGAGGTTTATTTCGGGGCAGGTGCAGAGGACGGGATGGAGGTTGGATTCAGGACTCCTGGTGGACAAGGCATTCTGTGAGACGGTGAAGATCCGATTAGGAATTATGTGGAACTTAATCTGAACAGGGACTGTCGGTGGCCACGTTTTGGGAAACTTTGAAGGCAGTGGGTCCGAGGTGAGATTACTTTGTTTAAGGCTCATAAAGATAGGAGGAGGAGGGAGGAGCACAGGCTGTTGGATGAGATACTGGAGAGGGTAGAAGATACTCGGCAGCACCCCCCCCCCCCCCACCCCCAAAGATGTTTCTGGTGAAAAAGAGGTTGCAGGGACAGTTTGATAAGCTGACAACGAGTAAGGCAATTGTGTGGCTGCAGAGGGCGAGGGGGTTGCAGTATGAGTATGGAGAGTCATATGCTGATCACCAATTGTGGCAGCAGGCAGTGTCTAGGGAGATTTTAACGGTAAGTGCAGAGAAGGGGGAGGTGGTGTCAGAGCCAGAAAAGATAAATGAGGAGTTCAGGGGGTATTATGGGAAGTTGTACAAGGCCGAGCTGGGTAGAGAGGTGAGGGATATGGGAAGGTTTCTGGAACGGTTGAGGTTCCCAGAGCTGGAAGAGGGAAGAGTCAGGTATTGGAGGAGCCGCTGGGGCTGCGGAAGATGATGAATAGTATCAGGAAATGCAGTCCGGGAAGGTCCTAGACCCGGATGGTTTTCTGGCAGAATTCAATAAGCAGGTTGCGATGGAGTTGCCCCCCCAACCCCCTTCTGTTGGGGATGTTTAGTGAGGCGGTGGAGAGGGCTGGGTTGTCAGCGTCGTTGACACAGGCATCAATGTTGTTAATCCTGAAGGGGGAAAGACCCACTGGAGTGGGGGTCCTACAGGTCCATCTCTTTGTTGAACACAGATGTGAAAGTATTGGTGAAGGTGTTGGTGTGTAAGTTGGAGAGTAGAGTGCGAGAGGTGGTCTCCAAGGATCAAACAGGTTTTGTGCAGGTTAAGCAGCTCTCCAGCAACATTAGGAGGCTGTTGAATGTAATAATGATGGGCAGCACGGTAGCAATCGTTAGCACTCTTGCTTCACAGTGCCAGGGTCCCAGGTTCGATTCCTGGCTTGGGTCACTGTCTGTGCAAAGTCTGCACGTTCTCCCTGTGTCTGCGTAGGTTTCCTCCGGGTGCTCCGGTTTCCTCTCACAAGCCCCAAAAGACGATGCTGTTAGGTAATTTGGACATTCAGAATTCTCCCTCTGTGTACCCGACCAGGCGCTGGAATGAAGTGACTTGGGGCTTTTCACGGTAACTTCATTGCAGTGTTGATGTAAGCCTACTTGTGGCAATAAAAATTATATAATGACTGCGTCAGGGGGGCAGGCACCAGAGGTTATTGTATGCATGGATGATGGATGCGGAGAAGGCCTTTGATCGGGTAGAGTGGGTAATGTTTTGAATTCTGGGTAGATTTTGGTTTGGGTCAACGTTTGTGGCGTTGGTTCAAAAAGTCGTTGGTTCGACTTTTGTATGTGTCCCCGGTGGTAAGTGTGAAAACGAATGAGTACTTCAGGACACTTTGGGTACACAGGGGGGGGCGTTACCATTTAAGGTGGCAAGTGAACGATTTAGGTATTTGGGTATTCAAGTGATGCATGAGTAGGCCACGACGCACAGGTGGCACTTGACAGCATTAGTGAGGAGGATAAGTGAGATCTTAAGAGGTGGGATGCTTTGCACTTGACATTGTTAGGGAAGGTGCAAGTCGTAAAGATGAATGGGCTGACACGGTTCGCAGGGCCTCTCCTACATCGCTCACAGACATCCTCCACCTCTTTGAACAGCCGGCTCATCTTTGTACGGTGTACCCTATACTCGTATACACTACCTTCAGCTGTATCAGCCCCTGCCTCACGCACAAAGCCTGAGGTATTTACCCTCTGCAGCACCTTACACCACAATCCCTCCTCCAGTGCAACACCCCTACCCTCCAGCTCTTCCTCCCACTTCGCCATAACCCCCTCAATGGACACGGTAGCACAGTGGTTATCACAGTTGCTTCACAGCGCCAGGGTCCCAGGTTTGATTCCCGGCTTGGGTCACTGTCTGTGCGGAGTTTGCATGTTCTCTCTGTGTCTGCGTGGGTTTCCTCCGGGTGCTCCGGTTTCATCCCACAGTCCAAAGATGTGCAGGTTAGGTGGATTGACATGCTAAATTGCCCTTAGGTTAGATGGGGTTGCTGGGTTACGGGGTTAGGGTGGAGGTATGGGCTTAGGTAGGGTACTCTTTCCAAGAGCCGGAGCAGACTCGATGGGCCGAATGGCCTCCTTCTGCACTGTAAATTCTATGATTCCATGACACCCCATTCTCCTCCCGTAAACCACCGAGATGACCCCCCCCCCCCCCCCCCGACAGCACCGCCTCCAGCAATGAGGAGGCAAACGCTATTGGGAAGGTCGGGAAGACATTGCTCGCAAAGTCCCACACCTGCACCAGCCCAAACATCTCGCCCAGATCCTCCAGACTCGCAAATCCCCCTCCCAGAAACGGGATCAGCCTGTCCACCCCACTAGAAAAACCCTTGAGCAAAAAGACCGACAGGCACTGGAACAAGAACAAGAATCGCAGCAAAACATTCATCTTTACTGCCTGTACCCAGCCTGCCAACAACAGAGATTGTCCCACCTCGGCAAGTCAGCCTTCACCCTCCCTCAAGCTAGTACAATTGAACTTCCAGAGCCCTGCCCAATCCCAGGCCACCTGCACCCCACATACCTAAACTGTGACACTGCCAGACAGAATGGCAGCCCCCCCCCCCCACCCCCCAGATTGGGAGATCATAAAATACTTACTTTTGCCAAAATTTGATTTGTACTCTGAAAACGTCCCAGATCTCTGAAGCAACCGCATTATGCTCCCCACCAGAGTCCAGATCTGAAATATACAGCAAGTCATCTGCAAATGAGGACACCCTGTGCTCCACCCCCGCCCCTTTACCATTCCCTTCCACAACCCCAAAGCTCTTCAGCACAATGGCCAAGTCTCGCCATCGCAAACAGAAGGGGGGGTACATGGAGTGTTCCTGCCTCGTACCCCAGAGCAATGCAAAGTACCCTGAATTTATACTATTCGTTTGCACGCGTGCCATCGGCTCCCCATATAACAGCTACACTCACACCACAAACTTGAGCCCAATTCCAAATTTCTCCAACACCGCCACCAAATAACACCACTCCACTCGATTAAACGCATTCTCCGTATCCAATATCACTACCACCTCCGTCTCCATCCCCTCTGCTGGTGAAAGCACCACATTCAAAATCTCCTCATATTCGAGGACAACTGCTTGCCCTTTACGAACCCCGTCAGATTCTCCCCAATCACCTTCGGAAGGCACCGCTCCAATCTTAATGCCAACACCTTTGCCAATACCTTGGCGTCTACATTCAACAGAGATATGGGCCAGTACGACCCACGCTCCACCGGATTCTTGTACTTTTAAAGCAACAACATGATGGAGGCCTGCCCCATTGTTTACGGCAAGACACCCCTGTCCATGGCGTTCTCGAACATTCCCACCATGAGCGGTGCCAACCTATCCTTAAAATCGGTTATACAATTCGAGCGGGAATCCATCTGGCCCAGCCAGCTTTCCTGCCTGCATTCTCCCAATCACCACCCTCACCTCCTCCACCCCATCAGCTCCTCCAACCCTGTCCCCTACACCCCCCTCAACTTCAGGCCCTTTCCTGATTTCTATACCTTTATAGCCCTTCTCCATAGTGAACACAAATGCAAAGTACTCATTTAAAACCTCACCTACGTCTTTCGATTCCACACACAGATTGCCACGTCGGTCCCTAATTGGTCCTACTCTTTCCGTGGTCATCCTCTTACCCTAAATATACTTCTAAAATACCTTCGAATTTTCCTTTATTTTACCTGCCAGGTTTTTTCATGCCCCCTCTTCACTCTCCTAATTTAATCTTTCAATCTCCAATCTGTCTTCAGAGCTGAAGTTCCTCATCCCTGGAACCATTCACATAAATCTGTTCCTCTTATGATAGAAATTTATTTACAAAACAATAATTTTCACCACAATTGCCTACATTTCCACCTGAAATTAACGAAGTATCTTTTTTCTTTTATGCAATACTGATTCAAACAATCCTTTTTTCAGATGGCCGAGTCAGACGCTCTCAACTGGATGTAAAAGATCCCCCAGCACTATTTTGAAGAAGAATATGAGAGTGCTCCCAGCGTCCTGGCCACAATTTAACCTTCGTTCAACATCACGAAAATTGAACATCTAGTCATTCTCACAATGTTATTGGGGGAGTTTACTGTGTGCAAAATAGATTGTCACGTTTCTTAGATTACAACAGTGACTATACTTAAAAAATAAAAGTGCTTTATTGGCTGAAAAGCACTTTGAGACTGGTAGTTGCGAACAGTGCTATAAAAATAAGTTTTTTTAAATTCTGTTCTGTCATTTAGAACCCCAATCCTGTTATAGCTGATTTCTTTGCGCAGTGATAGTTACAAACTCACTCTGCTCCACATGTTGATCAGCAATAATCATGCCCACAGAGCCTTCTCACTTCTGATTGGTCAATTATTGCTGCTTACTTCCGCGTAATCGCGGCTTACTTCCATTCATTGGCTGCCAAAAGCCAATTAGTGTTGGGTTCTATGCTTGCTCTCCTGTACACCTCAAAGACCTTCTGTTCACCCACTTGTCCAAAGCCTTTACGTGCCACTGAAGAGCCTTGTGATAGAGAAAGATATGCCCAAGATAAAGGCACTGTGTACTGTGTGACACAGAAGAAAATCACTCCATAACATTGTCATTTAGAAATCACTGATTTATTGAAGTCGCCTCCCCTATAAAAAGACTTGGGAGCCCCATGCAACAATTCATCAAGGCCCCTTCAACAGCGCCTTTCAAACCTGTAACCTCTGCCACCTAGAAGGGCGGGCAGCTGATGTAAGGTCCTCTTCAAGCCACACACCATCCTGACTTGGAACTACATCGCCATTCTTCACTGACACTGGGTCAAAATCCTGGAACTCCCTTCCTAACAGCACTGTGGATATACCTACACCACGGGACTGCAGCAGTTCAAGAAGGTAGCTCACTGTCACCTTCTCAAGGGCAATAAAGGCTGGCCAAGGCACAATGCCTACATCCCATGAAAGAACTTTTAAAAAGAGATATAATATAAAACAACTTCCTGCATTTAAAGAGTTCCTTCAACATAGTCATACATCCCAAGGCATTTTGCAAGAACATATCACTATTTGATACTGAGAGACACAAGAAGATGTTAGACAGATGTCTAACTTGGTTAAGGAGTGGCTTAAAGGAGATCGAGAGCGCAAGAAGTGTAGGGCAGGAATTCCAGAGATTAGGGCCAAGGCAGCTAAAGACAACATCTGATGTACCAGCAGCTTTATGATTCAAGGTTTGCTTGCAGCCAAGAAATTCTGAATAGCTTGTCGTGGCAGGGCCGAGACACCCAGAAGTAATATTGATGCAAACACAAAGAGGATGAGCCATTTCTCTGCTTCAAACAGTTAAACCGACAAAGGAGAGATAAATACCTCACTTAACATTCAGCCTTTATTAGTTTAGTGGATTTAGGTCAAGTTGGTCATGAAACTAGAGAACAAACAGCTCGTGGAAATTACTTGCGTTTCAGCAGTAGACCAAGTCCACAGAACCACCAGGCCTTTAAGCTTTTGCCAATGTAGCAAAGATATCTTGCTCCCAATGAGGCATTGAAGGGGGAACTAAATAAACATACAAGAGAGAAAGGAATTGTGCTGATAGGATTAGATGAATGGAGGGTGGGAGACTTGGACAGAGTGTAAACATTGCCATCGGTCACTTGACCCACATGGCCTGTTTCTCTGCTGTACTTTCTATCCTGGCTCAGCAGCTACAGAAGTGCTTTAGGCATTTTAGTATGCAGTTAATTATGTGCAATCTGCTACTAACGGCAAAGTTGGAACAAAACTGCACACAGAAAACACAGCAAAGTGTCTCCTCCCTCAGAAAACAACCAATCATACGCCGTACCATTTTATCCAAGTGCTGAATCGATCTGTAGATCTCCCCTTGACTCTCATCATAATGCGTGTATCGAAAACGTTGTCCTGAAAAATAACAAGCGTCAAATATCTGAGGCAGACATCATCCGGCAAGCTTTAAGCCCAGCTAAAAACATTACATCCCTAGTCACACAAGTATTCTGTAGTCTGACCCACTGAATGGCTTACAGCTGTGCATGCCCATGAGTCTCTCAATAACGAGGTGCCTTTTTGCTGCCCGAACAAGCTCATTCATTTGTAAATGTGGATCTCGATAAATCATTTATTTGCCCTGTCCTGGAATACCTGTGCAGTTGAGCAGAATCACAAAGCAGCAAAGTAAAGCCATTGAAAAGGTTAGAAAAGGGCTTGCAAAGTCATTCTTGGTCCTAGTCGCCATAGCTATTCAGATGCCTCACATGATTGCGATCTGGAGACACTCAGGAACAGAAACGATCAACCTCTGCCGCTCTTTCGCGAGATTGCTGAACTCCAAACTTCACTACTCGTTACCTGCAGACAGATCTCACATTGGCTACCAGCTACTGGACTCAAAGGAACTGAATGAGGATGTAAAATGACAAAAATAGTCCAATGCCATATTTTATCTGTGATGTGGAGATGCCGGCGTTGGACTGGGGTGAGCACAGTAAGAAGTCTTACAACACCAGGTTAAAGTCCAACAGGTTTGTTTCAAACACAAGCTTTCAGAGCGCAGCTCCTTCCTCAGGTTCATCTGAGGAAGGAGCTGCACTCCGTAAGTTCGTGTTTGAAACAAACCTGTTGGACTTTAGCCTGGTGTTGTAAGACTTCTTACTATATTTTATCTGCACAATGAACAAATTTTAACAACTATTAAAATTTGGACCCTGATAACATAAATACTCTCATGATCAATATGTTATTCTACTCCATTATGTATTTTACTTTTTACTTGAAATGATTGATTGTAAAAACTTATCTCAATTTGGCCCTTGGCCCCGATGGATTTTTAAATAAATAAACCTTTGATAGTAATACTAATAGCAACATGTGCATAATGGGACTCTTTCTACCACATCAATCACTCCCAGGTCAGACATCAAATACAGTTCCCCCATGCCCGCTCCTAATACTGCCGCTTGCTGCCCAAGTATGGCACTGTCCCATTTCCCACATCTAGCATCCTTGGGCCCCTTGAGTGAGACTGTCAATTCCTGGATTCAGGAACTGGGCTGAGACCTGCGAAATTCACTTCTGATTCTGGGCTGGATTCAAATGTGGGCCTGAAAAGCAAAAAAGCCAACCTAATTTTCCACCATCACCTTAAATTTCTACCTCTATGGTTCACTGGCTCTGTAAAGATAAAATACTTCAGACAGAAAGAAAGGGGCTCAACTGTCCGTCTGCAATGAAAGCTTTATGCTGAAAACTCCAATAGCATCAAATTATGCCCTTGTAATAAACGTCAGAGCCGGGCAGTAAAACCATAAATGGTTTGACAGGTCATTGGGGGTTGAGAATTTTAATATTTAATAATGGGATCATAATCATCCAGTTTCATGATTTATACTAATATTTTAGACATCACTTTTAGGTTGTGGATTATGGAAAAGACTGGTTAAGAAACTGATCAACAACCCTAAAGTAAAGGCAAATCAAACAAGCCTAGGTTTAATTAACCTAAGTTTATTTTACAAGACCAGAGCTGGTAGTGAAAAAAATTTGAATAAAGAATGACCCATCTCTTAGCTTGTAAAGGAGCCAGAAAGTCTCCCTTTATCTCAATAAAATATTTAAATTGTTTATTTAGTTCCCTGATGAAAAGTTGTTAGAGGCAATTTGCAAAAGTGAGTGTTTTGTAATGGACCCAGTGAGTCCGGAGAGAAGCAATCATATCCAAGATAGATATAACTTATTCATGTAGGTTACATAATCAAAGAGTTGTGTTGAAGGTAATATAGTTGATTTACATTTGTGTTTGGGATCTCCCAAAGCATGTCACGTTGTCATGGAGATTAGAAGGTTCTTTTGTTTAATTTAGCTGGGTTTTTCTCACAGAAGACAGTTGCAGATTTGGTCTTGTGTAGGTTGCAGCTCACTGAGTTAAGGGAGTAAAAGGAGATAAATGTTAGTCAGGCCTGCACCATAAGCAGAGATAACACTAACTTTACCGATCACCGCGCGGAATGCGGGTGGGGACTTGAGCTCTATTTGGGTTCATGTGAGGGGAAACAAAGCTGAACGATTTGCCTAGCTGCCTAGCTTAAAGCTAGAGGACAACATCTACAGTAGTTCTCATGGTGAAAGGCAGTTAGCCTTGTAGCAGCTAGCTGTCAGTCAGTTTGGAACAGGCAAACAGAAAGCATCTGCCAGGAGCTGGGAATCAGCTGTGGAACCAGCAGCTGTACAGAAGCTGTGTGGGCTCAGAGAGCCATCAAGAACCAGGGGTGTTCCTGATACTCAAATCCCTAAGCAGTAAAGCGATTGAACTGAAGAGGCGACAGTCCCAAAGCCTTGAAAGAAAATTGGAGGGCCACTTAGCCAAAAGCTAATGGAAGGATCCCCATTAAATTTCATACCTCGGAGAATAGCTGGACCACTAAGAAGAAATCAAAGTCACTTCCGCAGGGCTGTGGGTTAGTCCCAAGAAAATTGATGAACTTTCAGGATTTTGTAAGATATGGGAACTCTTGTGGTGGTTGGGAGGGGGGGGGGGGGGGGGGGGGGGGAGATTTCAGTAAACTGAATTCAGAGCATATGTATTTATGAAATGTAATGTGAAAGTAACAGTGCTTGCTTTCTTTAATTTGCTTTATATTTCCAATAAAGATTGCCTTTGTATAAAAAACTGTGAAATATTGTCAGTTAATTACAGGGTGTTCAGACATCTCTGTAAACGTCAACGCTTCTTACAGGAGAACTAAATTGATTGACTGAACATTTTTAAAGGTATCTGAAAGTCACTTCACAAAGACAATAAAATGCTCTTAACATTTATAAAGAGCGCAGGCTAAAATAAACAAAATATTTTTTTCCATGCTGACTATTTATATATAAACTGAAATATTGAGTGGTAGTGTGACGTTTCTGGAGCTTAATTGCACTTGCGATCAAAATCAAGCCCTGGGTTCCTTCGGCCCCAAATTCTGGACTCAAGAATCTTTATTTAAAGGGCTGTCTTTTGCATTTACTTTCTTATTGGATTTGGTTCTTGTGGCTTTGAGGATTGTGTAAATATGAGAGCACAATATGTAACAGAATTACTCAAAGGTGGCATCCTTTCTCAGATCTCTTCCAACAGCACAACATGATTTAAATTGGTACATACCCCAGTGACAGAAATCTGATGAAATCACAAAGAGGTTTAAAGGATCCGCTAGGTATTTACTGAAGAGCTCCCCATACATCTGCTCTTTGGAATCACTCAGGGCTCCCACCAAAACGGGAACAATGGTTAATTCATCTTTTTGGCTGGTTAAAAACAGAAAGAGTCAATTTTTTCTTTTAAAAGTAAAAAGAAACAGTTATTAGGAGTGAAAAATATCTTCTTAGCATTTTAAAGAGGTTTAAACTATCAGTGGATTACTCACCTGCTTCTCTCTTTCACTGGCCATGGTTCATTTGATGGCACTCTCCCCTCTTGAGTCAGGAGGTGATGTGTTCAAGTTCCACTCCAGGGACTTGAGTGCATAATCTAGTTTGTCACTTCAGATCATTACTGAGGGAAAACTGCACTGTCCGAGGCGCTGTCTATTTGATGAAATATTAAACTGAGGCTCCGTCTGTCCTTTCAAGTGGTTGTGAAAGATTCCAAATAAACTATTTCTAAAAGCGGGCGGCAGCTTATTCTGCTGTTTTGGCCAAAATTTATACAAATAGTTGCTTGGTAGTACAGAACTTGAGTATTGCTGAGAAAAGAGACATGCTGTTGAAGCTTTTCGTCTTCCACTAATCAGCATAGACACAAGGATGCCAAATTTCAACGGGAACAACTATTTATTATTTTTAAAATAAATTTAGAGTACCCAATTCTTTTTTTCAGTTAAGGGGCAATTTAACATAGCCAATCCATCTACTCTACAGATCTTTTGGCTTGTGGGGGTGAAACCCATGCAAACACGGGGAGAATGTGGAAACTCCGCATGGACAGGGACCAGGGCCGGATCAAACCGGGTCCTTAGCGCCATAGGCAGCAGTGCTAGGAACAACAATTTATACAGCACGAGAAAAGGCTGATGATTGGTTGGCAAGTCGTCTCGGATTGGTTTCACAGCATGTCTCTTTTTTTCTACATCTTCTAGCTGAAGCTATAATTGATTGGATACTCCATGACATTGCTCCTGTAATCAAGGAAGTAGCACGGGCCAACATACAACACATCTGAACTGAATAAGAATCATGTTTGACCAACTGTGGAGATAGAGATGTGTGATACAACTTCTCCTCGAGAGATTAAAGGAATACGGTACAGCTTATTTATTGTGGAAGAAGTGACTTGAGGGGGAAAAAGGACCTATTCTCATTCTGTGCTACATTTCTACCATTCTTCATCACATCCTTTGATGGTCTCACCTATTGCCCATGGCTGTATCCACAGGAGGATGGATAAATGGGGCACATTTTGACACTACAATCCTAAATTCCATCCCCAATATTGACCCCAAAATGGTCATCACTGTGTTTGTACAGAACACTTTAACACCCACATATTTTCAGAGAATATTCAAAGCCTCAATTTTCTATGCTGTGCAGTTGCTGTTAAAAAGCTGATAATTTCCACCTACTCCATAAGCTCTTTGTAGATATCCAAAACCTTCCCCTCCCCCAACCCCGTTTTCGGGAAAGAGGACAAGTGTGTGAGGTGTGTGGAAGGGCCTGCAAACCATGTCCATATATTTTGGGCATGCCCATAGCTTAGGGGTTACTGGCAGGGATTTGCGGTCTCATGTCCACGGTACTTAAAACAAGGGGAGCAGAGTCCAGAGGTGGCGATCTTTGGAGTGTTTGAAGATCCAGGAGTCCAGGGGGCGAGAGAGGCTGACGTTTTGGCCTTTGCCTCCTCTATCCCAGAGATGGATATTGTTAGCGTGGTGGGACTAGGAGCCCCCAAAAACAGACGTTTGGGTTAGCGACATGGCTGGGTTTCTCAGATTTGAGAAAATTAAGTTTGCCCTGAGAGGGTCAATGTTAGGGTTCATCCGGAGGTGGCAGCCGTTTATCGACTTCTTCGGGGAAAGCTAAACTGAGTTAGGCTGCTTTGTGTTTGGGTAGGCAGGATTGGTGAGAGATGGAGATGTTTTTTGCACTATGCTTATATTTGTATTTGTACCGTTTATTGTTATAAAATTATAAATGCCTCAACAATATGTTTTTTTTAAAAGCTGATAATTTAATGGAAGGTTTGGTCTGACAGTGAAGACATAAAATCTGCTACATTTTAAAGAGGGAGGTAGATTCAACTCCTTTAAAAATAAATGTCAAGAACACTAGGACCACAGCTGTATTCTCTCCAGTTTAACACTCGCATGACTTGATTGAAGCAAATGTGTCAAAGGGAACATAACAGCTGGAGATCAGAACAATGTCCTGTACGATCACCCCATTGTTTTAGCACAACCCGTGCTTTTTATTACGAGTGCTAATAAAACCCCAATTTTCAGTTCATCATTTGAGAGGGATCGATTGACAGAAGAAGCAAATAGAATAAAGCAACACTTATCAGCCCTGTGCTCACTGATCTACATTGGTTCCTGGTCCAGCTATGCCTCGACTACACAGGACAGAGTGCTAAGTGTTGGGCCCTCCACGGCATGTAATTCCTATGACAAAGAAGCAACATGGTAACCTGCCCTAAGAAAAGGAATAGGTCATTTAGCTTCTCGATCTTGTACCCCATTGAGTTAGCTGACCTATTCGTGAAGCCATTTACATTCTTTGGTTCCACAGCCTTTAATAACCACACTTAATTTGTACTGACCTAGCCTCAACAGAATTTTAGGGGAGATCAGTTCGAGATTTCCACTACGCTTTCTGAAGAAGTGCTTCCCGACATCACTCCTCAATAGCTTATTTCCTCTGTTTTTAAGGTTATGGACTCCCCCACCAGAGGCAATGGTTTCTCTTCGTCTATCCTATCCAAGTTATTTGCTCAATTTGATCAAAATTTCATCTTTTCTGCTCGAGGGATTACAAATCTAGTTTGTGCAACCCATCTTCACAATTTAACAATTTTAGCACTGGTATCATTCTTGTGATTCTGTGCTACTCACTGTGCTACTCACCCTACATTCAAACAGGGAAAACACCAGCACTGACCAGGAGTCATAAAAAAATACGTAGGAATTTGGAGGAGTAGGCATTTCAACCCTCAAGCCCCATGGCTAATCTGTTTGTGGCCTCAATTCCACTTTCCTGTCTACGCTCTGTACCCTTGGACTCCCAAGTCAATCAAGAATCTGTCAAATTCAGCCTGAAAACTATTTAGTGACCCGACCTTCCCTGCCCCCTGACTTATAGAAAAAGATTAGATCACCCATCATGTTTCGAAACTCCAATGAATACTGGCCCAAGCTGTCCAACCTTTCTTCATGAGCTAACCCCTTTATCCCTGGAGTCGGAGTAAGGAGAGAGGGAGAGCAACAGGACCGAGAAGTGGGGGCCCTATGATATTGGGCTTTTGCCAGACCATTTATATTAGGAGAGGCAGATAAGTTTTCACAGCAGTAGTCAGGAGAGATTTAAAAAATGTGGGGACAAGGCGAAGAGGTGAAAACCCCTGACTTATTGAAGAAAGTGGAAAAGGAATGCCATTTGACTTTACATAGAGCCTTGTAGTATACCAAGTATGCAAAGTATGACGCTAGATGATGCCGCGTTGTCCATTCAGCTCTGCAGGAAGGTAACAACATCATTTGTGCAACATCTCGTCTCCCAGCAGGCAGTGCTTTACATCATTTCAGCCAGTGGAAACTCAAGAGGGAGGTTTGAAATTTGGTTTACTCTAAATATCTTGACATACAGCTGCTGGATGACTCACCTCTCCATGGTTTTAGCTGTGTAAGGCAAATGCATTTCAATACTATGTTCATCTTCATCTATCTGAATAGTCATCCGCTCAAACATTCCCGTCTTCCACAGCTCTCCATAAACTGGTGGTGGCAAAAGAGAAAAAAAAATCAGAATCACAAAACATCTTCAACATCAGCATGATTTGACTGGCACGTACCTTTGCACTCATTTGAGAGAGCCTAACCACAATATCACCCAATTAAATTTTCCAGCATCTGCAGCCCAAATGTGAGCCAGAGATCCAAAGGAACGGTTGTGTAACAAATGGACAGGGCATTTCTTATTGTTTCACTCAGACACCGACATATTTCTCCACATCTCTCTCTCTTTCACACATGCACACAGACGGAAAAATAAAACAGCTCAATCAGAAGATTACAATCTGTTATCCTCTCTGGCACAGTATTTCATCGATCTGAAAACAATCTCGAGGAGCCGAAGATTCAAGTGCATGGTCTGTGCAATGACTAAGGCATTCCACAATTGAGCTCTCTACGTGGCTGCATTAGTTTTCACACAACAGAGAACACTATGCTCCCTATAACTTACTGATGCCTTGTGACAGTGTGGCTGAGTGACAATGCCTGACAACAAGTGTTTTACTAATATCAGGGCTGCCACAGAGAGGCACCAAGGCAAAAGGGGCTGATCACGCAGTTCTGATAAACAGAATCCCTATGGGTTTATTCCTAACACTTACATTATTAAAGCTTTAAGATTTAGTTTGGCATGGCTTGCAAATTGCCCTTGGTCAAATGATATCTGGCAACAATCTAACGGAATACTTTCAAGCAGCTGAAAGGTTAGTATTTTGTCTGGGTCTGGTCAAACTTTTTATGGCTATATATTTAATTTGGAACCTGTGGGGATGGGGTGGGGGAGGGGTAGATGGAGGAGACACGTTTAAATCCTTGTTGCCACTGTATCCATAAATCTGATCTCAGTGCCCACACTAGCAATCCTGGGTATTCTGATTTAGGATTTAACATAGAATCCACATAATGCATTATAATAATAATAATAATAATAATAATAATAATAATCGCTTATTGTCACAAGCAGGCTTGAATGAAGTTACTGTGAAAAGCCCCTATTCACCACATTCCGGCGCCTGTTCGGGGAGGCCGGTATGGGAATTGAACCCGCTCTGCTGGCATTGTTCTGCATTGCAAGCCAGCTATTTAGCCCATTGTGCTAAACCAGCCCAGAAGGAGGCCATTTGACCCGCTGAGTCTTCACCGATCCTTCAAAAGAGCACTCGACCTAGACCCATGCCCCTGCCTATCCCTGTAATCCCACCTAACCTTCGGACACTAGGGGGCAGTTTAAAATGGTCCGTTCACCTAACCTGCACATCTTTGGATTGTGGCAGGAAACCAGAGCACCCGTAAGAAATCCAAGCAGACACAGGGAGGTCATGCAAATTCCCCACAGTCACCCATGATCAAAACTGAACCAAGGTCCCTGGCGCTGTGAGGAGCAGTGCTAGCCACTGTACCACCGTGTCAACCATATGGTGGATTTATCCACCATTGAGGCAACAGTGCTAAGAAGAGCCCTTTCCCAAACCTCTAAATTCATCAAGGATAGAGAAGTGAGTAAGAGCAGATTGGACGAAGCTGCCTGAGCTTTATTGGGCTCTTGTTTCCTGGCGAATGACTCCAGCCCTCTCCCTGGCAACTGGCTGAGATTAAACCAGACCATTCGCAACCTTGGTATCATATTTTAACCATGAAGAAGCTTTCAAACACATAGTTGCTCCATCAGTAAGACTGCCTTTTACCATGATCAATGAAACACCAGATTTTGCTCCTGTCTCAGCTTACCTGCTGCTGAAACCCACATTCATGCATTTTGTGCCTCTGAACTTGGCTATTCCAACATACTTCTGGTCGGTCTCCCAAATTTTAGCCTCAATTAACTTGAGATCTTCCAAAATCCTGCTGCCCGTGTTTTAACTTGCACCAGCTCATTCCCCTAACGTCCCTCTGCTCACTGATCTAATCTGGCTCCTGGTCAAACAACTCCTTGATTTAAAATTCTCATCTTGGTTTACAAATCCCTTCATGCCTCCTTTTGTGTTCTAACTTCTATGTATATCTACAGAATTTCCAATTTGCCTTCTCTTCCTCCTCTAGAAAGAGGTCAGATTTATCTCTTTAAAATTATGAAAGATTTCACAGGATGTACATATTTAGATCAAGGTGTTTTAACTTGCAGGCAAGGCCAGAATTAGGGGGTCATTTTCTTTTTAAATTTTGAGCACCCAATTTTTTTCCCAATTAAGGGCCAATTTAGCATGGTCAATCCACCTACCCTGCACATCATTGAGTTGTGGGGGTGAGATCCACGCAGACACGGGGAGAATGTGCAAACTCCACACGGACAGCGACCCGGGGCCGGGATTGAACCCGGGTCCTCGGCGCCATGAGACAGCCGTGCTAACCACTGTGCCACCATGCCACCCTAGAATTAGGGGGTCATTAATAAAGAATCATCACTAATAAATCAAACAGGAAATTCAGGAGAAACTGCTTTCCCAAGAGGCTGGTTAGAACGTGGAACTCACTACCACAAGACGACTGGCATAGATGTGTTTAAGGGGAAGCTGGGTGAACACATGAGGCGAGAAGGAACAGGAAGATATACTAATAGGGTTATATGAAGGTAGGCGGAGAGTGGCACATGCAGATGTTAGGTGGGGTTACCTGGATAGGGTGAGGGATTGGGCCTGGGTGGAGTGCTCTTTCGGGGGGTGAGTGCAGGCTCGATGGGCCGTGTGGCCTCCTTCTGCATTGTAGGGATTCTATATGGAACATATAAAGTACTGACTCTTGGGCTGAATAATCTGTCTCTATACTGTAAACATTACGTAATACTATATAACCCGAGTTGCTACCTGTCATGTCCTGTGAGCCAATTCTCCCAAATCACAGCACTGAGCTTATTTCCACTAAGAATACAATAACTGGGGCGGCACATGGTGCAGTGGTTAGCACTGGGACTACGGTGCTCAGGACCCAGGTTCGAATCCTGGCCCTGGGCCATTGTCCGTGTGGAATTTGCACATTCTCCCTGTGCCTGCATGGGTTTAACCCCCACAACCCAAAGACGTGCTGATTAGATGGATTGGCCACATTAAAATTGACCATTAATTGGAAAAAAAATAATTGGGTACTCTAAAAAAAAATTTTATAAAGCAAACAAAAGGAGTACAATAACTACTGGTTTATTTACCAAAGTGTACCGTTTCACACTTAAGGATATTGAATTATATCTGTCCCTTTTCAGCCCATTTCCCCATTTTATCAATATTCCATTGACACTCTCTTCGGTCTTCCAAATAATTAACTACACGCCATATTTAGCTATCATTTGTAGACTTCCACATTGTTTCCTCTAGGTCCATATCCAAAACACTTGTGAACAGAAGTGGTCCCCAGAAAGCTCTATGGGATAGTGCCGTCAATTTAGACCTGTTCTGAAAATTTGTCCTTCATTTCTACACTTTGTTTTGTGCTTTCTAACCCAGTTTGGAATTTTTCTGCCCAAGTTCATACCCTGCTAACCTGCTCTAATAACCTCCAATGTGGTAACTGGTCAAGGAGTTTCTTAAAATCCACGTACACCACAACCACTGCTTTTTACCCTCTACGATGCCCATGATTTCCTAAAGGGGCGGCAGGATAGCTAATGATAAACGTGATGGGAATTCCAATTCCTGAGTTAGTGATTTTGACATCAGTTGTTCCACAAAAAAAATAATGCTTTGCTTTTTATCAATAGAAGATGCAAGTATTAACACTTACTTTTTTGATCAATGCGTAGATCATACAAAGGCGTTCTATAAATATCTGCAGTGGATAGAGCACAGCGAGAAAGAGGTGCATGGTGCGATGGTCCCAAGATAAAAACTCTGCGTCTGTGATAAAATTAAATTGACGAGTGAATCTGAGCAGTCACTTTCCTTCTGATTTAACACAACTAAGATTATTAATTATTTAAGATGAGAAATCATTAGTTCAACAGGAATAATTCCCCAGTGAGCACGCAGGTATGCAGCAAAGATCAGCAACCTGCCCTTTAATGTAGGCGAGAGATTTGATGACACCTGCCGTTTTACTTTTCATTGAAATACATTCGAATATGGAGCAGAGTGGGCCACTCAGCCCCTCGAGCCTGGTCCCCCATTCAATACAATCATGGCTGATCGTTTTTTTTATAAATTTGGATTACCCAATTCATTTTTTCCAATTAAGGGGCAATTTAGCGTGGCCAATTCACCTACTCGGCACATTTTTTGGGTTGTGGGGGCGAAATCCACGCAAACTTGGGGAGAATGTGCAAACTCCACACGGACAGTGGCCCAGAGCCAGGATTGAACCTGGGACCTCGGCGCCGTGAGGCAGCAGCACTAACCACTGCGCCACCACGCTGCCCGATTATGGCTGATCTGATTGTAACCTCAACCCCACATTCCTGCCCAACTCCCTGGTAACCTTTCACCCCCTCGGTAATCAAAACTCGATCAAGCTCTGCCTTAAAAATACTTAAAAGATTCTGTTTCCACTGCTTTCTGAGGAAGACAGTTCTGGAGACTCACGACCCTAGAGAAAAAATGTTTCCTCATCTCTGCCTCAATTGGGCGATGCCTTGCTTTTATGTAGTGACCCCTAGTTCCAGATTCTCCAACAAGAGGAAACCCCCAGGATAAAAGGTTTTGACCAAGTCACCTCTTACTCTTCTAAACTCAAGTGGCTACAAACCTAACCTCTCCAACCTTCCCTCATAAGGGAACCTGCTCATTCCTGGTCTTAGTCTAGTAAATCGTTTTTGAATGGTTTCTGACGCATGTACTTCTTTCCTTAGAAAAGGACACCAATACTGCACACAATACTCCAGGCGTGGTTTCAGCAATACCCTCTCCAAATGAAGCGTAACATCCCTACTTTTGTAATCAATTCTCTTCACAATAAATGATAACATTCTGTTAGCTTTCCAAATTACTTGCTGTACCTGTAGGATAACCACTAGGAAACCCAGATCCCTCTGCAATCTCTCATAATTTAGATGAGGCATTTTCAAAGTCGGGGCGGGTGTCAGGAGGGATGTGGAGCTGTCCGTCGCGGCGCTCCCGATTGCACAAATTTGCAGGCAACAGCCACATCAGCCGGCTTTTAACAATGCCGGCTGCGAGCGGCCTTCAAAAAGGCCGCAACCATATTTTAAAAACGAGGCCGCAATGCGCATGCGTGCCCGCTCATCAGCGCGCTTGTGCATGCACCGATGAGCGGGCACACATGTGCAGTGCGGCTGTATTTTTTTAATATGGTTGCGGCCTTTGTGAAGACCGCTCGCAGCCGGCATTGTTAAAAGCCAGCTGCTGCAGCTATTGCCCGCGAATTTTCGCAATCGGAGACGCAGAAGATTTTTTGAAAAATTCTATGTAATCTTCCTGCCTGAAAGGAGGCAGAGAGCAGGTCACGTGCCCCGAACGTCGACATCACATGCTTTGGGCACGATTGCGATTCCTTCATTTTGTCAGTAGCAAACAAGGCAAGAGAAAATGGTGGGTCCGGAAGGTCATCCGGCGTGGGCAGCGAAGGTCAGCCGGTGTGGGTCCCGAAGGTTGGCCTTGGCCAGTTGGTAAAAATGGGTCCCCGGAAAAAAAGTTTGAAAAACACTGATTTAGATTATAAGCTTTTTAATTCTTACTGCCAAAATGGTTAATTTTACATTTGCCCACATTATACTCCATTTGCCAGATTCTTGCCCGTCACTTAACCTATGTCCCTTTGTAACATCCTTATGTCCTTTTCACAGTTTACAATCCTATCTATGTATCATCAGCAAATTTGACAACCATACTTTCAGTCTCTTCATCCAAGTAATTTACAAAATGGTAAGAAGTTGAGGTCCCAGCACTGATCCATGTGGCACACCACTCGTCACATCCTGCCAACCAGATAAATACCCATTTACGCCAACTGTTTCTTGTTATCTAGCCAACCTTCAATCCATGACAATATGTTACCAACATACCATGAACTTTTATTTTCCACAATAACCTTTGATATGGCACCTCATCAAGTACCTACTGGAAATCTAAGTACAGTATATCTAACGGTTCCCCTTTATCCATAGACTGCTTCAACAAATTCCAATAAATTAATTAAACATGATTTATTTTTCACAGAACCATGTTGACTCTGCCTGATTGCTTTGTGTTTTACCAAGTGTCCTGCTATAACAGCTTTAATAATAGCTTCTAACATTTTCCCAAGACAAATGTTAGGTTAACTGGCCTGTAGTTTCCTGCTTTCTGCCTCCCTCTTTTTTTGGATGAAGGAATTACATTTGATAACTTCTAATCTAATGGAACCTTCCCCGAATCTAGGGATTTTTGGAAAAAAAATTAAGATCAATGCATCAACTATCTCATTAGCCACTTCTTTCAAGATCTTAGGGTGAAGCCCATCTGGACTAGGGGATTTGTCAGCCGGCAGACCTAACAATTTACTCAATACCACTTTCCTGGTGTTGGTAATCTTCACGAGTTCCTCCCTCTCTTCCTGTTCCTGATATACACCTATTTCTGAGATATTACTAGTCTCCTCTACAGTGAAGAGCAATGCAAAATAAGTGTTTCATTCTTCCGCCATAGCCCTGCTTTCCATGATCAATTCCCCAGATGCATATTCTATAGGACCACTCTTACTTTGTTAGCTCTTTGCTTATTTAAATATCTATAGAAACTTTTACGATCCATCTTTATATTACTAGCTAGCTTTCTCTCATACTCCAGTATTTCCCTCCTTATCAATCTTTTGTTATTCTTTGATGTTGTTTACGTTCTTTCCATCCTGCCATTTGTCTTTGCACAAATATATGCTTTTTCCTTTAAGTTTAATACTGTCTTTAACTTTTTTAGTTAACCACAGATGGGCCCTCTCCTTGGAATTTTCCTTTCTCATTGTAGTATGTCAATTCTGTGCATTTGGAAATAAGACTGCCACTGAACCTCTACCGATCTATCCCTTAAGCACATTTGCTAGTTCACTCTAGATAACTGCTTTCATGCCCTCATAATTGTATTTAGAGAAATGGACTTGACCATCTCAGCATCACAGGCCCAAGGATGACATGGTAATGTCAGTGGGGCAAAGTCCTCTTCCTAACAGCACAGTCAGCGTACATTCACCACATGGTCTGCAGCAGTTCATGAAGACAGCTCATCGCCACCTTCTCAAGGGCAATTAGGCGTGGGCAATAAATGCTGGCATCGCCAGTGATGCTTACATCATGTGAAAAAAATAATAATCACAGCTGAGGAAGATCATTTGGCCCATCTTAATTCATTCATCTAGTGGGATCATAAAAACACTCCCACTGCAACATCTAATTATTTTGGAAATTATGCCAGGGTGTTTGCCTCCATTCATTGCAATGTCTAGAAGGTCCATTGATCACTCTTTGCATGAAGAATTTCTCAATATAGGTCCCAAGATTAACTTTCACTCGTTTGCACCTCTGGCCTCCTTAAGAACATAAGAGTAGGTAGGCCATAC
This sequence comes from Scyliorhinus canicula, assembly GCF_902713615.1. Classification (NCBI taxonomy): domain Eukaryota; kingdom Metazoa; phylum Chordata; class Chondrichthyes; order Carcharhiniformes; family Scyliorhinidae; genus Scyliorhinus; species Scyliorhinus canicula. The sequence continues at coordinate 195,010,621 of NC_052146.1, read as the reverse complement.
AGCCCCTTGAACTTGCTCCAACATTCATTAAAATCATAACTGATTTTCCATTCAAGTTCCACATTCCCCCACATAACCCTCAATTTTCTTAGTGCTAAAATCTGTCTCGAATATACTCAATGATTAAGCACCAAAGTCCAGCAGAATAGAAATGCCAATAGAACCATAAACAAAGTGAAGGAACCTATGTTCCCCACTCCCCCGCCAGCTCTAAATGACCGACCCATCAATCTTAGTTTCATGCTTACTCGTCAATCAAAAGCAACCGTCTGGGATAACTTTATGCCCATAGCCATTTTGGCGATCCTCCTGCAATCACATTGCCCCTCCTGTTTTGGAACATCTTCAAATTTGACCACTTTGGGTTGAGTTTCGGAATCCTGGTCAAAGTATCTGTTCAGTAACTGAGAAACTGTCAGGGTGGCACAATGGTTAGCACTGTTGCCTCTCAGTGCCAGGGACCCGGGTTCAATTCTGGTGACTGCCTGTGTGGTTTGCACATTCTCCCCGTCTACACGAGTTTCCACCAGGTGCTGCGGTTTCTTCTCAGTTCAAAGACGTGCAGGTTAGCGGTGATAAATTACCCACTGGTGTCCAATAGGTTAGGTGGGGTTACAGTGGATAGGATAGGGGCTTGGGCCTAGGTAGGGTGCTCTTTCCAAGGGTCCATGTGGACTCAATGGGCTGAACGGCCTCCTTCTGCATTGTAGGGATTCTATGAAACGCCACAGGAAATTGGACGCAAGCATTTCAATTTATTGCAGGGTGCAAAAACTAAAAGCTTAGATTTTCTCCTCAAAGTTCCATACACTCCAACTATATGTTTATTTTGAAGTGTTAGTGAAGTGCCCAAGCTACTGCACATAGTTAGTTGAATACAAATTCTTGCTTACATGCAGATAGATTCTTGATGCACAAGGGAGTGAAAGGTTATCAAGAAAGCGGGAGAGGCCAAAATGTGGGGTTGAAGCTATAATCAGATCGAATACTTTCAGATCCTGATGGGTATTGACAGGGTGGATGTTGAGAGGATGTTTCCTTTTGTCGGAGGATCTAGAAATAGGGGTCCTACAGTGCAGGAGACCATTCGGCTCATACAGTCAGTCTCCAGCGACCCTCTATAAAAGCACCCTCCTCCTTGGGCACACTCCTCCACCCTAATCCCCCCTAACCACTGAACACTAAGGGGCAATTTAGCCTGGCCAATCCACCTACCCATACATCTTTTTCACTGTTTAAAAATAAGGGATAGCTCATTTAAAACAGAGATAAGGAGACTTGTTTTCTCGCAGTGGGTTGAGAATCTCTGGAACTCTCTTCCTCAAAAGTCAATGGAAAGTGAGGGCGGAATCTTCCCAAAAATACAATGTGTTGGCTCAGGTGAGAAATCCAGTGTTTAGCTCACAGGCTGCACAATAGGCTTTTGTCATTGTACTGGACAACACTGCATTTTAAAAGGGTAAGCGAGATTCACACTGCCAGCTGGAGGGGCAGAGCCTAAAGACACCAACAAGGCATCCCGAGGTTGGAGGGCTCACTGATCGCAGACTTAAATAAAAGCCCCCCCACCAATCCCCCTCCCAGGAAAGAGGAGGATAAGGCATGGACGGACATTACAGCATCAAGGCCAGTAAGTACAGGTTAATTTATTAGAATGTATGGGTGTGAACCCAATCACATCACCAGCTGGCTCAAACCTAGATCTCGCCTACGCAAATGCCCTCTCATGAGATTAAGTAGTCATTATGCGATTTATGCCCCCAACTAGCGCAGCCACTGGATCACGGCAAGAATCGTTGAATATTTTTAAGCAGAGCTAGATAGATTCTTGTTTGATGAGGGGGTGAAAGTTTATCTGGGGTTGACAGGAACGTGGCGTTGAAGTTACAATCAGATCAGCCATGATATTATTGAACGGCGGAGGAGGCTCAAGGGGCCGACTGGCCTACTCCAACTCCCTAATTCATATGTTTGTATGCAAGGTGGCAACAGAATTGGAGAAAGACTACAGAAAGTAATTCCACAGCGTCAGCAAGTGGTTCACTGAAGCACTCGGCACTGCCTCTCACTGATCACGGGATTGTGGCTCTTGGCATTAGGCCAACATTAACATGGATGGGGACTAGATCATGGGCAGAAAGACTAGGAACAAACTAGTTCTTTTTGAGTTTGCAAGCTGTAACTAGTAGACCACCACAAGGACCAGGCTTGGGACTCAGCTATTTATCATCTGCATCAATGACTTGGATGGGGAGAATCATGTACAATACAAGTCTATACAAAGCTAGATGAGAAAGTCAGCATTGAGAAGAACACAAAGAGGCTGCAATAGATTATAGACAAGACCAAGTGAGCGAGAAAGGGTGTAGTAGAACATAATGTGGAGAAATGTGAAGTTATCCACATTGGCCAAACAAAAAATGGAATGCAAAAATGTTGTTTTAGCACTGCTGCCTTACAGCGCCAGGTACTCGGGTTCAATTCTATCATTGGGTGACAGCGTGGAATTTGTATCTTCACCCTATGTCTGCAAGTTTCCTCCGGATACTCAGGTTTCCACCCACAGACCAAAGATGTGCACGTTAGGTGGATATGCCCTGCTAAATTGTCCCTTAGTGACCAACAGTTAGGTGGGTTGCAGAAATGGGGCGGGGGAGTGGGTCTGGGTAGGGTGCTCTTTCAGAGGGTCGATACGGACTCATTGGGCCGAATGGCCTCTTTCTGCACAGTCGGGATTCCATGATTCCAAATGGCATCAAACTGTGAAATGTTGGCATTCAGACATACCTGGGTATCCTTTTTTAAAACAAATTTAGAGCACCCAATTCATATTTTCCAATTAAGGGGCATTTTAGCATGGCCAATCCACCTAGCCTGCACATCTTTGTGTTGTGGGGGCGAAACCCACGCAAACACGGGGAGAATGTGCAAACTTCACACGGACAATGACCCAGAGCCAGGATTGAACCTAGGACCTCGGCGCCATGAGGCAGCAGTTGCACTTTAACCTGTTGGAATTTAACCTGGTGCTGTAAGACTTCTTACTATGCCAACTCACTACTGTCAGTGCTGACCCTGTGGACTCTTGTCGGCGGATCAGTTATTCACATGCGAGAAAGGCCCTTGCCATCCTTGAGCTTAATGTGGATGACTGCGTGACGTCATGACCGTGACTGAAAGGAGCTGACACCGCCCCCCCAACCCCCCGCCCCCCCAACCCCACCCCCCCCCAAAGTACAGTCTTGCCATCCGTAAAGTCTTTCCCCCATCCTCTCGACCCCAACTATCTGTCACCCTAAAGTAGGAAAGGCCAAGTGCTATTTGTTGACTAAACTATCAATGCTGTAATAACAACGTGCTAAAATTACTTAGAGGGCAGCTCGGCAGCACAGTGGTTAGCACGGCTGGCTCATGGAGCTGAGGACCCGGGTTCAATCCTGGTGCCGGGTCACTGTCCGTGTGGAATTTGCACAATCTCCCCGTGTCTACGTGGGTCTCAACCCCACAACCCAAAAAGATGTACAGGGTAGGTGAATTGGCCATGCTAAATTTCTCCTCAATTAGAAAAAAAAGGAATTGGATACTCTAAATTTTTTTTTTAAAAATGACTTCAAGACCGTTCTAGTTGCAACTTGGATTCTGACTTTTGGGATCCAGTATCTAAAATGGGACAGTGGAAAGGTTATACTCAACAATGAGAAACCAGTTGAAATGTTATTCTCCATATGTATTGAAATGACTACCCCTTTTCTCCTTACCCAATTAAGGAAGGTCTGCCCCATTGCACAAATGGAGAAATGTGGCAACTCAAGTTTCCCAACTGACAGAACTTGTGCTGTTCCAAGTGTCCAAATTTTTAATTTGCAGCATAATCTGCCTACACTGTAATTTAGCACTGCCAGTCACTCTCTTCCAACATTGGTGACTGTTGCAGCGAAAATAACTGTCCACAGGGCAGCACTGTGGCGCAGTGACTAGCACTCCTGCATACGGCTCTGAGGACTCGGGTTCGATCCCGGCCCACTGTCTGTGTGGTCTTTGCACATTCTCCCCATGTCTGTGTGGGTTTCACCCCGACAACCCAAAGATGTACAGGATAGGTGGATTGGCCACGCTAAATTGCCCCTTAATTGGAAAAAAAAATAATTGGGTATTCTAAATTACTTTTTGAAAAGAAAATAACTGTCCGCACCACTCAACCCAGGCCATCCGAACATAAATGGGGTGTCACATATACAATTAGTACAGCAAACACAGGTCAGTAATTTTTTACTGATGAAAACAGGGAGGGAGAAAACAGTAACACAAGAAAAATAAATGACAAGTAAAACATCCAGCCCTTCTTTTGATATGCCCCACAGATAAACACAGCTTCATTCTCTTGACAGGTTCCTTCACAGGTTTCCAAGCAAACATGAAGGATTCCACTTGTGGGCAAACAACAATGGAAAGGGACACGTCCGCCATTGGCGGGGTTCCATTAAACTGCAGCCATTGTACCATTTAAGATATCAACTGCTTCTCACTGAGGCATGAGAGAGTATAAATCCTAACTACTCGCTCCCCATTTCCCCTAAGCCTATGTTTCTGATTTTGTACAGTACTTTCTTTTATTCATTCTTGGGATGTGGGCGTCACTTGCTAGACCAGCATTTATTGCCGATCTCTACCTTGCTCTCGTGAAAGTGGTTGAACTGACAATATTTCTGCAGCTATTGATTTGTTCAACTGCATGATCACCTCAACTTTGGATGCCCTAATCCCTGATAAAATACTCCACCTGGCCTTTCCCCTTGATATAGCCCTCACCTTTATGGCCTTTCCCCTTCATTTAGCCCTCACCGTTACTCCCTGAAGTCCAAGAGACAGAAACTTGAAAGGACATGATGCACAACTGGTTTAGCCATCCACTGCCAGATTTGGCTGGAGGTCCATGTAAAGCACTTTTGGGGCCTGCACTCATCTATGAAAACTGCTGCCTAATCCAGGAAAGCCACGGAATGGAAAGATTACTCCCGCCGTTTGTTTTCTACTGCAAATAGTTGTCTTAAATTCCTCGCCACTCTCTTCCCCTCCATCCTCAGTGCCAACAATAAGAATGGGGAGCTTATGGACTTCTTAGTCTTGACCTTAGTGACAATCTGATTATCAGTGAAAAGAGGGACATATTGCTGAAGCTTTCCATCTTGTACTCATCGGAACAAAGAATTCTCAATTTCAAACAATCACAATTTATACGACAGGGGAAAAATAGGCTGCCAATTGGTTGGCAAGTATATACTGTGATACAAGCTGTTGTGAGTTTGAAATTTGGCATTCTTAGGTTTGCCCTGATGAGTGCAAGACAAAAACATTTTGACAGCATGTCTGTCTTTTCAGAAATTCTCAAATTCTGTATAACCAAATGACCATCTGATCAGCTGCCTCCCTCCCTTCGACCAGCACAATTGGACAGATTTCCTTCAATGTTCCCTGTCCTAACCCAGAATTTGCACCGTTGTCCTCCATCTCCCCTCATGCCAACTCCAAGCTCATCTTGTCCCCTTGGTCCATCCACCCCATTCCCACAATAATACTGATCACCCAATTTCCTCTCCTGGCCCTCATTTTAATCAATATTGTAAACGGTTCTCTCGGGTGTTGTTTGTCTCTCCTTTAAATTTGCCATCACCAAGCATCCACTTAAACCACCCTCGACTCCACAGTCCTTGCAAACTATCTCCTGTTCCTCAGATACAGACAGGGATTTATCCAATCAGTAGTTGAGCAATATAGAGAGAGGGCTTATCCAATGAGCGGTTGAATCAGACAGGCTAATCTCCCAGCCTGTCTAAGTGAGTTTATTTGAACCATGGCAGTTGTAGCTCACTACAATTGACTGAAGAGGCCCTGAATCTTCCTTCTATGTTGTGCAAGCAGGAGAGGGGGGTTTAGTGACAAAACACAAAACTCGCCTGCAGCCATCAGACGGGTACAGAATTGCATTTAGAAGCTAGGCTCTCATCGTGGAAAAGCTTACTAGGATTCACCATCAAGGTCCAAGTATGACTAACAGTCAGTCGGGCAGGAGGCAGCAGATCAACCGATATAAGGAGCTGCACCTCAGAAAGGACTGAAACTTTGAGACAAAATGCTCAGGCAGGAGAGAGAAATAAAGCATTGGCAAATGGACTAGTTTTGGTAATGGTGACCGTGAAACTGTTGTTGATTGCTGTAAAAACTCATCTGGTTTACCAATGTCCTTCAGGGATATTACCAATCGGGAATTTACCTGGTCTGGCCCTCGAATGACTCCAGGCCCACAGCAATGTGGTTGACTCTTAAACCAAAAAGAAAATGCTGAGAAATCTCAGCAGGTCTGGCAGCATCTGTAAGGAGAAAAAGAAGCTAATGTTTCAAATCCAGATGAACCTTTGTCCCAAGACAAAGGGTCATCTGGACTCAAAACGTTAGCTCTTTTCTCTCCCTCCAGATGCTGCCAGACCTGCTGAGATTTTCCAGCATTTTATTTTTGGTTTCAGATTCCAGCATCCACAGTAATTTGCTTTAATCCAGTGGTTGACTCTTAACTGCCCTCTGAAATGGTATGGGACAAGCCACTCCGCTCACAGGCAATTAGGGAGGGACAACAAATGCTGATCTTTTCAGCGACACCCAAATCCCATGAAAGAATAAATAAAAAAAGACAAAGGAGGAGGTAAAAACAGATTTTCAGCTGTATAAATGTTTATTGCTAAACAAATAAATTAGCTACTTAACTGTTGCCATAAGTGCAGACTTATAAAGAACATTGTACGCTGCTTGCAAGTAAACTTAACGTTTTGCACAGGACTGGGTCAATTAATCCTAATACCCTGCCCTTTTGTGATATTTCTTAACACCCTTACTGCAAAACAACCCCCCTCCTCTCTCTCATGTCAATTATTGCTGCATTTAATGGCAGCAGTCTCACGGTCCTTGATGTGAAGGCATTTTTGTGGATTCATTTTAAATAAGTATGTTCCAACTCTATCTCCATGTTCTGGATTCCCCAAGAGGGAAGTCACTCTGCCTCTATCCTGCCAATTCCAATCACTGTTTTAGATACCAGAAGCAGATTACCCCAAACGTTTATCACTACTGAATGTAACACAAGTTTACTCAGTCTGTTCTCACAGCCCAATCTACCCAACTTTCGAATCACAGTTCAATACTCAAAAGGCAAGTATCTTCTCACTATGATCTCTCTACACCCAAAACTAAACATTATACTTCAAAAGTAATGCCACTGTGTCATTACTGAATCCTTGTTTTCACATTCTATAATCTTGGAACTATGCTAGTTAAAACTAAATTCAATATTCTGTTAGTTTTTTAAGATTGATTTATGCACTCAAGCTAGTTTTTAAATGACTCCGGTACTTAGATCTCTCGATTTCTCTCTTCCCTACACTCACTGTGTTTCCAAACTTGAGCTTTACTCCCATTAGTCATGTTTATCACCAAATTCTCACATTTTACTCCACATCTGCCATCCACCCACAGACCACCTTTGGGTTTCTCCTTTCTTCACAAGTCACCATCAATTATTAAATAGAAACGCTTGGGACCCAGATTGCCATCACTTCCTTTCATCTCAACTCTTTGCGTCCCAACTAAATTCCGAGCCATGTAAGCAAAGTTGCCTCGAATCCCATCCCTTACAATCCTTGCAACTAACCTCCTGCATGGGGTCATTTCAAACACATTCTGAAATGTGCAGAACATTCACAGAAACCCCGATCTGCCAATTCAGTAATTTTATTGTGGAACACCATTAGGTCAGATAGGTTATACTGCTATCGTTCACAAATCAGCACTGACTACACAGCTATGGCAGTGGTTATGTTTCTGGATAAGTAATAATCCAGAGAATGAGTTCAAATTCCACTGTAGCAGTTTGAGAACCTGAATTCTGGCTTTTCCTAAATCTGGAAATAAAAATAAATTAGTTTTTTTTAATGACGTTGACAATAGGCTCACCACCACCTTTGCAGGGCAAACAGGAATGGATAATAAATGCTCCTCCAATACACTCATTAAAATTTATTTTGAGTGGAAAGGCTCTGGAGCTGTAAACTGATTGTCTACATTGCAAATTTCTGTCCACACTTTTCCTTTGCCTTTCCTGAAATAACCTCCCGGTTCCCTGTTGCTCTAACACCATATTGATCTTCTCTGAATGTGAAGACATGGACAAAATGTTAATTTGGAAAACCTATCACATCTCACCCTCTAAAGCCATTTTTAAATGGCTACAACATTCTACAATCCCCCCTCTCCCCTTCCAACCACCTGATGCCCAATTAAATCCTTTTCTATTTCCATTACGGAGCGCATGGCACCGTATCCTTTGTTCTTTATACCATCCTCCTTCTCTTAAGTTCATATGTTCCCTCTGCATAAGTTTTCTCTTTGTCCCAGGCTGGTCCCAGCCCCTCCTGCAGGCAGAATTCTCCTCAAACATACCCCTGAAGCCTTTTCATACTTGTTTGTAATCCACCCGATTTCCTTCATGGATGGATCATAGAACGATACAGCAGATTAAGAGGCCATTCATTTCAACATGCCAGCTCTTTTGAAAGACCTATACAACTCATCCTCTTCTCCCATAGACCTGAAAGTTTCCCTCCTTCAAGTATTTAACCAATTCCCTTTTCGTAGTTAGTTAAATCGGCTTCTATCAATCTTCCGAGCAGAACATTTCAATTCACAAATCCTTGCATTAAACAAAATTTTCCCACGATCTTAAATTTGTGTCCTCTAGCGACTGGCCGATCTGTCACCAGAAACAGTTTATTTTTCACTTCATCAAAACCCTTCACGATTTTGAAATCCCTGTCAAATCTCTCTTTAACCTTCTCTTCTTTGAAGAAAGCAACCTCAGCTTCTCCAGTCTCTCCACATAACTAAAGTCCCTCACCCCAGATAGCACTCTATTAAATGTCGTCTGCAACCTCTCCAAGATCTTGACATCCTTCCTACAGTGTGGCGCCCAGAATTGGACAGTACATCAGCTGGGGCCTAACTAGTAATTCATAAAGGACTAACATAACATCCTTGTTTTTGTACTCCTTGGGAGATCCTTGGTTTCAAAAGCTACTGAAAGTTGCTCTACCTTTTTCATTGATTTGTGTATCTACATCTCATTTCTCTCTATTACTGCATCCCCTTGAAAATGTTGCCATTTAGTTTATACTTCTCTCCTCATTCTTCTTACCAAAGTGCATCACTTCATACTTCTCTTTGTTATTCTGCCATTTACTTGCCCGTGTCACCAGTCTCCTGAAGTCTGATACTGTTACACTTATGGTTTACTACATTTGCCTTTCATGTCATCTATATATTTTGGTATTATGTCCTGCATATCCAGTTTAGGGCACTAATATACATCAATAAGAGCAGTGGTCCTAATAACGACCCCCGGGGAACACCACTGATATGTGGGAAGATTTAATTGACTTAACCATGCCCATTACCCAATTCACCTTCACAATTAGCCTTGTTTAAGAGAAAAAGGCCCAACATTTAAGAGTCGCTTACGTGATGGATGGATCCACTTGTTTATAAGCATGAGCAGCACAAGATCCACAGTATGTGTATCCTGCATGACTGTAAAGAAAAAAACAGAAGGGGTTCACATGAGCACCAGAATCCCACATCATCTTACACAGACCTAATAAACATGTCTCCAGCCAGCATAAGGACCTGTATCACAGAATGGGAGGACATGACTTTGAGCCACAAGTCCTCTGCAGGGCATTGTTCTAACTCAGATGACCAAGTTGAAACCAAGCACTTCCTGACACAGAGGGAAGAAGATTCAGTAGGAATGTCATCAGGGAGCTCTTCTGATGCACCTTTAAGCAGCAGTTATGGAGCTACAATCGACAAGAGGCTCAGGTGCAGTTCATGACTGTTTCAGGGACAGACAGGGAAGCGGGAGAAAAATACAACATCCCCAATAATTACCATGAATTGCATTTCAGTTAAACTTATTTCTCAATATTCCCTTGGCAGTCAGAATTCAAAGTGTAAGAAAGAAACTAATGGAGAATTCACTCCACTTGAAATTATTAGGTACAATGCTCATTCTGACACAACAGGCAGATTATTTTATAATATTTTTAATGGTTGTGCGCCAGCACTGCTCACCACATGCACATGTTAGGCTAACCAGTGGACTCAGGGATGACTTGTCAAGGTCATTAAGTTTTAAATATGTTTTACAAAATAAACAGATGCTAGGAAATGAATGTCACCATGTACAAGTCAATTCAGAATTAACCTACCCATATTATCCTGGGATTGCACATTTATCTATATGCTGTGGATAAAAAGGGGGAGGAAGATCTTGAAGTAACAAAATCACCATTTAGCATAATGTGGAGGATGGTGCAAAATCTATGACTACTGCAAAAACCACATTGCATAGCTTAAGTGTTGGAGATGCTGATGAAAACATATTGGATTTTGATAGCACCAATAGTATAAGGCTGGGTGAGGAGTCAATAAGAATTTAGAACAGTACAGCACAGAACAGGCCCTTCGGCCCTCGATGTTGTGCCGAGCAATGATCACCCTACTCAAGCCCACGTATCCACTCCACACCCGCAACCCAACAACCCCCATTAACCTTATTTTTTTTTGGACACTACGGGCAATTTAGCCTGGCCAATCCACCTAACCCGCACATCTTTGGACTGTGGGAGGAAACCGGAGCACCCGGAGGAAACCCACGCACACACGGGGAGGACGTGCAGACTCCACACAGACAGTGACCCAGCTGGGAATCGAACCTGGGACCCTGGAGCTGTGAAGCATTTATGCTAACCACCATGCTACCGTGCTGCCCAGAAGGCATCATCAATTTATGACTGTTACCAAGAGGGGGAGAGAAAGTTAAGAGACATGGTTTTTATAAACAGAGGTGATGGATGATCAACTGCTTTATGGTTGAATCAGAGACCATTGCAGCCTTTGTTGGACAACCGGATAAATATTTCAGACATAGCAGAACACATGTAATGAGCAATCCACAAGGCAGGGGGATTAGTTCTAATAATAGGCACAGACAAGAGGGGCTGAATATGAATAGTTCTTGGATGCTCTGATGCAAGACTTCTCTAACAACAAGGCAAGAATGCCAAGAACAAATTTTTTAAATCCTTCTGCTCCATGAAATCCAAACACAAAAAAAAAACAGCAAAATAAATATGCCTAGGGGGACATGGTTGGATGGGCTTCCAGGCCCAGAGTATCAGATCATAAGTCAGAAATTGGACCCTGGCACTACATCACCATCACTGATGTTAACTTCTACCCAGGTCTGGTTTTCTGTCTCTTAGTGACGGAATCATTTTATTTAAATGATAAATCGTAGAAAGATCAAGGGCGGGATTCTCCGATGGCGAGTCAGAGTGTCCGCGCCGCCGTGAACGCCGTCGCATTTCACGATGGTGCTAACGGGCCGCCGGCAGCATCGATTCAGGCCCCGAAAAGGGGCCAGCAGCGGGGCCGTGAGAAATGCGGTGGGCATGGCGCCAGAGCGGCGCCCTCATCGCGCGCCGCCCGGGTGATGGGGCGCTGCGTCATTTTATGTGCGCGATCCAGACAATGACCTGGAGACACTGCTGGACGCAGTGGCCAGCACAGTCAGGTGCAGCTGACGTGATGTGGGCATCGCTGTGGGGCACACCCCACGCTCGGGAGAGCAGTGCCGCAAGAAGCTCCTCGACCTCACGAAGGCAGCCAGGGTAAGTACCCCGAAAGTCGTTCCCCCCCCCCCCCCCCCCCCCCAACGTGCCGCTCGCCCTCCCTACCCACTGTTGGGGGGGGGGGGCACATGGGCACCACACCGCCCTTGCGAGCTGTCATGGCGTGGTGCCCAATGCAGCCCCCCCCCGCCAAAGTCATAATGTTGCCAACATCTGCACCCCCGCAGGATAAGACAGCCCACAACCATCGGGAGTGAGCAAGAACCGGAGGGGATCACCTGTGCTGCACCCCCTCACTGTCCAAGAGCAGAGGGCTCTGGACCTCGCTGGGGGAGCCGCCACACGGGAGATAGCGCCATGCCAGATTGGAGGCGCAGTACCAAGTGAGACTCCCCTGCCTGGTTACTCAGCCCCTCACCCTCACCCCCCCCCCCCCCCCCCCCCCACCCCCACCCCCCTCACTGCACCCCCTCACACAGACCCCTCCACCCCCCCCCACACTCCACCCGCTCACACTGCCCCCTTTACCCCCAACCCCCCCTCACACACCACCCCCTCATACTGCCCCTTACATTCCCTGATTCTCCCCTCACACTGCCCCCTCCTCCCCTAACCACCCCCCACACACTCCACCCGCTCATACTGCCCCTTACGAGGAAAGGTTGAGGGTGCAAGGCCTTTTCTCATTAGAACGGAGAAGGATGAGGGGCGACTTGATAGAGGTTTATAAGATGATCAGGGGAATAGATAGAGTAGACAGTCAGAGACTTTTCCCCTGGGTGGAACAAACCATTACAAGGGGACATAAATTTAAGGTGAATGGTGGAAGATATAGGGGGGGATGTCAGAGGTAGGTTCTTTACCCAGAGAGTAGTGGGGGCATGGATTGCACTGCCTGTGGAAGTAGTTGAGTTGGAAACATTAGGGACCTTCAAGCGGCTATTGGATAGGTACATGGATTATGGTAGAATAATGGAGTGTAGATTAATTTGTTCTTAAAGGCAGCACGGTAGCATTGTGGATAGCACAAATGCTTCACAGCTCCAGGGTCCCAGGTTCGATTCCGGCTTGGGTCACTGTCCGTGTGGAGTCTGCACATCCTCCCCATGTGTGTGTGGGTTTCCTCCGGGTGCTCCGGTTTCCTCCCACAGTCCAAAGATGTGCAGGTTGGGTGGATTGGCCATGATAAATTGCCCTTAGATTATCATAGAATTTTGGACACTATGATTAAACTAGGACAAAGGTTCAGCACAACATTGTGGGCCGATGGGCCTGTTCTGTGCTGTATTTCTCTATGTTCTACCCCCCAACTCCACCCGCTCACACTGCCCCCTCCACCCCCCCTCACACTCCACCCCCTGATCCCCCCTCCGACTCCGCGTGTCTAACGATACATGCTTTATTGTGTATTCCAGGGCCAGCCGCCGATCGTCCCGCAACGTCCAGGTCCGCGTCCATCCGCCCACAGGGAGGGGAAGGAAGATGGACAGGAGGGCCCTCTTCCAGAGCCGGGCCACAGGAGACGGACGCGTAGAGGACCGACATAAATGACACTGCCGAACACAGGACGGACACTCAGGACACTGATGGCCACGAGACGGACGAAGAGAGGACGGGGACTCAGGACGGTGACGGACAGAGGGTGGGGACTCAGGACAGTGACGCACAGAGGACGGCCAAACAGATGATGGACAGACCGGACAGTCGCTCACATGGGCCGGGGAGCAACGTCCATCGGTGCAAGGCTCGACCCAGGAAACCCCAGACCTGGGGTTCGATGAGGACATGGACCTTGCGTTACTGCTGTCGCCCACACCCTCTACCATCGCAGATACCCTCACCTCGGTTGGGCACATTAGTGACAAGTCTTCTGGGACACTGACTGGTGCGCACCACACAGTCAAACCGGTACAGCAGGTGGAGGTAGGAGCAGCCGAGGGGCTGGACAATCGGAGGGCAGTCCAGCCCCAGCACCTGTCTGCCACCCAGACGGTTCCCGGGTTCCTGGAGTTACCAGACCCACCTACAGACCCGATGCGCTGGAAACCCAGGAGGTGGACAACGGGATGACGGCCGCCTTCCAGCATCCAGCAGGCCAGGTGTCGGTGGTGGCACGGCGCTTGTCTCCGCTTGCACCACTGTCCCATAGTGAGGCCCAGGGGCCATCGGGCTCCCCGAGGGAGGAGGGGGTTCTAGGGCCCGTCCCGGTGACTCATGCAAAGGAGGTCCCTGAACACTAGGACTCTCCCCGCTCTGTACCTGGTGCATCTGGTGGACAGCGGGCAGAACAGGGTGGCACCACACTATCCGGCACGCCCCGCCGAGCAGCCTGGCCCATCCAAGCCGGGCCGCCCCAGGAAACGCGTGCCGACAGGGTGCCAAGTCGCAGGGCAGGAGTCTCAGTAGTCCGCCTCCACTCCTGCTGTACCGTCTGGGGAAACACCAAGGCGTAGTGGTACGGCCCGTAAGGCAAAGAAGTTCGACACGTAGTAAGTTGGCACCTGCAGGGCACAGCTTAGTTGTAGGGGCTAGGGCACTTGTATGTGAATGTTACGATTAAAGTCACTTCTACACCAAACCTAGATGCCCCTGTGCTATGTCCAGTGCCTGAGGGGTCGTGAAGGGGACCGAGTGGCACTGGGGTTGAAGTTCGGTACAAAGGGGAGGCCGGCTGTGTGTTTCCCCCCCTACCATCCGCCCGTCGTCCTCGGAACACCGACGCCAGCTACCCCACATGGCCATGAGTCAGACATTGTCCAACGATCCGGAGCTCACAGCTCATCGCAGAGTGGGTTGTCATCGGTCAACATGGCACTGATCACACCCGCTTACACAAGCAATTGTGTGAGACCATCCTGTTGTGCCACAGGTGTAAACTTGGTGGTGTGGGAGCTACGGTTGTCGGATGGTAGGGGAGGTGGGGGTGCTGGGTGTGCTTTTGGGCGGAACGGTGGTGCAAGTGCCTTGCTCAACGATGCCCCTCCCCGGTTGTTGAAACGTGCGGCAATCAACGCCTTGCGTGCTCGCTCGCCAAGCCGGTGGCGCCGTGCAGCCTCCCGCCCATATCAGCCCGCCCATATCAGCCCCCCCATCCATCCTCCTCCTCCTCATGTACAGATGCGTCGCCCTCTTCGGGTTCCCCCTGTGCCTCCTCCTCCAGGACATCGCCCCTCTGCTGGGCTATGTTGTGCAGGACGCAGCAGACAACAACTATGTGGCCGACCCTCTCTGAATGGTACTGGAGGGCCCCTCCAGAGCGGTCCTGGCACCTGAAGCGCATCTTCAAGAGGCCAAAGCACCTCTCGACAACACCCCTGGTTGCTGCATGGGCCTCATTGTAGCGGGTCTCCGCGTTGGTCTGTGGCCTCCGTATAGGCGTCATTAGCCACGACTGCAACGGGTAACCCCTGTCGCCCAGCAACCAGCCCCTCAGCCGTGGGGTGGTGTCCCTCGTACATGGTGGGGATGAAGGATTGCGCCAGAATAAAGGCATCATGCACACTGCCGGGCTACTGGGCGCACACGTGCACGATCTTCATGCGGTGGTCACAGACCACCTGAATGTTCATGGCGAAGGTCCCCTTTCTGTTCATGAACACGTCACTGTTCTCCGATGATGGACGCATGACGACATGCACACCAATTATGTCCTCCCCCCGTTCCACGGGATGCCAGGTGTGCCATGAGGTTGCATATATGTGCGACGGTCTCCCTACTCATCCGGAGTCTCATCCTGCATGCCCTGTCCGGCAGATCCTCAAAGGGCATGCCGTGACGGTATACTCGAGACATGTTTAACGATGGCACATTGACACCTCGACAGCCAGGTGCCATGGGATACATGTGTGTCCCGGTTGGCTGGTGTCACTACAGACACGCAGACACCCTGACCCCTGCCCACAGCATCCGTCCACCACCCAGTTTTGTCCGTCCCTCCTCATTGCGCCACCGTGGGCAGGCCATTCCCTCACGGGGGCTGGCACGTGTGTCGCCTTGACCCTTCCCAGAGGTAGTCTCCGTCAGCTGGGTGCTGCGGCACCTGTGTGTGGGGTGGGGCGGCTGCGCGGGATGGCGGTGCCAGTGGCCTTTGCCCATCAGCATGACCTCAACTTGCAGGCGTGGCTTCGCCACCGTCCTGCCATGGCAGGCCGGCTGGCATGTGGCTCTCGCGAAAAACCCTCCCCTCCGCAACATGGAGGTCCCCTGCCCCTCCAACACCCCTCCTCCCACCTCTTCCTCCCCACCCTCCCTCCTCCTCCCCTGCCCCCTCCTCCTCCAACCCCCCCCCCCCCCCCCCTCCTCCAACCCTCCAACCCCCCCCCCCCCTGGGCTCACGCCGTCGGGTCTTCGGCCCTTCCGGGCCACTGAATAGCGAGGGGGCCTGGAAAACCACAAGACTTAGCACTTCGGGCGATTCTCCGGGCACGGTTCCGACCTCGATAACGTCGTTCTCGCCGGTTGGGAGAATGGCGGAACGGCGTCGCGCAAATATCCGGCGGGAAGGGCGATTCTCCCAAACGGCACAGATAGGGAGAATCCCGCCCCAAATGCCTGGGGCTGAATTAAAATGATAATTCAACATGTGCAACTTTGCAGATATTCACATGACATCCAAGCTTCAACTTCGCAGTTTAAGATATCTGAAGATCAAGGCCAAGTAAAAAGAAGCAAATAGATTACAAAATCCAAAAAGCCTCTACATTTTCAGGAAATTTCTCTCAACTTTTTCCCTCCTGTCCCTGGCCCAAACAAAGTCTTTTCTGAATTTTCTTAAAACTTCATACACAGGATGTATTGGCTGTTTCCAGTTGCTCTTGGGGTGCTGGTTAGCATTCCTGTTGAACTGCTATAATCAGTGATTATACTCTTGGTTCTAGGAAGTTGGCTCAGCATGATGAAAGAACGGCAGTATATGGTCAAGTAGGGATGGTGTGTGACCTGCAGGGGTGATGGTGTTCCAATATACTAATTGCCCTCGTCTTTCTAGGTGGGGAAGGACATGGTGCTTTTGGGCTAAGGAGGCATGTTGACCAGGCCACTAGGAGAACTCCTAATCTTCCTCAAGTTGTGCCAGTAAATCTTTGATACATTTGTGAGCAGATACACAGAGCCTTGTCTGAAAGAAGAGCTCTCCAAAAATGCAGCACTCCCTTAACATGACCTTCTCTGCTGCGAAAGTAGTGCAGTAACCATTCCCAGAGACACGGCCCACACCAATGCAATGCAAGCAATTCACATCATGTTTACAGGCATCAGCACGTCCTTACTACAGCACTTTATATAAACCCTCAAGGACAAAATTATAACAAATGAACCGGTGATATTTTTGCTGGCCCACAGTTGTAAACACTTATAAATATCTTGAAATGACCAGAAACATTCTTAGATTAACCAAGAAACCAACTAAGAATGCTTGTATTGTCTTTTCATGCAAAAGGTTTGTATTCAAATACAAGTTAAGGGTGATAATGGTAGCTATTTGCCACAGGGCACTTACTTGACTAGTAACTAAAAACTGAAACAGCTAATCAAACAACTGGTTCAGTCATATCGAAAAAAACTTACATTTATTTAATTACTTTCCCAAGGCAGTTCACCACATCCAATGACGTACTTTGAGTTTACACATTACTATAATAAATGGGAATCAATTTGCACAGAGCAAAATCCCATATATAGCAATGAGATAAACAGAGAGATATCTGCTTTAGTAACGTTGGCTGAGGGATTGACCAGGAGAGTGGATGCATCCCACGCTTTTCTTTGAATGCCACAGGACCTTCTAAATCCGTCGAGGAGGAAGACAGGCCACACTTGTGAGCTTCGGGTTTAACATCTTATCCAAAAGACAGCGTCTCCAAAAGTGTAGCACGCTCTCAAAAGTGGACTGGGGCATAGGCATAGGCCTGCACACTCAGCTTTCCGGAGGCAGACTCGAACCCACAACCGCCTGCATTACAAGGCAACCGTGTCACCACTGAGCTAAGGCTGACACAACCTCCAGAACATCACAACTGGGGCGGCACGGTGGCGCAGTGGTTAGCACCGCTGCCTCATGGCGCTGAGGACCCGGGTTCTACCCTGTCTCCGGGTCACTTTACATGTGGAGTTTGCACATTTTCCCCGTGTCTATGTGGGTCTCACCCCCACAACCCAAAGATGTGCAGGGTAGGTGGATTGGCCACGCTAAATTGCCCCTTAAAATCACAACTAACAAAACAAGTTTTGCTCAAACAAAACCTTGATGAAAAAAACTGAATGTTAATAAATCCGCAGTAACCAGTTTGAAAAAAGATATCGAATCAAGGTCCCATTTACCTACGCAGATGGGTTCAAAAGTTATAATGGTACCATTCAAATAGGGCCCATGAGATCTCCTGGTGTCCTGGTCAACTCTCCTCCTTTAACCAACACCACCCCAAAAATGCTTGCTGTGTGCGGAAGTTGATGCACATTTAACTATAGAATAGAGGTGAAGCACACTGAAACACCTGGTGATGTGGAATGGTACTTTATAATTAAAGGTTCTTTCTTTATAGCTGCAGAAAACAGGATCCGCATATTTGTTTGGAATAAACATGGGAGTGAGCTTACTGTCAAGGCCGTCACTTTAAAAACTCTGCTGACAGGTTTAATGGATGTACTTACGGTGCAATGATGGCTCTCGCTGGCCTCCCAGTGGGTTGTGCTTGGGCAAGCCAGCTTTCTAATTGTGCGTTCAGTTGAGCTCCTGCAAAGAGACAAGAGATGATCCTAGGTGTGCTTTAAAAATTAATCTTGTTCACAAGTTCTGGCTGCACATTTCAAATGAGATCTATTTTGATTCTTTCACTCCTTCTCCAACCTCTTCTCACTCAACAGATGCTCGATTCCTCAAACACTCGCACACCCCCATTCTCTGTCCCATCTTCGGCATGTGCGCCTTCAGCTGCCCTGCACTCGCTCGTAAATCTCTCCCCCTCCTCCTCCTTTAACACCCTACTTAAAACACACCTCTAGCAATCCTTTATATACCCCATCAAACCTCACCCACGTCATCCATTTTTCTCCGATTACAACTGCAGCTTGCGACCAACGATGAAACAAGGATAACTGGGAATGCGCACGAGGCTAGAATTGGGGGAGCACACAGATCTTGAAGGGCATACGCTGACGGAGGTAGGGATGGGCACGGTCATGGAAAGATCTGAAAACATGGTTGAGAATTTTAAAATAGAGGCATTGCCAGACTGAGCTAATGTAGGTCAGAGAGTATAGGTGATGGACAAAAGGGGCTTAGTCCGAGCAAGGATTTGCACATCAGAGTTTTGGAATATGGGCTCTTGTGAAATACCTTATATTAAAGGCACTATGTAAGCTATTGATATTGTTAAACCATCAGTTTTGGAATCCTCAACACTACACATTTAAGACCAAAAAAGTCCGAGCACAGATCCTGTGTCAAGTAAATGCTAACACCAACAGCCTGACCTGATTTCGCTACTAACAGAATGAATCTATGAAGAGAAAAAGATAAGCTCATTATCATCTCTGGCTTTTAAATTGGCACGTGGACAAAACAGGGCAGGATAGGATTAGCATACCGAGCTTCTGAACAGTACAAATAAATCAAAAAATGCTCAAGTGGAATAAGGCATGTTTAAAAATATATTAAGGAAGACAGGTCCTTTGAAAAGTTAAAGTTTCCCCATGGTATGCAGGAGAATGACGAAACCAAAATGTTATAAAACTCAAAATCGCACACGTGCATACTTGGTACAAGTGTATATTTTAATGCCATTTTAAAATGTCACAATCCCAATCTTCAAACAAACTGCTACATGTTCTTGCTCTTCCTGAGGTCACTTTTTGAATTACATCCCTTTAGATTTCTCATGGTTATGGTCACAACAGAAATTGTGTGAGAGAACGGGCAAAACAAAACATAAAATATAGCTGAAGTTATCAAACACTGGCAGCCAAGTACTGCAGCCAAATTGGGGCACATGTCTGCAGACATGTGTGAAGTCATCAAAGAGAGGACAGTGCCATTATGGACTGTCATACTTCAATCATATAAAATTCAATCAGAGGGGAGGAAGGCCATACAGCCCATCTAGCTAATGCCTCCTAAACAAACCTCGTTCACCACCACAACTTCTGTCACAGTGGGCCGTCCGCAGGATTCACCTCAGCCCTTCAAATGGAAGGCATTTCTAGCTAAGGATCACGGAGACAGGCTTCTTGACATGAATCTGAACTGCCTCATTAGCAATTTGCCCTCAAGTCCCTGGTCCTCAAAGCCATCTTAACTCGGAAATATTGGAACAGAAGGAAGCAATTGGGTCTTTGAGTCTATTCCACAATCTGATTAGATCAACAGCTGAAGTTCCATATTCCTTAATATCCACAGCAACTACTGGTTTCAGCCACAAAATGTTTAATTTCATAACAGCAGTCAAGATTAACCTATTCAATTCTAATTAAGCCCTCTGATACTCCATGTGATCCTCTCCTATTTGCCTCCTTTAATGGCTGAGAGCTCTGACGACTCAATTACCAGCAACTGTCAGGTCCCAAGTTGAGGCTGTTAGGCGAGGAGAGCCAATATTTCACTTCCATGATGAAGAATCATTTTTTTTAAAAAGATCATCCAGTGAGTAAATTATTTCACAAGAGGGTAGCTGCTGAATGGCCAGCAGTTCCAGTCAGTGTTACCATGTAACTCCGTTTTATGTAATCCTGGATTAGTATTGTTCAAAGGGTCATAGGGTTACTTCATGGTGCAACAGAATTTGTTCCATTATCCTTCAAAAAGGGGAGTGAAAATTCAGGTTTTGGTAGGCTGCATAAATTGTTAGCCTTCAAGCAGGGTTAAGAATATGAAGCTTAACTGGAGTGCCAAGTAACTCCGATACATGTCAAGCTGTTAGCAGCAATTAGTCCTGGCATTCTGATTCAGCATTCAGCCATGACAAGGCAACAGGATAGCCCCTTTCAAAACCTCTTGCCCACCAAATTCAGACAGGGCACCACAGAAATATAAGCACAAATAGAACTGTGTTGCCTTGGCTCTGACTGCAAGGCTCAGAGGGCTGCAGTTTGGAAATCCATGCTTTAAAATAAGTGAGTAGCAACGTCATACAGCAGCTGGTTGGCAGAAGTGAGCAACGTTTTTTTTAAAAACCTGCCATCTTCCTGTTACAGGATGAGGGGATCAGAGGTGCTTTGGCAGCTGACTGCAACAGCAATAAGCAGTGCAACTTCACCAGACCAAAACCGAGGGAAGAATCACAAGAGTTTGAACCCTCTATCCATGCGCCAGCGACTTCTTACAATTTCCAGTTAAATAAATCACTTAGTCGCCCTGGAAAACAAACATCAATGGGGCACAAAACCTGCTGAGCAGCTCCAAACTAGAAATGAAGAGAAATGGCAAGGATTGTCAGCTACAGTGAACACTCATAATGGGGACAAATTCAGCTCTGGTTTTTTGCAAGAGGAGTCATTTTTGGGCCTGTGTTGTCCACGTTACTGACATGTCAGTGGAATTAAGGCTGTCTACGTGCAGGCTTATTTATCGGAGAGATATTGTGTGGACACACATCTGGCTGTGCTTTCCACATTGAGTACTGCCAATGTAAATGTACTTACCACTGACCCACAGCCTCACCAGAAGCAGCAGATTCAAAGGGCCAAATGGCTTTCTCCCGCTCCTATTTCCTGTCAATGTTGCATTGTGAACTTCAAGCAAAAACAGACTGAAAAGAATCAAGTTACCTCACCTGATTCTCGCAATAACGATCAGAAATAAAGCTACACACCAGGCTTAAACCACAATATGGAGTCCATGTGGAAATTCTACAGAATAGAATACTCCCCAAAACTTTTTTCTTCTGTCACTGATTCTGCAATTGTTATGTTTACCCCTTGCTCTCACTGAACACCTCTGGGTCAAAGTGGCGGTCAAGCATCATCACCACACCAAACAATGTCCACATCACTGTTTCCCCTTCCACACCCATCATCCACTGTAGGTTTCTGTTCATTAATTTAATTAAGCTGAGGGAGACTGTATCTCTCCACAACTGCATCCATTGGAGTTAAGAATGAGAATCAATCTTATTGAAATGTACAAGATCCTGAGTGGACTTGACAGGATCCTGCTCTGAATTATGGTGCTTTTGATCTCCCATTTCATACAGGCAGGCAGCCATCTAGGTCAAACACATTCAAAGCAAAAAAGCTTGGTATTAGAGTAAAGCTCTCTTGCCTCTGTCTGTCCCTAACCAAAATCCACCCACGTCATTCCACGCACATGCTGTCCTTACAGTCCCTCGTGGGCAGGTTTATTGTAAGTTAGCAGACTTGCAGTAACCACACCCACACCAAAATTGGCAGCAAGATTCACAACGTTCATTTTACTCCAAATCCTTAAAGGAAAAGGTCACCACGCCATCTGTTAGGTTAGAGGGGAGTAAACTGACTGATTGAGGTGTCTTCCTGGCAGAATCTGCATTAGATCTCTTCACACTTGCAAACACCATTTCATCTTGGATTACTGTACAATTGTCTCATGTGGGTACACAATTACAATATTGCTAAAGAGAGAGACATTTTGCATCTCAGACTGACCAACCAATCAGCAGCCTTTGCTCCTATCATATAAATTGTGATTGTTCAAAATTAGGAATTCTTTTGCTTGTGCTTACGAGTGCAAAATGAAAAACTTCAGCAACATGTCTTCTCTTTCCAGTAATACTGTTCTATGTGCAAGATCTCACTACTCTCCCAATCTCCCTTGAAACTCAACATCCCTCACTCTTCAGAACCCCCATTATCCATGCTCAAACCCGCCCTTATATTCCCTTTCAATTGCACCATAACTCCAGTCAGACACACAATCCACCCCAATCTATTTACATTGGTCTGATTGACCCCGTCACCATTGACAATATCAGATCACAAGCTCCACCTTTCATCAGCTATGAGGGTCTTGGCTGTAGAGGCTGACAGGCACAGGTCTCCAATCGTTCACAGCCAGACACACCCATTCTCTATCCAACCACTCAACATCCAATACCCATTTGTACCGCTATCCAGTCATTCCCAGTAACCACCCTGCCTGCCACACACCAGTGACACAATGCCGAGCCCCAACCCTTACCAGAAACCCCAAAAAGCCAAATCCTGTCACTGGTGACACTGTCACCCCTCCCCATTGCCCAACCCTGACACCCTCTCCCCCATTGCCCAACCGTCACCCCCCACCCATTGCCCAACCCTGTCACCCTCCCATCATAGCCCAACCCTGTCACCCTCCCCTCATTACACAACCCTGTCACTCTCTCCCCTTGTCCAGCCCTGTCACCCTCCCATCACAGCCCAATCCTGTCACCCTCCCATCACAGCCCAATCCTGTCACCCTCCCATCACAGCCCAATCCTGTCACCCTCCCGTCACAGCCCAATCCTGTCACCCTCCCGTCACAGCCCAATCCTGTCACCCTCCCGTCACAGCCCAATCCTGTCACCCTCCCGTCACAGCCCAATCCTGTCACCCTCCCGTCACAGCCCAATCCTGTCACCCTCCCGTCACAGCCCAATCCTGTCACCCTCCCGTCACAGCCCAATCCTGCCACCCTCCCATCGTAGCCCAACCCTGTCACACCCCCATCGTAGCCCAATCCTGTCACCCTCCCATCACAGCCCAATCCTGTCGCCTCCCATCACAGCCCAATCCTGTCACCCCATCACAGCCGAATCCTGTCACCCCATCACAGCCCAATCCTGTCACCCCATCACAGCCCAATCCTGTCACCCCATCACAGCCCAATCCTGTCACCCCATCACAGCCCAATCCTGAAACCCCCCATCATAGCCCAACCCTGTCACCCCCCCCCCCATCATAGCCAAACCCTGTCACACCCCCATCGTAGCCCAACACTGTCAACCCCCCATCATAGCCCAATCCTGTCACCCCATCACAGCCCAATCCTGTCACCCCATCACAGCCCAATCCTGTCACCCCATCATAGCACAATCCTGTCACCCCATCATAGCACAATCCTGTCACCCCCATCATAGCACAATCCTGTCACCCCCATCATAGCCCAACCCTGTCACCCCCCCATCATAGTCCAACCCTGTCACCCCCCATCATAGCCCAACCCTGTCAACCCCCCATCATAGTCCAACCCTGTCAACCCCCCATCATAGTCCAACCCTGTCACCCCCCATCATCATAGCCCAACCCTGTCAACCCCCCATCATAGCCCAACCCTGTCAACCCCCCCATCATAGTCCAACCCTGTCATCCCCCCCATCATAGCCCAACCCTGTCATCCCCCCCCCATCATAGCCCACCCGGTCAACCACTCCTAGTCCCATCCAAACTCCCTCCCCACGAGTCGCCAATGCACCCTCACCCCCGGGCGGCTCCTACCTGATGCCGTGTACCAGCTCCCGGCGTGACTAGCCTCTCGGCAGACGGCTCGGCTGGACATCTTGGAGCCGGAGCCTCCTATGATGGGATCTCTTCTGGCGAGTTGGGGGGACGGGGGAGAGGGGGGGATTGGGGAAAGGGGAGGGGGAAACAAGAGGGCCGCAGCCCGGACAGCGGCACCCGAGGGCGGTGACACTGACTCAGAGGCCGCCAACCGCCGGCTCGACCCCTGCCAGCGAGAACAAAGCGGCCGCCGAGCGGAGCCGAGCCGTCCGGTCCCTGGAGAAATGGGAGCCGGGCGCATGCGCACGGCGCCGGGAAAGCGTCAGATGACGTCGGGACGTCCCGGCCCAACTGGGAGTTACGCGCATGCGCATATGACCGTACCGGAGATTCTGACGTCAGGACGCAGTTCCCCGCGGCCCCGCCCCTGAACCTGGTAGGCCTGCGCACGCGCAGTGCCGCGATTGTGTGATGTTTTGACGCAGTCTCCCGTTACCCCACCCTCGGATTGGGGAGATCGGCGCAGGCACAGTGTCGCGGCAGCGTATTATGTCATGACGCAGAGTTTATTCACCCACCCACTTTAACTTTAAGGCACATTCTGAGCAAAAGCTGCACTTCTGGATAATTTCAAACTTGTCACATCTCCAACTTTTCCACTTTTAAAACAAAATTTCGAGTCCCCGATTCTTACTTTCCCGAAATAAGGGCCAATCCACATTTCGTGCACATCGTAGGCTGTGGGGGTGAGACCCACACAGACATGGGGAGAATGTGCAAACTCCACATGGACAGTGACCCGGGACCAGGATCGAATTTGGATCATCAGCGTCGTGAGGCAGCAATGCTAACAACTGCACCACCGTGACGCCCCAACTTTTCCACTTCTGATTGTTGTCACCCTATCTATGATCCTGTTGTCAGCAAAATTAAAATATATTTCATGACATTACATAGAACAGTACAGCACAGAACAGGCCCTTCGGCCCTCAATGTTGTGCCGAGCCATGATCACCCTACTCAAACCCACGTATCCACCCTATACCCGTAACTCAACAACCCCCCCTTAACCTTACTTTTTAGGACACTACGGGCAATTTAGCATGGCCAATCCACCTAACCCGCACATCTTTGGACTGTGGGAGGAAACCGGAGCACCCGGAGGAAACCCACGCACACAGGGGGAGGACGTGCAGACTCCACACAGACAGTGACCCAGCCGGGAATCGAACCTGGGACCCTGGAGCTGTGAAGCATTTATGCTAACCACCATGCTACCCTGCTGCCCCATTGATTAGCAACAGAGTAGGCCATTCAGTGCATCATGTGCATTCAACTGGATCATAGCTGATCATCTACCTCAACTCCAGTTTCCTGCACTGTCCCCGAACTCCCTTCACCCTGCAGAAATCTAGTGATTTCTGTCTTGTACATACTCAGTGACAGCTTTCACAGCCCTCTGGGGTAGAGAATTCCAAAGACACACCATCTCTCAGTGAAGAGATTCCACATCATCTCAGTGCACAATATTAACCAACAGCCACTATTTCTTTCATGAATTTTAAAATCGTGACTTCAAACCAAAAATTATCTTACCTAATTTTGTTCCAAATTCCTGATGGAGTTATAGAATCTTAGTGTTTACAGTGCAGAAGGAGGCCATTCGGCCCATCGAGTCTGCCGGCCCTTGGAAAGCGCACCCTACTTAAGCCCAAACCTCCACACTCCCCGTAACCTGACCTAACCTTGTGGACCCAAAGGGGTAATTTACAATAATCCATCTAACCTGCACATCTTTGGACTGGAAGGAAACCGGAGCATCCGGAGGAAACCCATGCAGGCACGGGGAGAAACTGCAAACTCCATACAGACAGTCACCTGAGGCCAGAATTTAACCCACGTTCCTGGAGCTGTGAGGCAGCAGTGCTAACCACCATGTGGCCCCTGTCGGGAACAGTTGTTCAACAGCTGGGGTTTCCTCTTTACATCAACAATGCTGCCTGACCTGCTGAGTGTTTCCAACAATTTCCAAATTTTCAATGTGTTTGACTCATCACTCTTAACCATATCATGGGGCACCAGTGGGTACAGTTTGGTCTTGAACCAGCCAGGAATTAATTGAATGGTGGAACTGGGTCAAATGGCCTAATCCTTTTTTCAATGTGCATATGTTTTGCAATTCAAATCAAATATCTTCTCAAAAGTCATCTGGTATTAGTTCTTTCAAGTATTCTGATTAGTACTAGATACAGGTCGGTATTTCAAAGATTCAAGAGTCTATGATTCGTCTGCACATTGAAGAAAGACTTGTATTTATGTAGCATCTGATCATCTCATCAGGATGTCCCCCAAGGTCCATTAAGCACAATGGATTGCTGTTGAAGTGGGTGAGCACTTGTTATGTGGCAGCTTATTTGCATTGCAATATCCCATAAGCAAATAAATGAAGTGGCAAGGTATTTTGTTTTCAGTAATATTGGAAATGGAATGATGCTGGTCAGGAAACTGGGGGGAAACTCTCCTGTTCAAAGAATACCTATGCTCTCTTCTACAGTCATTTAAACAGATGATGTGGCCTTGTTTCAACATTTCATCTTTTAAAGTGGTAGTGTTACATAAAGGTCTGGCAAATAGTTAAGATACTGACCCCAACATTTACTGGTATATCAGACAAGAACCCAAAACAATCTTCTATTTGTGAAACTGTGAGGAAAGGATACATCATCCCAGACGTTATGACTGACCAATACGTGTCTTTTGTGTTCAAACAAACTTTAATTTAAACACAGAATTGACCACATTAAAATCAAAGAAACAGCTTTACAATTATCAGTTGAACAATTATTTTTGGACCCAACGTGGCGACAATTCTTATACATAAGGAAAAACCTGAACTTACCATTGGCACCTGCTACTAACTCAAATTAAGCAACCCAATACAGCTTAAATGCCACTTACAAATAAAGTTTAAAACAGGTTACTTGCTTATCGGTGCAGACCTTTGGAGAGAGTTCTTTTCAAGAGCATATCCAGTACACGTATGCTCAACCTATCAGCATTTGGTAAAATTGCTGATAATTTAAAATCCGAAAACAAACTCCAAAACTACAGACAGACCTGGCTCCTCCCATCAATTACATCATTTGCATCCCACTAAGTTCCATGACCTGCTTAGCTATGACTAAATGCAATCCCTCTTAAATTATCTAGAATCCAGGGAACCTCGAGAAATCACAACACAATTCCACTAGCCTTTTTATCTGTAATCAAGTGGTTGGAATGAATGATTACCTCACCTTTTACAACTCTTTAATTACAGCTTTATAGACATACTGCCTGTATGTATTATAAACCCGGGTTTTTAACATTACTGTCATAAATATAAAATATAACATGTAAAATTTTCTACATTTATCACAACATATAGGGTTAATGTAAGAGTGAATCCATTACCACCCACTCAGTGATGCCAGAGAACATCCTAGTTTCACCAAGAGTCAGTCTAATTTTCGACAGAGCTGTGCATACCAGCAAGCATGGAGACAGCTCCTAATTTGTATACTTTATTGTATATTTGTAATATTTTGAAGAGTCAATAAAGATGTACAGTTAACATATGTATGACTATGTGGACTTTTTCAGATCTACCAAACTGTAATCCGCATCTTACAAAAGGTAGACTTGATTTGGGAAGCAGGGATTGTTTTATGGCGAGAGATTAGACAAACTGGGCCTGTATTCTCTTGAGTTTCAAAGAACGAGAGGTAAATACTTAAAGGAATAGACAGGTAAGATGTTGCCCTTGGTTGGGGAGTCTAGAATCGGGGCACAATTTCAAAATAAGGAGGATGCCATTAGGGAACGAGTTGAGGAGAAATTTCTTTAGAGGTTTGTGAATCTTTGGAATTCGCTACCACAGAGGGCTGTGGGAGCTCAGTCATTGAATGTGCTTAAAGCAGAGATTGATAGATTTATGATTAACAATAACACAAAGGGTTATGAGAATAGCGGGTGTAAAATACATTGAAGAGGCCAATCAGCCACGATTGTATTAAATGGTAGAGCAAGCTGGATGAGTTGAATGGCTTACTCCTGCTCCTATGCCCCTATCATCATCCATGCAACAACCTCTCAGTGCTGCACTGAAATATGAGCCTAAATTGTGTGCTCACACGTGTAATGGAGCTTCACCTTCAGAGTTCAGAGATGGGCTGACACTAAGATCCCATATATTCACTTGGACGTTTAATGTTGAAATTGTTGATACTGATTTCTTTGTTGTCACTTTTTTGAGCACTGATGTCTGGCACATATGGAGCCCTGTCGCCATATTCAATAGTTTCCAAACCAAGATGATGAGGTATGGACACGCGTAGTTTTGGCATAACTAAATTGAATCCTTGCTAAGTGGGAGAAGCACTTTATCATGTTACTCCAGATCCACTCAAGGGCAATTAGGGATAGGCACCCACATTTACTTCAGCATTAATGACTTGACGGGGGGGGGGGGGGGGGGGGGCGCGATGGAAGGATTGTGTAAAATCTTTAAATAAGAAACGTCATTCCGTGTAAATATTAGGTACATTACAATGTTAAAATTGGAAAATGCTAATAAAAACATTTTTTTTAAACTTACTGTGCAGGAGGAAAATGGGTTATTAAAATGGGTAAACTGGCCAAATCTATGAGACTATCTGAGAGTGTCAGTCCAGTGAGAATCCCCTGGCCTCGCCCTCTCCTTAACCAAGATGGCGGCGAGAACCCATCAGCGGCACGTTTTTGGTGCGTACAGATGACGCACTAGTGGCGCGTGCTGATGACATCACTAGTTGCCGACACCGTGGGAAGATGGCGGCCCGAGTCGGGAGGCCCGAGCACCGGGCGCCGCCTGAAGTGGTAAAGTCGGGGATGTCGTGGACCAGGCGCTATGAGTGGGAGGGTTCCCTCACCCCTCCTCAGCCTCAACCCCCCCCCCCCCCCCTCTTCCAATCGCCCTCAACGCGCCCCCCACTCCCAGTCGCCCTCAACCCCCCTGCACATTAACTAGCCTTGGGCAATTTGCTGATTTGATTTAATAACACTGTCTGCAGCATGTGCTGCATCGCTGTGGTTTTTATGCTGCATTGTGCTTCCCACCTGGGACCATATTACAGCACCATTGGATTATATTTGGCGTGCTTTTAGAGCCTAATTAGCCTTCTTGTGAAGATGTCAGACATATGAATAAAACAAAACCCTGGGAGTTTTAGATGGTGTGCAATTTTCAAGGAGGCTTTAATTCTACAAAAAATGCTTTAACGATTGTTTCTTCAGTTTTACAGTGAAGACGAAGCAAGGAAATATACACAGAAGTAAGTATTCTCACCTTGGTATCAAGTATTTATAATGTGGAGATGCCGGCGTTGGATTGGGGTGAGCACAGTAAGAAGTCTTACAACACCAGGTTAAAGTCCAACAGGTTTGTTTCAAATCACTAGCTTTTGGAGCGCTGCTCCTTCCTCAGGTGAATCCTGAGAAATTCCTGTTCAGGTGAACACCTGAGGAAGGAGCAGCGCTCCGAAAGGTAGTGATTTGAAACAAACCTGTTGAACTTTAACCTGATGTTGTAAGACTTGCAGATATTTATATAGAACAGTACAGCACAGAACAGGCCCTTCGGCCCTCAATGTTGTGCTGAGCCATGATCACCCTATTCAAACCCACGTATCCACCCTATACCCGTTACCCAACAACACCCCCTTAACCTTACTTTTATTAGGACACTACGGGCAATTTAGCATGGCCAATCCACCTATCCCGCACATCTTTGGACTGTGGGAGGAAACCGGAGCACCCGGAGGAAACCCACGCACACAGGGGGAGGACGTGCAGACTCCACACAGACAGTGACCCAGCCGGGAATCGAACCTGGGACCCTGGAGCTGTGAAGCATTTATGCTAACCACCATGCTACCCTGCTGCCCAGAGATTGTTTGATTCCATTTGATTTGTGGTGATTCCTTTTGATTTTGTGGTGACAAGTGTGCAATTTGGTAATAAGCTTAATGGATAATGTGATTTCAGAAGACCATTTATTCCACTTGCTTGAACTCGTCAAGCAAATTTAGAAAGTAGTTTGTCCCAGATTGTAATTAAATGAGTATCATACCAAGCCACACAGGTTAAGCAAATCGAATGGTTTCAATCCTAGTCTGCATTGAGGTAGCTGACTGTGGCAGATAGATGTGGGAGTCCTGTGCCCAACCAGCCAGCTTCCAGCTGGGTGAAGTGGATGTGCAACAAAAGTTTTGGAGCTAATCTGAGTTTGGCTGCAATGTCCCTGCTTCCCCAAACCAGACTTTTTGCTGTCACTGCTACCCTTGAGTTAGAGAGTCGATGCTTTCCGGAAAGAGGTTTAGGGGAGTAAATGCAAAATGCTGGGAGAATGGGAAACTTTTCTCCTTTGTTCAGTGGTCACGGTGGCATAGTGGTTAACACTGCTGCCTCACAACTTCAGGGACTAGGTTCAATTGTGGCCTCGGGTAACTGTGGAGTTTACCCTTTCTCCCCTTGTTTGCATGGGTTTCCTCTGGGTGATCCGATTTCCTTCCACAGTACAAAGATGTGCAAGTTAGGTGGATTGGCCATTCCTAAATTGCCCCTTTGTGTCCAAAAGGTTAGGCGGGGTTGTGGGAATAGGGTGGAGGAGTGGCCTTCGATGGGGTGCTCTTTCTAAGGACTGGTGCAAATGGCCCCATTCTGCACTGTAAATTCTTATGATAAGAGTAATGTTGTGAAGTTGCTGTAAATCTGTCTCTCATTTTGGTAGCTTTGCGGCTATTGTATTGTCCGGGTGTTGGAACTCTGAAATAAGAGCAAAATGTGTTGGACATGCCCAGCAGGTCAGGCAGCATCTATGGAGAAAAATAATAATTAAAGTTTCAGGTCAAGATAATGTTTCATTTGGGTCTCAACCTAAATTGTTAACTCTCTGTTGTTTCTCTCCTCAAATGCTGCCTGACCTGCTGAGTATTTCCAGCATTTTGTATTACTTGGAACTCATGCCCGGTTATGTCATCTGGAGGTTAGTGCATGAAAATTGTCAGAATTATTGTAAAATAACAACTGGTTTACTCGGGTCCATCAAGGGGGCAACTCTAACCCCCTGCCTTGTGACTTCAGTCTCTCAATTCCCTCACAACTAGAGACAGGCAATAAATGCTACTTTGTCAGTCGTAGAATAAAAGTGGGAGGAGGTGGGGAAATTACTCAGCCATCAACCGATGTAAACAAGCCAGTTAGGTGAACAAAATGTGGTCTCTTCCTTTCGCAGTTCACGAATGATCGAAATCCAGACTCGGATGTCAGAAAGAGCTGTCGAACTACTCAATTTACCTGAGGATCAATCTTGCTTCCTGTTGGATGTTGGGTAGGGTTCTCCTTTAATCTTTACACTCGTGCAGAGGACTTTCTGAGAATGCCTACACCAAGGTGAGACTGTGTCATCCCTCTTGCTCTATGCAAAAATAGGTCTTTTGTATTTAAGAGAGCAGCTACACTGAGGTTCGTTGTTGGGGTGAGGGGGGAAATTTAAAACCTTTCATTAGAAATGGATTGTTAAGGGCAGGACGGTGGCACAGTGGTTAGCATTGCTACCTCACGACACCAAGGTCCCAGGTTCAATCCCAGCTCTCGGTCACTGTGTGGAGTTTGCACATTCTCTCCGTGTTTGCATGGGTTTCGCCCCCACAACCCAAAGATGTGCAGGTTAGGTGCATTGGCCACACTGCATTGTCACTTAATGGGAAAAAAAATGGATTGTTGTGCCAGATGTGTACTTGGATTTGTTGTCTCTTTGCGAGATTGACGTGACTTTTTGTTTGTGTTCCAGCTGTGGATCGGGACTTAGTGGGGATTACCTCTCTGAAGAAGGACATCATTGGGTTGGTGTGGACATCAGTACAGCCATGCTTGGTAGGTAGCACAATCATTTTTTAATTCTTTCATGGCACATGGACATTGCTGGCTAGGCCAGTATTTATTGCCCATTCCTAATTGCCCTTAAACCACTGCAGTCCCATGTGGTGTAGGTACACCTATGGTGCTGTTAGGGACAGTGTTCCAGGATTTTGACCCAGTGACAGTGAAGGAACGGCGTTATATTTCCAAGTCAGGATGATCCGTGACTTGGAGGGGAACCTCCAGGTGGTGTTCTTCAAATGTATCTACTGTCCAGGTGTTAGAGGTTATGGGTTAGGGAGGTGCTTTCGAAAGAGCTTTGGTGAGATGCGAGAGTGCTTCTTGTAGATGAGAGGTTTTCAAAGTGCTGGTTGCGACCTGTGGGTGGATCGCAAGCAGGTATCAGGAGGGTTGTGACGCGATCTGTCGCATCGTTCCTGCGACGGTCACAAACATCCCCCACCTTTTCTCAACCCCCACTGCTGAGCTCCTTAACGCATACTTTTTCTTCTCTAACCGTAGGACGTTGTACAGGTCACCCAACCAAGCCACTTACCCCGGTGGCGATGCCGACCGCTACTCCAGTAAAATTCGCTGCCGTGCAATCGGAGACGAAGGCTACGACACCGGCCTTCCTCCTTTCCATGAGCTCCAGCTTCTCTGAAACCCCAAATATCGCCACCAAAGGGTCCAGGTCTACCTCCTCCACCACTATCCTGGCCAAGACCGCGAACACTCCCGCTCAAAATCTTCCCACTTTTTTGCAACCCCAAAACATGTGCGCATGATTCGCTGGCCTCTGCCCACACCTCACACTCATCTGCTACACACTGAAAGAAACCACTCATTCTCGCCCAAGTCATATGCACCCTGTGCACCACCTTAAACTGTATCAGGCTGAGCGGCATTGGCACTGACATCCCTTCCACCTAAAATACCTCCTCAACTGATTCCATATCTTCACTGTGCCCTGCACCACCAGGCTCCCTGACTACCTACTCTGAGCCATTGGTAATGCTGCCGTCACCAAATCCCTCAAACTAGACCCCTTACAAAATTCCTCCTCCATTTGAACCCGTTCTACCCCTTCTTCCATCCTCGCCGCACCTTGTCCACATTCGCCTCTGCCTCTGTAGCAGGGTCCTCCCCACCCTCGGCACCTTCCCTGCCCATACAAAGTCAGATGATCGTGTCCACTTTCCGAAAGAAGGCCTTTGGTATAAAGATCGTGAGAGCATGAAAGATAAACAAGAACCTCGGCAGAATATTCATTTTCATCACTTGGACCCTCCCTGCCAATATTAAGTGCAGTGTATCCCACCTCTTAAGATCCTTCCTGGCCTCACCAGTTCCACTTATGGAGTCCCATCCATTCCCTCGCCACATGAATCCCCAAATACTTCAACCTATCCCTTGCTACCGTAAATGACAACCCCCCCCCAAAAATTAGCCCACTGCCAGCTCATTCACCGGGAATACCTCTCTTTTCCTTACAGATCTGAAACATACAGCAAGAGGTAATCGGCATAGAGCGACACCTGATGCTCCCTCTGTCCCCTCATAATCCCCTGCTACTCCGCCGACCACCTGATAGCCATCGCCAATGGCTCTATGGCCAGTGCAAACAGCAACGGCGATAGCGTGCACCCCTGCCTCGTACCCCTGTGTAAGTCAAAGCTTTGTGAGCTTGTATCATTCGTCCTCACCCTTGCCTTTGGTGCCACATACAGCAACCGCACCCATGCCACAAATCTCAGCCCAAACCTTTGAACAAGTACCGCCATTCCACCCGATCAAATGCCTTCTCCGGTCCATGGACACCACCACCTCCGGTACCAGATCCCCCGACGGATTCATCACGACATTCAACAGCCGTCTTATATTACTCGTGAGCTGCCTGCCCTTCACGAAGCCTGTTTGACCCTCTGCAACCACCCCCGGACACAGTCCTCCATCCTCCCCACCAACTTATCCAGTGCTTTCACATTCGTGTTCAACAATGATATGGGCCTATACGACCCACATTCCATCGAGTCCTTCCCCTTTTTCGGGATTATTTCATAGATTTCATAGATTTTACAGTGCAGAAGGAGGCCATTCGGCCCATCGAGTCTGCACTGGCTCTTTGAAAGAGCACCCTACCTAAGGTCAACACCTCCACGCCATCCCCATAACCCCATAACCCAGTAACCCCACCCAACACTAAGGGCAATTTTGGACAATAAGGGCAATTTATCATGGCCAATCCACCTAACCTAACCTAGTGTGTTTACTGCCGACATCATCGTCTCCGGCAACTCCCCCTTCTCGAGTGCTTCATTGAACGCCCCAACACGTGGTGGAAGGTCTGTAGCAAATTACTTATAAAATTCCGCCAGGTACCCATCCGGCCCTGGGACCTTCCCCGACTTCATACCCCTGATACTATCCAGCACCTCCCTCAGTCCCAGGGGCTCCTCCAACGCCTGCCTCCCTGGTAGTCACCCTCCACGTCCCCGGTAGTCACCCTCCACGTCCCCGGTAGTCACCCTCCACGTCCCCGGTAGTCACCCTCCACGTCCCCGGTAGTCACCCTCCACGTCCCCGGTAGTCACCCTCCACGTCCCCGGTAGTCACCCTCCACGTCCCCGGTAGTCACCCTCCACGTCCCCGGTAGTCACCCTCCACGTCCCCGGTAGTCACCCTCCACGTCCCCGGTAGTCACCCTCCACGTCCCCGGTAGTCACCCTCCACGTCCCCGGTAGTCACCCTCCACGTCCCCGGTAGTCACCCTCCACGTCCCCGGTAGTCACCCTCCACGTCCCCGGTAGTCACCCTCCACGTCCCCGGTAGTCACCCTCCACGTCCCCGGTAGTCACCCTCCACGTCCCCGGTAGTCACCCTCCACGTCCTCACTAGACGGTCATGTTCCTCCCTCCTTTCCCTATTTGCACGAGCCTTAAACAAAATAATTTCCTCCCGGACCACTGCCTTCAGTGCTTCCCAAAAAATGGCCAGCTCCACCTCCCCATTCTGATTGAACTCTCCTTAATCGCCGCCTGCCCTTCATCACAAAAACCTCCCTCTGCCGAAAAACCTCGAGTCAAACCTCCACCCGGGCCTCTGCTCTTGTCCCGATCTAAACCGGATCGCCAGCCAGTGGGGCACATCGTCCGAGATAACTATCCCCGCATTCTCTGCACCCTCCACCCCAACCAAAATCTCCCGACTCACTACAAAGTAATCAATCCTCAAATACGCCTTACAGACATGTGAAAAGAAGGAATACACCCTTCCCCCTGGGTCCTGAAAGCACCATGGATCCACCATACCCATCCTCTCCATAAACCCTCCCAGCACCCTTGTTATTCATACCTTACCTATCGATCTGTGGCTCGACCTATCCACCCTCGGCTCTAGGACACAGTTAAAATCTCCTCCCATGATCAGTTGCATGGCCAAATATGGGATCGCTGCCAGCAACCCCCTCATAAACCCCACTTCATCCCAATTTGGGGTATACACATTTACCAACTCTACCGGGGTCCCTTCGAATACATCACTCACAATCATATATCTCCCACCTGGATCCCTCACCTCCTTCGCACTCACAAATACCACTTTTTGCTCATTAAAATCGCCACTGCCCTCGATTTTGAATCAAACCAGAGTGAAAAACCTGCCCAACCCACCCCTTCTTTAATCTAACCTGGTCCTTCACGCGGAGTGCCTCCTGTAGAAAGACCACCCTGCTTTCAAGCTCCTGAGGTGCGCAAATACACGCGACCTTTGAACCAGCCCATTCAGTCCCCAGACATTCCATGTTACCAGCCTTACCGGAGGCTTATGCCTCCAATTGCGCCTACCATCCGTCATCTTCCCACTTAACTCCCGCCCCCTTAATTCCTCTCTATACCTAGCCCATCCCAGATGGCACCCTTTCTCTTCCCCTCCATCTCCCCTCCCCCCACCCTGGCCACCTCTCTTGGCCTTCTCCCGCCACCACCTCACTTCAGTTCACCAGCATCACCTAGCGTGGCAGCCTCTGCCCAAAGGCAGTTCCCAATGCCCCCACCACCACCACTCCTTAGCTCATGGAGGAAGGCTCCCTGTTGGAAGGCTCAACCCCTTACAATCCCAACAGTAAACAATAAACTCACCCCTCTCAAAAAAAGACAAAATTCCCCCAATACCTACCCCAACTTCAAACATGCTCCCAACCATTACAAAGTGCCAGCACCCCGGTTCCCAAGCATTGTCAACTCAGTTCTCCCCCAGTTTATGCTCCTTAATGAAGTCTTCAGCCGTTTCTGGGGTCTCAAAATAATACTCCCAGCCTCCGAACGTCACCCGTAATTTCGCCGGGTAGAGCACCCCGAACTTGATTTGCCGCTGGCACTGAACCACCTTGGCCTTGTTGAAGCCTGTCTGCCGCTTCGCCACCTCGGCTCCAATGTCCTGATAAATTCTGACCTTATTCTCCTCCCATTTGCAGGTCCGCTTCTCCCTGGCCCATCGCAAAACCTCTTTCTCCACAAATTTGTGGAGTCTCACGATCACTGCCCGCGGTGGCTTCCAGCTCTAGACTTCTGCGTCAGGGAGCTATGCGCTCACTCCACTTCAGGCGCCTTATCTAGCACCCCTTCTGCCACCAGCCCCGCCAGCATCTTCGAGACATACCTCGTGGCATTCATACCTTCCAGTCCTTCAGGCAGGCCCACTATTCAAGGTATTCTGCTCCTCCACCTTTGCCTTTAACATTTTACAGAGGTCCCCTAGGATCTCCACATCTGCTTCCAGAGCCACCACACGATCGCTGTGATCAGAGATTACTCCTTCAATCTCCCGAATCTGTGACCCCTGTACCTCCAGGCACTTCTCCACCCGCTCCAAAGAACTCTTCAGGGGTGCCACTGATTCTTCGATGGCCTTTGAGCAATCCTCTCGCATTTGTTTCCTCTGCTGCTGAAATTAACCTTTAATAAAGGCCATCAAGTCAAGTTGAAGCCTTCCAGCTTGTATCAGCCCTTCCCCTGCCTGCATGTCTAAAGTGGCTGTTGCAGCACAATCCTGTTCCAACTTTTCAGCCAAATCTCATTGTTTTCTGCCGGGTCTGATAACCAGCAGACATACCTCACCCAGGGGAAACTACTCCAGCATTCATTTACGTCTTTTCATCAAAATTCCACCCAGTATCAGGTAAAACAAGCTCTTTTTTTTGTGCCATTAAGCAGGAGCTGCCCTGTGTGTGACCATTCACAACATGGCCACCAATGGAAGTCTAAATGTGAGAAATCTAGGGTCAGCATTTGTGGCTTGATTTGATTTGCCTATCTCATTGATGAGAGAATCTTGGTGTTTACGTAAGACACTGAGGCAGAGGGGTGGCATGTGGCGCAGTGGGTAGCACTGGGACTACGACGCTGAGGACCTGGGTTCAAATCCCGGCCCTGGGTCACTCTCCGTGTGGAGTTTGCACATTCTCCCTGTGCCTGCGTGGGTTTCACTCCCACAACCCAAAGGTCTGCAGGTTAGATGGATTGGACACTCTAAATTGCCCTTAATTCGAAAAAATAAATAATTGGGTGCTCTAAATTTATATATTTTTTAAAAAGACACTACGGCAGTTCTCGCCATTCCTCTGACTCATGATTGTGCTGCCCAAGCAACCAAGAGCTCCATGAGGCACTGAGATATGAGCGAATAAATTCAGCTTCCAACCATCTCCCAAAATGAATGTTTTACGAGCAGATCTCTTCCTGGCATTGGTCACAGTGGATCAGAGGTTACGCTATCACAGGTATTGAATCTGTCCAATTCAGATACTTTTTAAAAAAAAATATTTTTATTCTCCATTTTCACATTTTCCTTCAAAATTTGCCCCCCCCCCCCCCCCCCCCCAAACAAGCAGTAAACGGTAACAAATACAAAGTCAATACCCTTAACATCAACAACGATCCCATCCTCTCACCACCCCAACTCCTCCCCTCCACTTCCTCTTGTAAAACTCCTCCCCCAACCTCGGTTCCTTCCCCCCCAACTTTCCACCCCGGCTAGACTCATCAGACCCTGTTCTGCCAGGCTCCGATGGCCGCAGCCCCTCCCCCCACTTCACCCCCGTTCAGTGGCCGGCTTAAACCGGCCAGCGTGGAGGCCCCCGCCCAGGTCTCTTTCCCCCTTGCCCGGCCCCAGGAAAACCAGAAGTCCCCTTTAGCACACACCCACGCTCCAAAGAACCCTCATTACGATGGAAAGTCCCATTTCTTTCCTTGTCCAAATATACACAACGATGGCTCCTGTAGCCCATACACCAGCACGCAGTGAAACAAAAAAGAAAAAATACAGTCATGAGGCTTCATCAGTACATGACCATTTCTCAATTCTGCCACAGTCCTTCTGCCTTTGCAAACTCCACCGCTGCTTCCGCCGTGCCAAAATAAAAGTCCTTGAACTTGTAGGTCACCCTCAGCTTCGCTTGATATACAATGCGGCACTGCACCTTGCTAATATACAGTGCCTTCTTCACCTGGTTGAAGGCAGCTCGCCATCTCCACCATAAAGTCCTGGTATACACGTATATCAGCTCCAGCCCACTGCACCACCCGCTTCTGCTTGACCCAGCACAGGACCTTCTCCTTTACACTGTACCTACAGAAACACAGAGTCACTACTCTTGGCGGCTCACTCACCTTTGGTACAGGCCTCCACGACTGATGAGCCCGATCCAGCTCATATCGGGAGGGATCCTCCCCTTCCCCCAATAGCTTCGCCAACATCGCAACAAAATACTCAGTCGGCCTCGGTCCTTCCACTCCTTCGGGCAGCCCCACAATCCTCACATTCTGTCGCCCGGATCTGTTTTTCAGGTCTTCCATTTTGCCTCGCAGACCCTTGTTGATCTCTATCACCGTCTGCATCTGCTTCCCCATCGAGGTAAGTTTATCACTGTGCTGTAGTAATGTCTCTTCCACTTCCTTTAGTGCCTTGCCTTGCTCCCGCACCTCCGCCACTGTGCTCGCCACCGCCATCCTCACTGGGGTAATCGCCTCCTCCACCAGCACTTTCAAAACCGCCCCCATCTCCTTCCTCATTGCCTCCATGTATTTTGAGAACTGCTTTTCAAATTCCACGGCCATCACCTTAGTTATTTCTTCAGCCGTAAGCAATGCGATTTCCCCTGGTGCTCCGTCCTCCATTTTCTTTACCGACCCCGCGGTGACCTTTCCACTCCCCGATGGACTTTCAGCTGCTTTTTTCACGGCCGTTTTTTTACTGATCCTCGACATTTCCCTTCCCTGTTCTCCCGACTTTTACTGCCTGCGCTGCCCCTAGGACTGGGCGTCAACCCCCGACAATGCCGTTCCCGAACGGGAGCCCTTCAACACGCGGTTGCCTCTCGCCCGCCGTCACCGGAAGTCCCCAATTCAGATACTTTTGACCAGTTCACTTACTCAGGTTTTACCTGGGTGGCTTAATAGCGAGGAGAACATAGGATAAACATGAATACAAGTTCAACTATCTTTATTAAACAAAGTTAACCAGTAAATTAACCCAAGTATATCTACCCAAGATTTGGTTGCACCACCTGCAAGGATGGTCTGGTTGAAGAGTAGGTCTGATTCCTGAGTCCCTCTTGTCCGTCGTCATGAAGGTTGTTTTCGCTAGCAGCTTCTTCCTTCCTTCCTTCTCTGGTCAGTCTTCGGATGGTCAAGGTCACCTCCCATGTCGAGTCTTCGATGCTGATGTGTCCAATTGTTTAATTTTATCCAATATTCCTTCGCACCCTTTTCATTGAATTTACAATGCAGAAGGAGGCCGTTTAGCCTATCGAGTCTGCACCGGCCCTTGGAAAGAGCACCCGACTCGAGCCCACACCTCCATCCCATCCCTGCAACCTAGTAACCCCACTTAACCTTATTTTTGGACACCAAGGGCAATTTAGTATGGCCAATCCACCTAACCTGCACATCTTTGGACTGTGGGAGGAAAGCGGAGCACCCGGAGGAAACCCACGCAGACACTGGGAGAACGTGCAGACTCCGCACAGACTGTGACCCAAGCCGGGAAACGAACATGGGACCCTGGAGCTGTGAAACAACTGTGCTAGCCATGGTGCTACCATCCTGCCCCTAAACTTCCCTTGGCCCACTGCCATGGAGGCCTTGGGAGCAGGCTCCAGCACCCAATGGTCTGGTTGATGACCAGTTGACAGGACACCAGTGCCCGTCCCATGTGTACATTTTTGATAATGCGGCCTGCACGTACCCCATGCCAAATAAGGTAACAATGGGAACTCGGGACGTCCAGGAGTCTGGATCAATCTAGGCTGCGGACAATAGACCGGTGCATATCAATAGGGTGCGATGATCTCTTGATGGGAGATTGACAGGGGAAGTCCGGACATGTCCAGGCAGCCTGTCTGACTTTTGTGTACTCTAACTTGGCGAAGTCTGAATTCCCAGCAGGCTGCTTGCATTGTCCTCGTGCACAACCCCTGGTACACAGTCCTCTATCCTGATGGCCAGGATTTTTGCCAGGACCTTAGCATCCACGTTGAGGAGAGATATGGGCCTGTATGAACCACACTGCTGGGGGTCCTTGTCCCTCTTCAAAATTAACGAGATCAGCGCCCGCGACGTAGTCGGGGGCAAAGTCCCCCCCCTTCCCACGCTTTGTTGAGTGTCCGGACCAGCAAGGGGCCCACTAGGTCCACAAACTTTTTATAAAATTCCACCGGGAACCCATCCGGCCCCGGTGCCTTCCCTGACTGCATCTGCCCGATCCCCTTAACTAGCTCCTCCAGCTCAATCGGCGCACCCAACCCCTCCCTCCACCTTCTCCTCCTGCACCTTCGGGAAAGAAAGCCCGTCAAGGAACCTCTCCATTCCCCTCCTCTCCCCCATTGGCTCCGACCGGTACAGTTCCCCGCAAAAGTCCTTGAAGACCTCATTCACCTCCACCCCCTTCCGCACCACATTCCCACTCTTATCTCTCACTCCAGCGATTTCCTTAGCTTGCGGAGCTGATGAGCCAGCATCTTACTCGCCTTTTAGACCTCCCCGTTCTGATTGTTCTCCAAATATTCCGCTATGGCCCGTGATATCTCTTCATAGAAGGCCTTGTCATCTAGTAGGGCATCGCCCAACCTCCATGTGGGGCGTTGGGCCCTGCCCGTTTCCAGCTTCGCGTCCATGTAGTGTGGAGCGTGGTCTGATATCAAAATTGGGGAATATTCCACTTTGTCTATCCCCGGAAGCACCGTTTTCCCCACCACAATGAAGTTAATTCTGATGTATACGTTGTGCACTGGGGAGAATAAAGAGAACCCCTCCCCTGAGTGGGTGAACCTCCAGGGGTCCACCGCTCCCATTTGTTCCATAAAGTGACCGTGTTCGATCTGTCAGTCTCTTCTCCCCCCCCCCCCCCTAA
The DNA here is from genome assembly GCF_902713615.1 of Scyliorhinus canicula. NCBI lineage: Eukaryota > Metazoa > Chordata > Chondrichthyes > Carcharhiniformes > Scyliorhinidae > Scyliorhinus > Scyliorhinus canicula. Next base: position 194,969,114 of record NC_052146.1, on the reverse strand, counting down.
ACTAGTACTACCGGTGCCCCATCCAGGGTCCCGCTAGCCATCACGTTCCGTCCCCCTGGGTCCGCGACCGTTTTTGTCGCCCTAAACATCGTCCATTTGCTAACCAGTATTGCCACCCACCCACCCCTTTCTTACCCATAGTCTGTCCTGCTGTCTCAGGTACGTCTCTTGAAGGAAGATTATGTCTGCCTTCATGTTTCTTAGGTGGTTGAGGGCTCTGGATGTTTTCACTGGGCCATTGAGTCCGGAACAGACTAGTTTAATTTGAAGTGTCCAATTCTTTAATTTAGGATATCGAATTTAATTTGGGCTCACAACAAGGCCTGCTGGGTCACCACACAAGACCAGTCTTTTGTTTGTTGAAATAGATATAAAGAAACATTTCATATATTTTTTTTTCCAAGCGAATGTAAAGGAGGATGGAGAGCAAGCAGGCAAATGTGTTTAGACAGGGTTTCACATTAGAGTAGTGAGAGAAAGCAGGCTAATGGGATTGGAGTAGGTGGGGTGTTAAAGGGTGTGGGGAGTGAGAAGGTGGTGGATTCGGCTGGGTGGCTTGTGGAGAAAAGCACGCACATATTTGATGGGCCAAATGACCTGTTTCGGTGTTGTTTGGATCAAGGTTATGCAGGGTACTGGATATTATAAGTGGGGAATGTCTTATTGCAGTTCACCCTGTGCACTTTTTACCAGAGAAAGAAGCATTTCAGAGAACAGAAGGAGACTATAAAACAACCAAATCTTAACTCCAAAGCAATAAATGTTGGGTGGGATTCTTCCCTCCGCCAGCAGTGCACCCTGCCTGCGGGTTACCTGGCGGCGGGGCGTGGCCACAATGTGAAATCCCATTGGCATGTGGCGGGAACGGCAAATCCCGCTGACGGCAAGGGTACAACGCCTAGGAAAATGCAACTGGTGGACTGGAGAATCCCACCCTATCTTTGTTTGTGCTTGTGTTCATCATGTGTTTGTGAAATCTGCATTTGAATACCATGGAAGGTGAAGACATTCTCCCACACCATTCTAAGCATTTTGGCCCACTTTTTGTTTTGCAACATGACTCTGAATCTGTTGTGTTTCCTTTTGCTGCTAGATGTTGCATTGGAAAGAGAGGTGGAAGGTGACCTCATTCTAGGAGACGTGGGTGCTGGCATTCCGTTCCGGGCAGGCACCTTTGATGGTTGCATCAGGTAAATGACAAACTGATGGGGGCCTTGTATTGCCTCCTATATAAACACTTACACCATGCAGCAACAGCCATTTTGTTTGATGAAAAGATGGGAAGCACAGTAGTGTAATGGTTAGTACAGTATTTTTTTTATAAATTTAGAGTAACCAATTAATTTTTTTCCAATGAAGGGGCAATTTAGCATGGCCAATCCAGCTAGCCTGCACATCTTTGGGTTGTGGAGGTGAAACCCACCCAGACATGGGGAGAATGGGCAAACTCCACACGGACAGTGAACCAGAGCCGGGATTCTCAGCGCCGCAGTCACAGTGCGAACCACTGCGCCACATGCCGCCCCAATGGTTAGCACAGTTGCTTCACAGTTCCAGGGTCCCAGGTTCAAATCCCAGCTTGGGTCTATCTGTGCAGAGTCTGCACGTTCTCCGCGTGTCTGCGTGGGTTTCCTCCGGGTGCTCACGGTTTCCTCCCACAGTCCAAAGATGTGCAGGTTAGGTGGATTGGCCATGATAAACTGCCCTTCGTGTCCAAAAAGGTTAGGCGGGGTTACGGGGATACGATGAAGGTGTGGGCTTAAGGGTGGTCTTTCCAAGGGCCGGTGCAGACTCGGTGGGTCGAATGGCCTCCTTCTGCACTGTAAATTCTATGACCTATGGCAGGTTCTGTTTCGTTACAGGCCCAGTTTGGAGAAAGGAAGTAATATAAATATTCCACATGGTCTGTGCAGGTCCTGTTTCAATTAGGTTTTCTCTTTGTCCCAAAAAACCTTTGTCCCAAAATTAACAACGGTTTCCATTTATGTAAAGAGTCCAAGGAACTTCACAGGAATGTTATCAGATAAAATTTGTCATTGAGCCCCATTTAAGTATAATATTGGAGCAGGTAATCAAAAGTGGTTAGCACTGCTACCTCGCTGCTCTGGGGCCCCAGGTTCGATCCCGGCCCTAGGTCACTGTCCGTGTGGGCTTTGCACATTTTCCCCGTGTTTGCGTGGGTTTCGCCCCCACAACCCAAAGATGTGTAGGCCTTCACCGAAGAATTTTACCTACTTACCCGTTAGTAGCATCGATGTCCTGGGTCCTGCATTGCTAAGTAAGTAAAGTAGGCTAATAACCACTGTTTCAGGTTAAAAAATTTAAGTTATTTTATTATAATTTTTCTTTTAAAAGCTGTAAACACTTTATTTACAGAAAGGTAAAAAGATCTTCCTTTTGGTTGGTTGAAGGGACCTTCAGGCCCAACTTGACGATCCATCTTCTTTTTAAAATCTGGTCTTCTTTAGATGTATTCGCTGGTGAACTCGGTTGCTGTGTCCTATCCTTCCCATGTTCCGAGCTGTGAGAGCTGGCTCTGCTGGCTGTCTCCTTTATTCGGGTTTATATTCTCTTTCGAACAGTTAAGTTTTAACAAGTTTATTGTAAATTAGCTTATTTTACTTTGATTGTAAAAGGTATCTTTGATCTAAACATTCTAATACAGGGGTGGGCAAACTACGGCCCGCCGAAAGTCTTTATGCGGCCCACCAAGTCATAACAAAAATATATATTTTTTTAAATAAAAAAAAAGTTTTTTTTTAAAAGGTTAATTGGGGGGGGGGGCTGTTGGGTTACTTACTGGTATAGGGTGGATACGTTGACTTGAGTAGGGTGATCATTCCTCGGCACAACATCGAGGGCCGAAAGGCCTGTTCTGTGCTGTACTGTTCTATGTTCTATATGAGGCGCCCAGAATCATAACCGGGTGAAGTAATTATTTTACTTAATATACTAAGCGGCCCTTTAAAATTGTGAATTTCTGAATGTGGCCCTTGCACGGAAAAGTTTGCCCACCCCTGTTCTAATACAACTAAGTATTCATTTTGGGCATGGCCTCACCTCTCAGATCTGATTACATTGTCCTTTGTGATGTTCAAAGTTCCTTTGTGATATTCAAAAATGCTTTGGTTTCAAGAGGTGTTACTTTTAATCCCTGTCATATTAATAGTTTAATTTTCCAATTGACTCCAGCTCATAACTTGGCCTTTGATTGTGACTTTAAATTATGTTTCTCATAGACAGGTTGTCTCCAATTTTCTTTAATTTACCTGATATTAGCAAAATTTCACACTTAGAATTGACGCCAAATTCAACTGAACCTAATCCTTTCCTTTCCTGTTGTTTACTAAGAGAGTTCATTTCAAAGAAGGTGTGAACCATTGCTTTTCGCTGTATGCTAAAATCCACTTGGTTATAACTTGAAAGACCTGCCTGTTTTAAACATTTGTCACTTAATTCAACTGAAACCTTCATCCATGCTTTTCCAGATGCTTACTAAGATAGTTACTTTCAATGAAGGTGTGAGCCATTGCTTTTAGCTTCATACACAAATCCTATGTATTTGCTAAACCTGCTTGAGAGAAAGAATCTGCATTTTATAATCCTGCTCTTTGCAGCTGCTATTAACCTTTTGTGGGATCTTTCCCTGTATCCTCTCATGTTTCTCTCAGACCAGATATTGCCAGACTTCCATGTTTCAAATGACACATTTTTCCGTATTTGCAATTACACCCCGTCTTGACATTTGAAACATAACTATATAATTTGGTTAATTATCCCCCCATCCAATTGTACTGACTAACATATATCCCCGATCTTTTTTATTTGTATGCATGTGTTTTGTCATTTTAAATTGTGCACCGAAATCCATTTGTAAATGTATCCATATGACAGACCAGTGTCGATAAGAATCTTTTTTTGTTCTTTCCTCAAGTCCAATTACCGTGAACCATAGCCATAGCTGCTCAGGAAGGTAACACAATAGCTTATCCGTGTGTTCCACTACCTCCAAAGCATTTTACTTCCTTGGGGTAGCAGCACCGTAGAAGCTTCCTCATGTCCCTTAGAAACAGCACACAACTCAGTCCATCAGTAACCAAAAAGGTCTTTTGTCCATCACTGGGTGTTAAGTGTCCCATTTCCGTTTCTGATTGGAATGGTAAATTATGATATCATGTACCACCCACTGATTCCCTTGCTTCATTAATTTAAAAGGTTCAATTGATCCTGCTTCTATTCCTAACTTCCTCACATTAATGTCTAACATTGTCCTGAACCATGTATGTCTGCCAGACCCTGGTGTACATGAGAAAATATCTTTCTGACAAATTTCCTTCAAATCCGTTTCGTCTGTTATCATTTCCCTTACAACATGAAAGTGCATATTTTCCATTACAACATTTGCAACACAATATGCCAATAGTATTCGCAAAACCACATCGAACTGTCACTTTTTCCAAATAAATTCTCCCTATTGTTAAATACACAGTAAAAATTTGTCTTATCTTAACACATTACTCATTACCTAACCACACAAATAGACCGTGTGTTACAACTTTACATATTTGCAACTGTTATCACAATTTCAATACTAAAAATAAGGTACAATAGCGACACATCCCTTCGTGGCTTCGGGACCAATAAATAAATACTAAATATGGCGTGTAAACAACATCAATATTATTTGTGGTGTTCTATGCAGTTAAATCAAGAAAACACACTAAACTACCACTAATCCCCCTCTATTAAAACATTCACAGTTTAGAAATGCGGATCAAGTTCTTTAACGGCACACATACCCCCATTATCATATATAACAGTCCCTACCAATTTACATAACATTTCTTCTTCAATAACGATTACAGCTCTTCAATGCAATATTGTTTTTCCGCATTGGTAACAATTTTCCCGCCGTGGCATCAAGCTGCAAAAATTCTTAAACGATTGTCATTTATCATGTTGGGGTTCCTCGTCAGTCGCTGCTATCTGCCGAGACCCTCAATAACTCCGCCTCGTAGTACATACCCCGTGGAGACCACTGATCATCCATCAGCTGATGTCCAGTTAAGAGATGTCTGACCAGAGGTTTCACTGTTCAGTAATCATTTGATATTTTGATTTGTTTCTAACCCGTAATGTATTCCTCCGGGCTCTGTTATTTAATTCCCTCAAATATATAGCCAATTGTATCATTAGTTTCCCCCCAATCCTGTCTAAAACATTCTTCTCTTCCTTCTTGTGAACTGGTTTGTCTGTTATTTATTTTTTCCATCTGAAAAATCAAATGAACAGGTCAAGGGTGGAGAGGGCCCTATTCTTTAATTTGTACTTTCTATTTTCTTTTGGTTAACCCAGAAGTGCCCTCTCCAGGACTTCCGGATTTCTTTTGCCACCATTTCTTTCCTTTTTCTTTTTGAACTGGTTTATTTTCCTTATCATTGATGTACATCATACAATTAAGGCCTGTTAAGCTGCCTCCTTCTGTCATTGCACCCCTGAGTGAGATTCAAAGAATCTCAAACTCCTCCTCTTTTGCTCACTCAGTGATCCAATATGGTCAAAACCTTACCCTGATACATTCCTGATATTGCTACTGCATTTACTTTAATTTTATTACGACTGGATTTTTATGAAGGTAAGTTCCAAACATGACATTTTAACTTTATCATCTGTCCAATCAATGCTGCTAACAGGTTTTAATTCACTGTCTTCCCACCAATTGGGTCATGTGTTTTAATTGTGATACAATTTATTTTGCTCCAGACACCATGCTTCTCTAATTCAATTGTACGTTTACCCAGAATCTGAACAATCTTGTCTTTACATTTTACAGCTTCACGGATTATTTTCCCTGCAGTCTTAGTTGGTAGCTTCACCCAAATTTCGTCTCCTACTTGATAATTTCCAGATTCACTTGGATCTCCTTGTCCCTGGGAGACAGAGGTTCCGAGATTACTATTAAGATCAAATACTATTCTTTCAATGTCTTTATCCCAGCCTTTATCATTCTGATTCTTTATGATCCAATCCTTTACCTTTCTTACAGACCTCTCAGCTATTCCATTACTCTCAGGTGCATATTTCACGGCCCAATTGATTGTTATTCCTCTGTCAGCACAAAAGTTAATAACAGTATTATTTCTAAAGTGCGGCGCATTGTCCATCCGGATCGATTCTGGTCTACCTCTTGAGGTCATCATTTCTGCAAATACCCTTTTGGTCGTGGCTCCATTTGCTTTGCTGGTTGCTCTACGGTCAATTTCTCCTGTGCAGCTATCAGTTTTGACTAAAAAGTACAAATTACCTTTGCTGCTTCTAGGAAAAAGTGGTCCTGCATAATCTAATGACCATTCTTGCATTGGTTTCTCAGTTTTTATGCTCCCATATGTTTTATTCCCTCTGTCCTCCACAGGCCATATATCTCTCACATTTTCTCCTTGCTGCCGTTAAGTGTTGTCTCCAATAGGCTATTTTAATTCCCAACTTTTTCAACTCCCTTGCGACTACAACATGACCCCCATTCCCTGTGGCTTCATGTATTTGCTTAATTACCATTTGAAGGTCGGCTGCTGTGTTCCCAAGAGTCCCCAAGATTATCGTCCTAAGTCTGGCTAATTCATCCACTTCCTGATTCCCCTTACACAGTTCCCCAGTTCTTTTGTGTGTGCTTTTTGATGAATTGTCTGGATTTCCATATCTGCTAAAATTTTATCTATCTCTTCCCACTGTTCTTTCTGTTCCAGTAGTTTATTTCTACCGTTCGTCCAATCGTTTAGTTTCCAAAACTTCAATTCTTTCTCCAATCCTTGCTGCACGAAAAAGCTATCGGTTACAACGGTTACTTCCTGCAGCTTTCTCTGCTGACACTCCTTTAACCCTTGCAATACTTCCTCTACCTCAGCTGTCTGAGCTGACCCAATGATTATTCCCTGTTCCTCCACTACTATCTTTCCTGAATTTTTTTAAATGAATGCCCATCTTGCTTGTTCTTCGTCCTTCTTGACTTTACTATCATCAGTATATAATACCCAAGCATTCACCAACTCCGTTTTACTAACTGGTTCATCAAGTTTCTGTCCCTTTTTTAATGTTATGAATAAACATTAAGTCAGGGTTTAGAAGAATGATTTCCCATCAAGCTATATTCGCGCCTTGCTGGCAAATCTGTCTCTTGGTTAAGCTCCTTTAATTCCAAAACCTCAGTTGTGACATAAATTTTGTTACCACCCGACAAGTTTTCTATCTCTGCTATTTTTGTTATAGCTGCTAGACATTTCTCGATGTCTGGATTTTTGTTCAGCTCTCGACCAGTTTCCTGTCAGATGTTTGATAGGTGTCTGATTGCTATGATTAGCAAGCACCATACCATATCCATTTTTATATATGTCTAATTTAATGCTTAAATCATCCCCTTGTCTCCCAACTAATGGTCCCGATATCGCAACTGCTGCCTGTAACTGATCTAACCCCCTCTGGGCCTTGCTGGTCCAAATAAAATCCCCTTTCAACGTTTCATAAATGGGTTTAGCATAAAGACTAAAGTCCTTCACTACTGGCCTTAAATATCCCAATATTCCCATTATTTATTGAACCTCTTTTTTTGAAACGGGCACAGTAATTTCAGCTCCTTCTTCCTCATTTCAATACTGACCTCTCTACCTTCCTTCGATACTGAATAACCTAAATAGTTGACTTTGCTTCTCCCAATTTGACATTTCTTTAGCTCTATTTTAAAGCCTGCTTCACTAAGTGTCTTAATTATCCTGGCCACTCTTTCCACATGTTTGTCCTGATGGTCATCTCCAATTAATATATCATTGATATATACTAAAGCCAAATCATCTTTAATCAATTCCCTGACTATTGCCTGAAAGTGATTCGGAGAATTAACATATCCTTGTGGCATCTACAATATACATAATGCTTAGTTCCGAAGGCGAATGCTGTTTTCTCCCTGCTGTCTGGGTCTAATGGCACACTCCAGAATCCATTCGCCAGATCTATACTGGTTAAGTAAGTTTTTCCCGCGACTTACTCTAAGGTAGTTTGTGGATTTATCAAATATCTCTTATCCTTTTTTGTGACTTTATTTAGAGCTTTATAATTTGTTACCAACCTAAATGTACCATCTGGTTTTCTTACTACTTGAAGTGGACTATTTGTTGAGGCATATGTGATCTCTTGAATAATCCCCTGCTGCTCCAATTCCTTGATTGTTATCTCCAGCTCGCTCTTAGCTCCTCGGGTCAAAGGATACTGTTTTTGAGGTCTGTGTTGTCCACCGTGTATTGTGTGTTGGAACCGCTTGCTAATTAAACCTGTGTCATTCTTGACTATCGCTAGGTTTGCTCCCATTAATACTTCTTCCATCTTCTTCCAAGCCTCATCATTTAAAATACTTTTCTCTTTCTGTTTCCTTATTTCCTCCATGTTATCAATTGGTTTTAATATCCTGATTTTTCCTGTATCTATTTTTATTAAATCTTTTCCTGCCATCAGATTCTCATTTTCTGATATTGCAAGTAATTCTCCTAATCTAATTTCTGGTCTAATATCCTTATTCCATAATGCTCCTTCTACTATGTATTCTTTTCCTGTAAGATTTCCAGCTTCCCTTATCATTGATACCTCAGCGCCTGTGTCCACAATAAATCTTTTTCCCCTGTATTCTACTACTAATTCTCCTTTTTCTGTTTCTGTTGTTTGATTTTGGATAGCCTGTTTAAGGGGAGAAGCCGAATCTGTTCAATTTATACCGGGGCCTCCTCTGCCTCTTCCTCGGAATCCCCCTCGGGAGGTCCCGAGTACCACTCTGGTGGTTGATATCTACCTTGCTCAATCCTCCCCTGACCAGCTGCTCTTCTTCTCCTATCCTCAATGAATCTGTCTCTTTCCCCCCGACTGAGGGCTAGGAATTGTTCCCTTGGTAAATAATTTAGATTTTGTGGTGGGAGTGGTCCTTGTGACCGCAGATTATACCCGTGTTGTGGCATTGCTGCTTGGGCTAGATTTTGTCCCGATTTGTCGGGTATCTGCCGATTCGAATGTCTGGTCTGAGCATTTTGTGTTGAAACATTATTTTGGGCAGCTGCTGCTCGTCCTTGTTCCCCTTTTGTTTGTTTATCCTTAAATGCTTTGCCTGCCAAATCAAATTTCACCAGTTCTCTTCCTATTTCTTTTCTGGCGGTTGTTAGCAGTATTGTTGAGAAGCTATTCCCTCCTGGAATCTTGGGTCCTAATTCCCTCAGGAATCTGACTACATCGGCCCCCTCTTCCTTATTAACCTTATATATTCGGTTGACATATGTTGTGAGGTGGTCCCCTGCATATGCTGCCTTTATCATTTCTTTCATTAATTTAGCTCTTTCATTTCCCAAATCTAACTCATTTATTAAATCTGAGACTTCGTCTGTAACTATTTCTCCCTTATTTATTCTCCCTGTAACTATTTCTGTGCTGTTCCTTACTCTACTCTTGGCTCTTCCGAAACTATCGTACCCTTTGCTCATTTGCCAAATTTTAGCTTTGGGGGTAAAGTTTGGTAATCCCACTAATTTTGTAGAATCAATTTGTTGACTTCCTCCTAATATTTCTTCTATTTTAAGTCCCCTAGATATAACCTCTCTTTCCCATCCTTCCTGATCTCTGTGGTGTACCATTTTTGCCTCTGGATTATACATATAATACGGTAAATCCTTATTTATTGGTTGATAAGTGAAAGGTTGTTGTTGTTTCCAGTAATCACTATAATCCCCTATTTCTAATGGTTTTGAATTTTTTCTATTCCCTATTCTTCTCCTTGGTTTTAATATTTCCTCATTCTCTGAGGATGATGATTCTTCCTGTCCCAGCGCAGGAGGCGCAATAATCCCAACTAGGCTTTGTTCCTCTTCACTTTCTTGTGTTTCAAAAAAATAATCGATAAAAGCTCCTTCTTTATGTGTGGCTGATTTCCTAGGCCAATTTTCTTCCTGAAACGGACTTGGATCGGGGTATTGAGAATTGTATCCCTTGGGGAAATTTTCAAAGGGGTCCGAATTCCCTTGGTTATCTGGAGCACTAGGACGTGTTTTTTCTCCCTCTAACAGGGGTGCTGGCACTTGGTTGAATTGAAATTCAGATTGCTGTCTTGTTCCTGCTGTGTCTAAAAGGAATTGTGGCCATTGCTCTCGCCAAATCCTGATTATCTGACCTGCCCTAGCTGGAGGGGTTAATGCACATGTCTTTATTATTGCTCTCAGAGATTCCCTTGAGTTATTTTTGAATATTCCGTCTCCTAATAATGTCATATCAATATCTCTCCCTACACTATGTCTCAGGATTCCTTCCATGTTCGCTTGATTTACTTCTGTCTCCTCCATCATGCTATACTGCTGTCCGGAATTGTTTAGTGATACCACATGTATAATCATTGTCCCATGGCTCAGAGTTGTGGCTCTAGCTATCCCTTCTTTCAATTCTCCTCTTAGAACTACATCCTCATTCATTTTTAGCTGTAACTCCGGATTGTATCTACGAGCCAATACCCCTGAAATTCCTGCCCCTAATTTCCCTTTTCTATTGGAAGGATTAACTTGTACGTCCTTTTGGGCATTTGTAAAGTCTCCTTCCACTAAGTGGATCTGCTTTCCTCCTACGTACAATTTTTTAATAAGTCTTGCCTGCTCCCATTCATCTCCAATTTTACTTGGCACATTTGTTTGAAAACCTATTGTTTTTACTGTGCTATCTGATTCTAGGACTGATTCCTCATTATTTTCCATTTCTAATGCTTCATTTTTCTGCAGTAGTTTTGTATATTTGTTTGCCACTTCAGACTTATTTTTGTGTTCACTAGGGATCTGTATTATTTCTTTCATGTTTTCTTCGTCAATGATTTTAACCAGTTTGGAGCACACTTTGCCCACTTGAGCAGCTGCATGCTTCTGTCTGTGTCCGAACAGAATTAGTGATTTGGCTTGCTTTTCAAATGCAAATTTACAAAGTGCTTTAAGAATCCCGACTGGATCTCTATATTGCAGGGCTTTAGGCACTCTAACAAAGAAGGAGATGTCTCCGTCTGGATATGTCTCTCTCTTCCAGGATTTTTTTAGCTCTTTTAATTTCTTCCATTCTTGTTTCATTGCTTCATCTCTCTTCACTGTATTCCAGGGCAAGAGAATTACCATAATTGCCATTTTTTGGATTTTTACCTTCTGTTCCTGGTTGTCCCTGTCAGGTGCACTCTGAAATTAAGGATACGTGCCCTTTCTGGGCCCTATCCAAGGCTGACTAAGGCACTATCTTGCTGTTTTAGTTAGGGGTTGATTGGTTATTGGTCTCTAACGGTTTCTAGGCGTCCCCTATGTCTCTAGAATTCTTTACAATCTGCCTCACTCTAAGGATGATTTATGTTTTGGCCTCCTTTTACCAGTAATGGATGCAAGATTTTTAGTGCTGTCACCAAAATATCTTGCAGACTTTCTCTCAGGGTCAGTATCTTCTAGTCTACTGATTTTCACACCCAACCTCAGTTTTATGTCCCCTCGATCCACAGAATATCCTTACAAACGTCAATCACACATGACTTTCCAAACTAAACTCGGCAGGTAAAGTTTGACTCACACATCAACTAGAAACTTTTAATATTCTAGCCTTTGTGCCGGTTAGAAACTTCTAATATTCCAACTATTTCTTGGGAACTAGAAACTTATTCTAGCCCCTACTCTGCTTAACTAGAAACTTCTAATATTCTAGGCCTCCACGCTGGGAGGTAAAACTCACCACTATTCTTAGAATTCCCCCTATACCAAAAAGGGTCGATATTCTAAATGGCGAACAGGCTTCGGTGGGTGCTATTCAGGTCAAACTATATTTTCAAGTAATCCCCCGGTATAACCCATACCTTCACCGAATAATTTTACCTACTTACCCGTTAGTAGCATCGATGTCCTGGGTCCTGCGTTGCTAAGTAAGTAAAGTAGGCTAATAACCACTGTTTCAGGTTAAAACTTTTAAAATAATTTTTCTTTTAAAAGCTGCAAATACTTTCTTTACAGAAAGGTAAAAATATCTTGCTTCTGGATCCTTCCTGTTGGTTGAAGGGACCTTCAGGCCCAACTTGACAATCAATCTTCTTTTTAAAATCTGGTCTTCTTTAGATGTATTTGAGGAAATGAATAAATGAATGTGATAAAATTAGAATTATTAGTTAAGATAGGATAGTTAGTAGGGCCGGCTGATGGTAGGGGGCTCACAGACAAAGAACAAAGAGATTCAGCCAAAGCCTCTTTGAAACTATCGGGGGAGGGTGGCCGCATGGTCAGAAGGTGAAGAGCATGATGGGGTTACAATGCAAAGTGACCAATTAGGATATAGGGCCAGGTCAGAAGGTGTATAGAATGACCAATGGGAAGCTTATATGTGACTCTTACTGTGATTTTGAATACATCAGCAGAAACCCTTTTGTCTTCTGTCTCACTTACTGCGGAACTCACAGGAGGCAGCTGTGTGTCCTGGAGTTCTCCCAGTAGGCCAGCCTTGCAAGTTAGTTATTATTAAATGATACTATACCTACGAATCCATCTCTCGTTTTATTGAGCCAGACTACCGGGTAAAGAATTTGTAATCAACATATTCGCTGGTGAGCTTGGTTGCTGTGTCCTATCCTTTCAATGTTCCGAGCTGTGAGAGCTGGCTCTGCTGGCTGTCTCCTTTCTTCGGGTTTATATTCTCTTTCAAACAGTTAAGTTTTAACAACTTTATTGTAAATTAGCTTATTTTACTTTGATTGTAAAAAGTATCTTTGATCTAAACATTCTAATACAACTAAGTACTGTATTCATTTTGGGCATGGCCTCACCTCTCAGATCTGATTACATTGTCCTTTGTGATGTTCAAAGTTCCTTTGTGATATTCAAAAATGCTTTGGTTTCAAGAGGTGTTACTTTTAATCCCTGTCATATTAATAGTTTAATTTTCCAATTGACTCCAGCTCATAACTTGGCCTTTGATTGTGACTTTAAATTATGTTTCTCATAGACAGGTTGTCTCCAATTTTCTTTAATTTACCTGATATTAGCAAAATTTCACACTTAGAATTGACGCCAAATTCAACTGAACCTAATCCTTTCCTTTCCTGTTGTTTACTAAGAGAGTTCATTTCAAAGAAGGTGTGAACCATTGCTTTTCGCTGTATGCTAAAATCCACTTGGTTATAACTTGAAAGACCTGCCTGTTTTAAACATTTGTCACTTAATTCAACTGAAACCTTCATCCATGCTTTTCCAGATGCTTACTAAGATAGTTACTTTCAATGAAGGTGTGAGCCATTGCTTTTAGCTTCATACACAAATCCTATGTATTTGCTAAACCTGCTTGAGAGAAAGAATCTGCATTTTATAATCCTGCTCTTTGCAGCTGCTATTAACCTTTTGTGGGATCTTTCCCTGTATCCTCTCATGTTTCTCTCAGACCAGATATTGCCAGGCTTCCATGTTTCAAATGACACATTTTTCCGTACTTTCAATTACAGGTACTCTAAATTTATTTTCTTTTAAAAAAGGGAATCAAAAGCTTGATTGAAGTGGTCATTTTTAAAGAGCCAGCTACCAGAGGAGAGAGGGATGAGTTGCAGAGAGGTGTGCAGAGAAATTACAGAGGTTAGGGCCAAGTCTTCTGAAGATGTGGCAGCCAATGGTGAAGCAATAGAATATTGGTGCTGTGCAAGAGGCTAGAATTGGAGGAGGGGCAGAGAGCTGAGATGATGCTACGGAACAGATTACATTGATAGAGATTAATCAGCCTGTGAAGGGATTAGAAAAGAAGGGTGTGACTTTTGAAAATGAGGGGGTGAATTTTAAAATTGAGATGTTGCTGGACTGAGGGCTTTTTTTCATTTCTGATCTCTGCTGCAGGACCATAAGACCATAATACACAGGAGCAGGATTAGGCCACTCGGCCCATCGACTCTGCTCCACAATTCAATCATGGCTGATATTTTCTTCTGCCTTCACCCCATAACATCTGATCCTCCACAGAGGTTAAGATATATAAACTTTTATAAACTATGAAACAAATAGAGAATGGTTTATATCAAGTTATCCCTTCCAGGAGATGCATTTTTATTCAACTCCTCCCTCGACCATCCCACCGCCCCCTCGACCATCCCGCCGCCCCCCTCCCCCACCCTTTTTCCCTTGAAAAATATACGTTATTTCTTTCGACCAAACCATTTTGTTCCTTTCCCAGGTATCATGGTTTTAAAATCACAAAACCATAATTTGGTTTGTTTAAAGTTATTAATATTGTTCAGAAGTATCTTCCCTCTTATTGTAATGTGACTAGCAGTTCTACTGATTACATATATAACATACAAGGTACATTGTTCCTGACACCCATATATGGGTGAAGATACAAGGTCCCTTACCATTGGCAAGCACTCGCAATGTTGGAAAATAGCTGTGCTGTTCCCTCATATTCCAACTCCCCATCCCATTTAAATTTAGTTACTTGTAGAATTTTCAAATACAATTATTTCATGTGAAATCTTGTCCAGTTTTCATTCGTGTTCAGTTCTCAAAATATATCTTAGTCTTGTTCTGATCTTTTGTTTTAATAAACAATTTTATTGAGGTAGTTTTTGGCTTTGTAAACAGTTACAGACATCAACAGAAAGAAAGCAAAAAAGGCAAAAATGTGCAAACATCCACGTACATTCAATAATTCAATTGTAACATACTGCACAAACCCGCTCCTCTCCCACCGGTACTACCTGCCATTTTATCCCTCCTACTCCTCCCCCCCCCCCCCCCCCCCCCCCCCCCCACCCCCCTGCTGACGCTCACTCTCCCGCAAAGAAGTCAATAAATGGTTGCCACCTCCAGGCGAACCCCTGTACAGATCCCCTCAAGGCGAACTTAATTTTTTTCCATACCCAGGAAACTCGACATGTCCGCAAGCCACAACTCAGTCTTCGGGGGCTTTGAGTCCCTCCACGCCAATAGTATTCATCGCCGGGCTATCAGGGAAGCAAAGGCCAAAACATCGGCCTCTTTCTCCCCCTGGACTCCCGGGTCTTCCGAAACCCCAAAAATTGCCACCCCTGGACCCATCGCCACCCTTGTTTTTAGCACCCGGGACATGACGCCCGCAAATCCCTCCCAGTACCCCCTAAGCTTAGGGCATGGCCAAAACGTGTGAATGTGGTTCGCTGGTCCTGCCGCGCACCTAGCGCAGTTGTCCTCTATCCCAAAGAATTTGCTCATCCGAGCCACCGGTCTTGTTCTGATCTTTTACAGGATAAGCTTCAGGCCACTGGTGCCAAGATGGTCAGGAACTGATGGTGTGCTTTTTGTACTTGAGGCTCAGTTCCCTCTCTAGTTGCTTTGTATTTCTGTCTTTCTCAGCATCAGAAATGCGGGGGTGAGCGAATGGCTTTGACCACCCAACCTGTGCCAGTGCTGCATTGCATCGTCCAAGTTACCCTGGCAATACGTAATCATTTTCTTTGGTGATTCTGTCTATCCGACTGCCTCCGAAAACAAACCCACTCCATCAGATCTTTGCACACTTTTTCTCCCTTTCTGCCCAGTTCATTGTACATATAAAGTTACATCTAAACCACACACTTTCACTTGTATCTTGTGTCTATATATTCTGGAGTCTGTGACCATCTCAATTATTAGGGTGTAATTCCCTCCCCATAGGAATACGGGATGCTTGAATAATCTTTCCCCTCAACCTAGCCATCCAGACTTTTAAAAAAAAATTTAGTGTACCCAATTCATTTTTTCCAATTAAGGGGCAGTTTAGCGTGGCCAATCCACCTAGACGGCACATCTTTTGGATTGTAGGGGCGAAATCCATGCAAACACTGGGAGAAGCTTTCTCCAGACTTAATTACAGATTGCCTCTCCTCACAGTACAGAAATTTAAACTGACCATAAGTTTGGTGCCTGTGTTCTATTTAAAAACCAGAATGCTATTTATCACTCCGCCATTCTTTGGTGACATGTTTGAACAAGGCTCTTTAATTGTGATGTGAGGTTGTGTTTCCAAAGTTAATCGAGGAATTTTGACTAATCTTCTTTCTCTCTTTCTTGTTATACTCATTCTGCCAACCCCCTCCGCCGCCCAAACGCCCAAAATACTGGAATGGTGAAATTCTTTCCACCAAATAAATACATGAGGATGTTGCCTGAGCGTTAGTTTAAGCATCATTTAATCGGAAGCAAAGCATTCGATCTTCAAATACGTGGCAGATTGGGACACCATTGGGATAAGCAAAGTAGAAACAGTGAATTAAATGCTGTGTTTTGTCTTTCTTTCCTCAGTATTTCTGCCTTGCAGTGGCTTTGTAACGCTGATAAGAAGAGTCACAGCCCCCCAAAGCGACTCTACAAATTCTTCAGCTCCTTATATGCCAGTCTGGTAAGCTTTAGAGAACCGGGACCTTCAATATCCAGGCATCCATTGGGCAGATATATGTGATTTATTTTAATGTGCCAGCTGCTTGATTTTGTTTGTAGAACATTACCTTAAGATTCCACTGTAACGAGGTTGTTAGCAGACTAAGTCTGGGTATTTCACTGATGCAGAAAAGCTGGAAGAAAGAATTATAGTGCGCCCAGACACTTTGATTGTGTTTCTCTTCTTTGTTCCCACCATACTCAAAACAGTTACATAGGAACTGGAGCAGAAATGGGCAATTCAGCCCTTCAAGCCTGCCCCACCACTCAATCAGATCATGGCTGATCTCTTCCTGATCTCAAAGCATCACCCTACTCTTAAAGCAACCTCCATACCTGTTCCCCATATCTCTTTAACCTGTTTTTTTTATCAAAAATATATCTCCCTCTTGAAAGCATTTAATGATTCAGACTCCACCCCACAATGGGGCAGCGAGTTCCACAGATTCGCCACCCTCTGTGAGAAGTGGTGCCTCCTCATCTCTGTTTTAAATCTACCGCCTCTCAACCTATATCTGTGACCTCTTCTTATAGATTGCCCCACAAGGGGGAATATTTGGTCGACATTTACTTTATCAATCCCTTTTAGTATTTCATATATCTCGATCAGATCCCCTCTCGTCCTTCGAAACTCGGGCGAATATAAGCCCAAACTCTTACGTCAACCCCTTCACCAATCTGGTGAACCTCCTCTGAACATCTTTCAATGCCACCACATGCTTCCTCAAATCCATCTCCTCTTGCCCATTTTACTTGGGTGCATCATACCCTTCACCAAGTGTGAGAGATCACACCCTATTAACCTATGGCCCTTGAGTTGTGAACCATTTTTTTTTTTTAAATAATTTTTATTGAAATTTTTACAAAATATAAACAGCTCAACTCTATTAACAAAACAACCGCGGTAACACCCCAAGAACAATACCCACCCAACTTCAAAAGCAACTACAAACATGAGGAAAAAAACAAAAACAAAAGAGCACCCAACGACAAAAGGGAAAGAGATAACACCCACCACATCCCACAGACCCATGTACACAGTTCTCCCTCCCCCCGATCCAAAACCCCCCCCCGGGTTGCTGCAGCTGCTGGCCTATTCCCCTACCGTTCCGCCAGGAAGTCCAGGAAAGGCTGCCACCGTCTAAAGAACCCTTGTACTGATCCCCGTTGTGAACCATTTGAGGGTTTAGAGTAAGTGCCGCATGGACAATGTTTGTCATGTGAACTCCTAGTATTACTGCAGATATTTAATGAAACTAGGAATACAAATGGTTGTGTTTTGTTTTGACCAGCAGGATAACCATTTGTTTGTTTTACAGGTACGAGGAGCTAGAGCTGTGTTTCAGTTCTATCCTGAGAACTCCGAGCAGGTTAGTTGTTACAATATTAAAATAGTGGAACTTAATACCCAACATATGGTATGTGTTTGTGTGTCTGCCTCCTGTTCAATTCGTCCTTCTGGCTTGTTTATGGTGCAATGAATCATGACTGCTTTTGTGTGATAAGTTCAGCATGCTCGCTGAAATCTTACTCCACGCAAAGCTTGTGGCTAGCATTATAAATAATCATTTGATACGGTGACTGTGTGAGTTCTTCCGGATTTTGTCATTACAACAGGTACCTAACATTCACCCTTCTAAACTGTATTGGGGAAGAGAGCTTGGGACGCTCAGTGAGTTTTCTCTGTTCAGTGGCAGTGACTCATGCTGGTTATTGCTTCATAGGCACTAGCAGCACTCCAGTACTTCATCCAAGTGGCCATGCTTCACCAAAGCCTAAATGACCAGTATCATTGAGCTTTTAGTTCAAGGAGAATATGCTGTCAAGCCCAATTGCCTTGTCATCTGACCTCCATACGAGTACACTTTCCAGCTAGGCCACTGAGGAGCAAACAGCAGCAAGACAGAGCAGAGAAAGTTAAAGGGGAGTTCAGAATTATGGATGATTTCAATATTGGAAATAAGGAGAAGTCATTGACAGACAGAAGAGACCATAACTATAGGACATAAGAGGACACAGTTTTAATAATGGGAAAGGAACCAGAGAAGAGATGAGAATTGTTTTGCACAGTGAGTTGTGATGATCTGGCATGCACTGCCCGAAAGGCTGGTAGAACCAGATTTAGCAGGAGCAGTTTTTAAAGTCATAAAATAATTGGATATTTTCTTGAAACACAAATACATTTGCGAGGCCCTGGGGGAAGAGCAAGGAAGTGGGAATAATTTGGGAGCTCTTTCAGACGACTGGCACAATGGGTCAAATGCCCTCTGTCTGTATTATGAACATTCTATCTTGGAATATAAGGAAATGGCAGCTGAATTGGTCAGATATTTTGTCTCAGTCTTCATTGTAGAGGGTAGAAATAATGTCCGAGCAATAATTGTGGTGAACGGGTAGAAAGAAGTAAAAACAATAACAGCCACCAGGAATAGGTACTGAAAAAATGATTCGAACTGAAGGCTGATAAATCCCCAGGTTCTGATGGACTTTGTCATCCTTCTTAAAAGAAATGGCTGCTGGATAGCAGATGCATTGGTTTTAACTTTCCAAAACTCCCTAGATTCTGGAACGGTCCCATTTGATTACAAAATAACCGATGTGACTCTTCTTTCAAGAAAGGAAGGAGACAGAAAGCCGGAAACTACAGGCTAATTTGCTTAAACTCTTGCAAATGATGGGAGCTATTGTAAAGGAGATTGTGGTGGGGCACTTAAATCTCAATGCGGTCAGGCAGAGTCAACGTGAAAGGGCGATCATGTATGATTAATTTATTGGAGTTCTTTGAGGAAGTGGCAAGCAACATTTATAAAGAGGAATCTGTGGATGTGCTGTATTTGATTTCCAGAAGGCATTTTGACAAGGTGTCACATGAAAGGTTGCTAGGCAAAGAGCTTGTGTCGGGGGTAACATAATTAGCATGGATCAAGGATTGGTTAGCAAATAGAAACGGAGTAGGCATAACTGGGTCATTTCCGGATTGGCAATGAGTAGAGTGCCACAGGGATCAGTGCTGGGGCCTCAACTATTTACAATTTTCTTGGTTACTTGGATGAAGGGACCAAATGTATGGCTGCTAAATGTGCGGATGACACAAAGATGGGTAGAAACATAAGTTGTGACGAGAACAAGGAGCCTTGTAAAGGGATATAGCTAGGTTAAATGAGTGGGCAAAAAATTGGCAGATAGACAATGTGGGGAAAGTGTGAACTTGGCAGGAAGAATAGAAAAGCAGAAAATTATTTGAGTGGAGCAGGTTTACAGAACTGAGATACAGATGGATCTGGGTGTCCTGGTCATAAAATAGGGATGTATTGCTACAGCTGTATAGGGTTTTCGTGAGACCACATCTGGAGAACAGTTTTGATCTCCTTATTCAAGAAAGGATATAAATGTGTTTGAAGCAGTTCAGAGAAAGTTGGATGGATTTTTAGCCCGTCATTGTCACACTGTAATTGTGAGTCACTGTATCTGCTGTGTCCTCCTAAAGCTTCTGTAGATATTGTCTGATAACACTAACAGCTTTGGCTCCTGACCCCACGGATGCCGTAGTTGATCAGTGCAGAAGCTATGGCACCTTTTTATTTAAATTGTCTTGACAAGAAGGTTCAAAGAATGATCCCGGAATGAAGGGTTATCATATGAGGAGCCATGATGTGGAGATGCTGGCGTTGGACTGAGGTGAGCACAGTAAGAAGTCTTACAACACCAGGTTAAAGTCCAACATGTTTATTTCAAACACTAGCTTTCGGAGCAGCATGAGGAGCAGTTGAGGACTCTGGTTCTGTACTCGATGGGATGGGGGGATCTTATGAAACTTCAGAATACTGAGAACCTAGACAGAGTGAACGTGGAGAAGATGTTTCCACTGGTAGGAGAAACTAGAACCCAAGCCTCAGACTGAAGGGATAATCCTTTAAAACTGAGATGAGCGAGCAGCACAGTGGTGCAGTGGTTAGCACTGGTGCCGAGGGCCCAGGTTCGATCCCGGCCCTGGGTCACTGTCCATGTGGAGTTTGCACATTCTCCCCGTGTTTGTGTGGGTTTCACCCCCAAAACCTAAAGATGTGCAGGGTAGGTGGAATGGCCACACTAAATTCCCCTTTAAATTGGAAAAAAATGTGAAAACTGAGATGAGGAATTACTTCAGCCAGAGGGTGGTGAATCTGTGGAACTCATTGTTGCAGAAGGCTGTGGAGGCCAATTTACTGGTTCTTAAGGCAGATATAGATGGGTTCTTGATTAGTAAGGGGATCAGGGAGTAAGTGGGTAATGGGGGAGGGTTTGGCATGAGTGGATGGAGGTGTCATGCAGAGGCACCAGTTTGGGAGCATTGGTAATAGCACCTCTGCTGTTCTCGCCGGCCCGTTACTCCAATAGCCCAGTGGTGGTGGCGGCACTGAGGATCTGGGGGCAATGGAGGAGGTATAAGAAGGTGGAGGGTGTGTTGGTCTGGACCCCGATTTGCAATAACCACAGGTTTGCACCGGGCAGGATAGATGGCTGGCTCCGGAGCTGGCAGAGAGCAAGAATTAGAAGGATGGGAGATCTATTCAGAGACGGGAGTTTTCCCAGTCTGAAGGTGCCAGAGGATAAGTTCAAGCTGCCGCTGGGGAATGGTTTCAGATATTTGCAAGTGCGGGACTTTCTGAGGAAACAGGTGTTGGCTTTCCTGCTGTTGCCGCCACGGGGGATACAGGATACAGTAGTCTCATACCTGGGTGGGGGAGGGGAAAGTGTTGGATATCTATCAGGAGTTGTTGGAGGCGAAGGAAACCCCAGTGGAGGAACTGAAGGTCAGTGGGAGGAGGAGTTAGGTGGAGAGTTAGAGGCGGGTCTGTGGGCAGACACCCTAAGCAGAGTTAATTCCTCCTCATCATGTGCCAGGCTCAGTCTAATACAGTTTAAGGTGGTACACCGGGCACACATGACCGCAGCGAGGATGAGAGAGTTTTTCCAGGGTAGAAGATAGATGTGTGAGGTGTGCGGGAAGCCCAGCAAACCATGTCCACATGTTTTGGGCATTCCCAAAGTTCAGAGGGTTCTTGCAGGGTTTTGCTAAAGCAATGTCCAGGGCGCTAGACACGTGGGTGGTGCCGAGTCCGGAGGTAGCGATCTTTGGAGTGTCAGAAGATCCGGAGTTCAGGGGTTGAAAGAGGCCGCCATTCTGCCCTTTGGCTCCCTGGTAGCCTGGAGACGGATCCTTTTAATGTGGATCGACTCTAAGCCCCTGAGTGTAGAGACCTGGGTTATTGACATGGCTGGGTTTCTCAGGCTGGAGAAAATAAAATTTGCCTTGAGAGGGTCAATGCTGGGTTTCTCTCGGAGGTGGCAGCCGTTCGTCGACCTTCTTGGGGAAAATTAAAATGTTGGCAGAAGCAGCATTCCGATGGGGGGGGTAGGTGCAATATGGGTGAGGAATGTGCAGAAGGCGTTGGGTGAGAAATGTCTTTCACCATGTTGATGTTTATGTTTTTATTGCTTTTGTTGTTATAAAAATTTTGCAAATACTTCAATAAAAATATATTTCTTTAAATAAGGGGATCAGGGGTTACAGAGATAAGGCAGGAGATTGGGGGCGAGAAACAGCCATGATCGAATGGCGGAGCACACACGATGGGCCAAATGGCCTAATCTGCTCCTACGTCTTAAGGCAGTTACTGAGAGCTCCCAACGACTCATTCAATTTATGAGGAAGCAGCTGAGACTTGTGGAAAAGCCTTCTCCTAACAATGCAGGAATCAGTGCCTTCTCAGCACCATAATGTGGGGGTGATCTGAATTATATACCAAAGTCCCAGTGTGGGGTTTTAATGGACAACCACCGAACTCCCAACAAGAACATTACCACAGTGCCAGTGAGCAAGGTAGCAAAAAGTGCCCACAAAACTATCCCAGAAAACTATATCCCACAAAAATATACCACAAAACTATATACCAGTGAGAAGGATCACGAAAGGGAAAAGGGCATGAATGATTGAGAACAACTAAAATCAGCATGAATATTTTTGTTCCGCAGCTGGAGTTGATCACAGCGCAGGCGATGAAGGCCGGTTTCACAGGTGGGCTGGTGGTCGATTACCCCAACAGCAGCAAAGCAAAAAAGTGAGCATTGAATGATATAATTTTCTTCTGGAGTGCAGTCAGTATTCATTTAAAAAAAAAAGCTGTAACTAGTTTCATTCCTCCGTTTTGAAGGAATTTCTGTCTGCTTATGTATCAGGCCCTGAAGCTCAGTTGTTCACGGAAGATTGTGGGTTTAAGTATCATTCCAGAGGCTTGAGCACACAATCTAAGATGAAATTCCTGTGTACCGCTGAGGGAGTGCTAGAATGCCGGAGGTGCTACCTTTCTATTGTAATGTTAAACTGTGTCCCATCGGCCCTCAGATTAAAATATCCCGCAACACTATTTGTGAGCAGGGGAATTTTTTCTAGTGTTCCTCAACCAATCGGTGACCTGGTCATGATCTCAGTGCTGTTTGTGGGATCTTGCTGTGTGCAAATTAGCTGTCGCCTTGGCTGTAAAACAACAGTGACTACAATTCAAAAATAATTAATTGGCTGTGAAGAGCATCCTGAAAATGTGAAAAATGTCAGATCATTTTTTTGCTCTCGCAACAAGCTGCAACCAGCATCAGAATTCTCTTCAAATACTTGAAAGTCATTGAATGGACCAGCTTAAATTTTCTCATTGGCGTTAGATAGACTAGACTAGACTATCTAATGTGGGACAGTTAAATTATTGCTTTATCCTGCATGTCACTCTTTTACTTGTATATAAACCTGGTAAAAGCTTACTAGTTGTCTGAGGATCCTTCTGCCTCGAACACCGTCCATCTGTCCCCAGGTTGAGCGCAGAATCTTGAGATTTATTTCTGCTTTCTTTCTTTCATCCCGCCCTGCCCTTCTGAATCAGCAGATGCTTTGTTCTGTAGATTCTCTTTGGAGCTTGTGGCTTCTTGTAGATCTGCTAACCCATCACTGCATTTATTTCTCTGTAATGTTTGACCCTGTTGCAAAGTTCTGAGCACTCTATTCCCGGATTTTGTCATCTTCGCTTCGGGTTATGAATAGGAATGCAGCTGATGTTCTCAGCAAGTTCTGGAATGTGGGATGCCCCTGCCCGCCCTGTTCCTCCCTTTATTTTATTTTCAAATGTTTTTATTGCAGTTGTTCATTTTATACACTGTACAGTCGACAAGGGTATGTGCATCGGGTACAATATACAAGAAATTTCCATTGAAATCGATCCACCCTCTGCTTCTCCTCCCCCCCCCCCCCCCCCCTCCCTGTTGCTTTATAAGATATTTTCTTAGGTCTCATATCATGCAGTGGGTGATTGTCCTCTAATTACATCTATTTCCTCCCTTTATTGAAATCCTCTTGTAAAGAGAACTCACTGGGTGCGGCAAAACACTTTGACGTAAAGGTAGCACTGACACAGGTATAATACAAGGTAGATTGACAAAAAGCAAGCTGCAGGATTCCCTGTTGGCAGGATCCTCTGCTTCGCTGGCAGCGTACCCACACCCACGGGTTTCCCGATAGCGTGGGATGGCCGGAAACCCCATTGGCCGGAACGGAGGAGCTGCTGAAAATGGGGTTGACGGGACGGAGAATCTCGACCAAGGTACTTGGGAGGGGTAGGGGGTTGGGTACAGTAGCCTCGTGTTTATTCTGTAACGATGCTTTGTTTCTTCAGCGAGCGGGAAAGACTGTTGGGTAGTGGTAATGTCATTGAATTAGTAATCCAGAGGCCCAGGCCAATGCTCTGGGGATAAGGGTTCAAATCCCACCATGGCACCTAGTGGAATTTAAATTCACATTTTAATGAAATAAAATTAAAAAGTAATGAAACTCGTTGATTTTAGGAAAAACCCAACTGGTTCATTAATGGATTTTTAAAAATTAATTCATGGGCTGTGGGCTTTGTTGGCTGGGCCAGCATTTGTTGCCTTTAAGAACATTTAAGATTCAACCACACATTGCTGTGCATCTTGAGTCTCATGTTGGCCAGACCAGGTAAGGATGACACATTTCTTTCCCTAAAGGACATTAGCGAAAAGATGGATTTTTGCGACAATCTGCAATGGTTACATAGTAATCTTTTGAAATTTTTTTAAATTTCTAGATTATGTTTTCATCAAATCCAAATTTCACCATCTGCAATGCTGGGTTTTGAACTCACTCCCCAAAGCATTACCTGAGTCTCCAGATAACTGGTACAATGACAATACAACTACACCACTGTCTCCTTCCTTCCACCTTTACTTAGTCTGGCCTACATGCAACTCCAAACTCGCAGCAATGTAGTTGACTCTTAACTGCCCTCTGAAATGGCCTAGCCAATCCACTCAATTTAAGGGCAATTAGGGATGGCCAACAAATGCTGGCCCAGCCAGCGACACCACATCCCATGAATTATTTAATTAATTGGTTGTGAAATATTCTGGCACATAATGAAATGCTGCATTTTACTGCAAGTCCTTTCTCTAGGTTGTCCACATGAGTTCTGACATTTGTTTCTTTCTTAGATTCTTCTTGTGTTTATTTGTTGGAGTCTCTGGAAAGCTGCCAATGGTAACTCTTTTATTTAATTTCTGTTATGCTGTTAGAGGCTGCTCCTTGTTCCTGTTTCGTACTTTTGCTGGCTCCAGAGTGAGCAATGTTTTTATTTTCAGCTGAATCTGACTCAGTTGTACACACCCATACACATAAGTAAAATGAGTGAATGAGCAATTCACAATGACATTGAACTCCATTATCCTGCGCACTCTTGACTGTTTGCCTCGACTCTGGCTGCAAATATTTAAAGTAGAGCAATGTAGGTGGTTGGATAAGAGGTTGCAACAAGCATCAGATGACTAGAGGGACCTTTGGGATACTTGAGGAGTTTGATTTTATTGCAAATTGAACAAGAGAAAATACTTCCAGGTTTACAGATGAATGAGCTGTAAGCTCTTTGGTTATAAAACAAATAGTAACCTAAATAATGGTGAAGTGATAATGACCTCTTCGATTGCACTGTTTAGCAGTGGCGCCTCTTTTAAAGATCAAAATATTTAACCTTGAAATTGGGCGTGTTTCAGAGGAGGAAAACAGAACTGGAAATCTGGGGGGGGGGGGGGGGGGGGGGGAAACTGCACCATATCTCTAAAGAGGGAAGATGGGGTGGAATATTTTGGTTATTCACTGTCAAACCCAACTTGTCAACCGATCTGTTCAGGTGTTGTCAGGCCCTGCTGTTTCTATTCAGTGAAAGCTGCTCTAAACTTTCTGCTGAAGCATGGTTCAGTGCTGTTCAGCAGATGATCTGTTGTTTACATAGAATTTACAGTGCAGAAGGAGGCCATTCGACCCATCAGGTCTACACCGGCCCTTGGAAAGAGCACCCAACTTAAGCCCACAACTCTACCCTATCCACTAAACCAGCAACCCCACCTACCTTTTGGACACTATGGGGCAATTTTGCGTGACCAAACCACCTAACCTGTACATCTTTGGACTGTGGGAGGAAACCGGAGGAAGCCCATGCAGACGGGGGAGAACGTGCAGACTCCGCACAGACAGTGACCCAAGCCGGGAATCGCACCCGGATCCCTGGAGCTGTGAAGCAACAGTGCTAACCACTGTGCTACCATGCTGCCCATGTTTGTGACTTTGAGTAATCTCCAGCTGTGTTTGGTGGTGTTTATTTTTGGGTAAAAGCTGCTTTTAAAATCCTGAGTTCCATGGTGGGTAAGCTCTGTTTTTATAGGGCAGGCAAGATCGCAAGGGCAGATGCAGAACTTTGAAACAAAACTAAACCTTCTCTTAACCAAATACACACACCCCACAGGCACGCACACACACACTAGCACTTCCCAGAAGGGTCATAAGGTAAGGAGCATGATGTCAGACCACATGGCCCCTGACGAGCCTGACACTCTTCAGATACCAAACCCAAGCCTGGCTGAGTTGAGGGAATTCCACGTTTTAGATGAAAATGTATGTCTAACTGAATTTTCACAAACATTAAGTCTATTCTAGCTCTTAACATGGTTTAAACTCATGTCGAGAACAAGATGGCACTGATTTAAAGTAACAGGCAAAAGCATTAAACGATATGAGAAAAAATATTTCCACACAGCGAATGGCTAGGGTCCGGGATGCACTGACTAAAAGCATGGAGGCAGGTTCAATCAAGGCATTCAAAAGGGAATTAGACTGTGATCTGAAAAGGAAATGTGCGCAGGATAACGGGGTTGAACGTCACTAGGTGAATTGCTCATTCGGAGAGCCAGTGCTAACATGATGGGCCGAATGGCCTCCTGCGCTGCAGCAATTCTGTGATTTACAAAGAATTCTAAAGTTATGCCAGAGAATGGTGATCCTCTGGACTGCTTTGCTGACTGGTGCAGTGGATGCTGATTCTCAGTAAGCCTTGAGGAGGGAGCTGGTCTGGTTCTTGTCTAGGACAGAGATGACGGCATATTCATAGAGATACTATTAAAAACACGATTACAGCAATCTGCTTTCCTTTTCTTACCACCATTTCTCTCTTGAAGAATGTAACTCCATCTGGATGTATTACTCGATGGGTGCTAGCTAACCTTCAGTTCCTCTACCAATTTTTCATTACTTACATGAATACTGACCACAAACAAAACTAAACCTTTCCTTAACCACACGCACACGTACATACACACACATATATACACACACACTAGCACTTCCCAGAAGGGCCATACGGTAAGGAGCATGATGTCAGACCACACGGCCCCTGCCAAGCCCAAGCCTGGCTGAGAGAATTCCACGTTTTAGATAGAAGATAGAGATAGAGAAATACAGCACAGAACAGGCCCTTCAGCCCACGATGTTGCGCCGAACTTTTGTCCTAGGTTAATCATAGAATTTTGGACAATTTGTCATGGCCAATCCACCCAACCTGCACATCTTTGGACTGTGGGAGGAAACCGGAGTACCCGGAGGAAACCCACGCAGTCACGGGGAGGATGTGCAGACTCCACACAGACAGTGACCCAAGTCGAAATCGAACTTGGGACCCTGGAGCTGTGAAGCAATTGTGCTATCCACAATGCTACCGTGCTGCCCTTAAGAAGTTAACCTACACTCCCTTATTCTACCCTAATCCAAGTACCTATCCAATAGCCGTTTGAAGGTCCATAAATTTTCCGACTCAACTACTACCACAGGCAGTGCATTCCATGCCCCCACTACTCTCTGGGTAAAGAACCTACCTCTGACATCCCCTCTATATCTTCCACCATTTATCTTAAATTTATGTCCCCTTGTAATGGTGTGTTCCACCCGGGGAAAAAGTCTCTGACTATCTACTCTATCTATTCTATTGATGAAAATGTACGTCTAAGTGAATTTTCTGAAAATACTTTTCAGCTGACATTTTATCCCAAGTTAAAGCTACGAATAAAATGGAGGAGCTGGAAGACAAACTTCAGTCTCTTCATTCAAGTGAAATGTAGATTGTGTACTTTGTTCCAAATGGTTGATTTCCTGTTTATAGACTGATGGGCTGAGTGCATGTTAAAACAAGAAACAACCAATTTTATACTTGCTTCTATTGTTTGTATCATCTTAAACTCTTTTTCCAAATGTAATATAATGTTTCCAAAAAAGGGGATTCAAATAGTTTCTTGAAGTTTTATAATGTATAAAATGTTTCCCATTGCATTTTATGACCAATTCTTTCCATTTTGACCTTGAAATGTAAATCTAATGGCATTGACAGATTTGCTCCTCTCCAGATTTTAATCTGCCCATCATAGCATGTGCTCTTTACTTTCTTCTGTGCCCCTCCCTCCTGCCCTTTCTCTGCCACGTGCTCCTTCCCACTTTGCTTTGTGCGGGTCCTTGTGTTCATGGGCATCAGTGCTTCCTCTGAATAGAGATTTCGGTCTGAAAGAGAATTTGAACTTCTGTGGGTGCAGTGTTGAATGTTATATTTTGTGCTCTTTTACCACGCCCCCACCCTCTCTGTTTAGGGCCTCGGAACACAGCAGGGGGAAGAAACAACGGGCCAAGTACAGTTCACAAATGCCAGGTAAAGTGTTCACATGTGGAGATTCCAAGGTCAAAAATACACAATAGCTACTACTAATACATTAATTCAACTGGATACTTCACTGAGTATTTGAGATTAATAACATAGAAGTATGTTAGGGGAAACTGCAAAACTATAAGGAAGGAAATAATAGCAGGATGTGGTGATGGGGTGAGGTGAAGTTAGGTGAGAGGAAGTTTGTGTGGAGCCACAAACTCTTAACACAGACCTTTTTGGAGGAATGGTCAATTTCTGCTTTTTTAAAATATATTTTTATTCAAGTCATTTTCAACTTGTACACAAAACACAGGAAACATTCATCTCTATACACTTGCACAATATAAACACCCCGCATTCCCCACTTTATAATTATAATATAAAACAAAAACAACCCATAACAAAACACTGCCCCCCCCCCCCCCCCCCCAACTGACATCTTCCACTCCTTAAAGAAGCCGATGAATAGCCTCCACCTCAAGAAGAACCCCTTCTCTGAATCTCTAATGACAAACTTTACCTTTTCCAGATGTCATAATTCGCAGGTCACTCATCCACCCTATAGCCTTGGATGGCTCCGGAGCCTGCCACCCTAACAAGATCCACCACCGGCTATCTGGGAGGCAAAGGCCAACCCCCCCCCCCCCGCACTCCCTGATCCTCTGGCACCCCGACTATCGCCACCCACAAGCTCGGGGCCACCGTCACCCCCAAAATCTCTGACAAAAGCCTCCCAAAACTTCACCAATAAACATGAGTGTGGTTTGCTGGCCCTATTAATCACCATTTATCCTCCACCTCCAGGAAAAAAATGACTCATCCGTGACACTGTCATATGCGCTCTATGCACCATTTTAAATTGAATTGGGCTCAATTTAGCACAAGGAGTTCAAATGTATCCTCCACAGGGCCTCGCTCCATGCCCCTGCTTCAAAAAACCCTCCCCAGCTGCTCCTCCCACTTCCATTTTACCTCCTCCAGTGAGGCCCTCTCTTTTAACTCTCCATAGATATCGGAGATTCTGAAAGACGAACAGAAACTTTGGTAGAACTGTCATCTTCACTGTCTTGACCTTCCCTGCCTACAAAAGGGGAAGGACATCCCACCTTGAAGTCCTCCTTCACCCGCTCTACCAAATTAGCCAAATTTAATTTCTGCAACTGAGCCTAACTTTGCAGAACCCTTATTCCCAGATATCAAAAACCTGACTTGACCAGCCAAATGGCAATTTCTCCAAACCCCAATCTTGCATCCAAGCATTGACTAGAAACACCTCGCTCTTTCCCACATTAGGCTTATTGCAGAAAACGACGCACACGCTTGTCAATACCCCCATAATCCTATCCATACTATTCACCGTGTCCATGACATAGCAGCAAGTCATCTGTGTGCAGGGACACTCTGAAGCCCCATTGCCCCTCTCTCTATTCCCCTCCACACCGTTGAAATCCTAAACAATGGCTCAATCACCAATAGAAAAGGCAAGGAGGACAGCAGATACCCCTGTCTCGTTCCCCAGTGCAAACAGAAATGCCCTGAACTTGTATTATTTGTATGTACGCTGGTATTGGGAGCCCTGTACAACCTCTTAATCCACTCTACCTAAAACCAAACTGCCCTGGTACTTCAAACAGATATTCCCACTCAACCAGTCAAACGCCATCTCCGCGTCCAAAGATATTACAACCTCTGTTTCCTGACCCCTCGGGGGCATCATCACCACATTTAATAAAGTTATAATAGGCAATAGCTGTCGCCCCTTCACAAACCCCGTTGGTCCTCACCTATCACTCCCGGCACACAGTCCTCCATGCACATTGTCAGCACAGTGGCCAACAACTTCACATCTACATTCAAAAGCGTTATCAGACAATACGACCCGCACTCCTGGATCCTTATCCTTCTTTGAAATAAGCAAAATTGATGCTTGTGTCAGCATGGGTGGAAGCTCCCCCTTATTAACCAAATCATTAAACATTTCCACGAGGAGAGGCCCCAACTCAATAGCAAACCTTTTTATAGAATTCCACTCAGAATCCATCCTGACCCAGAAGCTTCCCAGATTTCATTGACCCAATACACCTCATCGCCTCCTCCAGCCCAATTGGAGTGCCCAACCCAAAAACCCTCCCCTGTACTACTGGGAAATGTAAGCTGTCCAAGAACTACCTCATGCCCAAGTCCCCTACCAGGGACTCCTAACTGTACAGTCGTCTGTAGAAGCCTCAAACACTCCATTCACCTTACCCGGCTCTGACCACCCTGCCCCCTGAATCACCTATCTGCCCAATCGCCCTCACCGCCACATGCCTCCACCTCAGGAGGGCGGTCGAAGACCTCCTCTCCCACCAGCTTCTCAAACATCTTGACCACATATTCTCTCATCCTCGTTCCCTCAATACCTTTAGGCAGCCCTACGATCCGCAGGTTCTGCCTCCTTGTGCAGTTTCCCAAGTCACCGATCACCTCATCAACTTTTTCTGACCTTCCATCGTCATCAGCATTTCTGCCTCCAATGAGGCAATCAGATCCTCATGGTCAGTCACCGTCTCCTCCTCCCTTTGGATCAATGCCCTCTGCACCTCCAGCCTCTGCTCCACTCTCCAGGGCAGCCCAATTCGGCTCTACCACCCTCGCCAGGTCCTCTGAGGCTGCCTGCCTCTTTGTTAAGCTTGGTCGCAAGGAATTCAACTAACTGCTCTGTCGACCATTGTGTGGGCAGCTATGTCACACGTGTCGTCCTGTTTTGAAGAATACGCCTTATTTGACACATTTCCTGTCTGTTACTCCTTCAACATTCCATTGTATGCTCAGTGTGACATACAGACCGAAGAGGTGCCAACCTCTGCCCCTTGTTCATGCTGAGCAAAACCCATCAGTAACCTGCCCTACGGAGGGAGAAAATGAACTGAATGTTTTAACTCCCCAATATCCAGTGACTGTGCGCTTACGGCCAAATTACAACAAATTATTGTGCTGTTGTTTCAATGTATGTAAAGTCTACATTTCAGAGGAGAAAGGATTATGCACAATATTTTAATTTATTTATAAAATTTTTTATTGGATTTTTGAACAGAGTATATTTTGCCGTATGTACACAGGATATGATATTTTTATTTAAGTAGGCATCCGTTTGTGCCGGCGAGGCACTTCCTGAGGGCAATCCTCGAATGGTGCTGGTGTTGCCCCTCGCTTCTCCCGGCCGGATTTCGCCGCCGTTGTCTTCTCGTGCACACTGCCGCTTCAGCCGGCAATATTTCAATCTTAATAGATGTTAATACATGGTTTGGGGATCGTTATTGCATTGCACAGGTCCCTCAGAATAAAGTTGGGAGGATTACAGTCTCCTTCCGCCAGTCCCTGAGAGACCTATAGTAATTGAGGAGCATCGATGTGACAGCCCCGAGCTGCTGGCTGCTGTATTTTCCTGCCTCATACAATTTATGGATGTGATGCTGTGTGTGTGTGTGTGTGGGGGGGGGGGGAATAAAATAAATGTGAAGCTGCCCCTTGGTGATGCAGTTAGAACTGTGGGTGTTCAGACTGAAGGGGTACAAAGAGAAGACCCATCACCAGCACTTCAAAGCCATAGTCCTGACAACAAATTTTACTCACTGGTCATATGACATGAAACCAAACCGAAGGGCCCGGGTTGCATTGCAGAGATTAGAATTAATTTGTATTGGGCAGCACGGTAGCACAGTGGTTAGCACAGTTGCTTCACAGCTCCAGGGCCCCAGGTTCGATTCCTGGCTTGGGTCACTGTCTTGTGTGGAGTCTACACGTTCTCCCCGTGTCTGTGTGGATTTCCTCCGGGTGCTCAGGTTTTATCCCACAGTCCAAAGAAGTGCAGGTTAGGTGGATTGGCCATGCTAAATTGCCCTTGGTGTCTAACAAAGTTGGGGTGGGGTTGCGGGGAAAGGGTGGTGGTGTGGGCTTGGGTAGGGTGCTTTTTCCAATGGCTGGTGCAGACTCGATGGGCTGATTGGCCTCCTTCAGCACTGTAAATTCTATGATTAATAGGGCTGAGACGATGGTACCGAGCTCTCCCCAGTTAAAGGGAAATAATCCCTTGGGCTGCTTTCCCCGTGATCACTCTGTGATCCCTGCCTGAAAATGCTTAGATGAACAAGGCTTTGGGGCAAAATCAGTCTTCCCTCTGACAATTGTCTGACACTCGCAGCCTGTTTCGCATCATGCCTTATTCCTAATTAAATCAAGAAACTCGGGCCTGGTCAAAAGGGCTCCTGAATCACTTTCACCCATTTCATGTTTTTGCTGAAGATCCGTTTCAGTCAGTCTTCGATCTGCAGGCTTAGATGGGTAAATTACTAGAAAGGGAGACTATTTTCAGGTGAATCCGTGCCTTCAGGGGAGAAAATATGAGTGGTGGGAGGAGAGAGCAAACTGTGTCAACTGGGTAATTGCACAGGAGGCCCCGAGTCAAATTAGCTGATCTCAGCAAAAGATAAATAGAGGGCGGCACGGTGGCACAGTGGTTAGCATTGCTGCCTACGGCGCTGAGGACCCGGGTTCGAATCCCGGCCCTGGGTCACTGTCTGTGAGGAGTTTGCACATTCTCCCCGTGTCTGCGTGGGTTTCACCCCCACAACCCAAAGATGTGCAGGTTAGGTGGATTGGCCACGTTAAATTGCCCCTTAATTGGAAAAAATGAATTGGATATTCTAAATTTATAAAAAAAAAAAAAAAGATAAATAGACACAATGTTCCTGGAGTGGAAAATGGGCAGGAGAATAGCCAGATTTTACTAGTCCAGTCACTGTACGGTGATCTCTATTCAGAAAGTGATTGTTAAAAAGGGGCAGATTTGGGTTAGTATGATCTGCCACAGTGGCTAAGTATTCTGCAGAGCAGACGTGGCTCCCATGACTGGTTTAGCACAGGGCTAAATCGTTGGCTTTGAAAGCAGACCAAGGCAGGCAAGCAGCACGGTACAATTCCCAGCCTCCCAGAACAGGCGCTGGGATGTGGCGACTAGGGGCTTTTCACAAACTTCATTTGAAACCTACTTGTGACAATAAGCAATTTTCATTTCATTTTCATGTAATTCATAGTTGGATTCATAGTTGGTAAGAAGTCTGGATGGGTGCAGTAATGGAGGGCCATCTGTAACATGGCCCACATGCACTCCTTCATGGTTCAGTGCTTTTAGCTAAGGAGGGGAGCATTGGAGGAATAATCTTTTTTTAGTGTCACAAGTAGGCTTACATTAACACTGCAATGAAGTTACTGTGAAGTGAAATACACACTCCTGGATTTAGATCTGACTCAGGAAAGCGGTTGCACCCATAAGTAAAACCGGAAATTCTGGATAAACCCAGCAGGTTGGCAGCATCTGTGGAGAGAGAAACAGGTTTTTTTTCAATTAAGGGGCAATTCCTCTACGGTGCACATCTTTGGGTTGTGGGGGCGAGACCCGGGCAGACATGGAGAGAATGTGCAAACTCCACACAGACAGTAACCTGGGACTGGGATTGAACCCGGGTCCTCGGCACAGTGAGTCAGCAGTGCTAACCACTGCGTCACCATGCCACTCGAGAGAAACGAGAGTTAACGTTCTGAGCCCGTACGGCTCTTCAGAACTGAAGATGAGTTTTTTTTTTAAAAAGAGAGGGATTATGTAGTTGGAGAGGTGGTTAAGGCAGACTATTAGGTCAGATAGGTTGGAGCTAAAGAGAGATTGACAAAGATGCCATGGATACAAGACAAATGGGGTGTTAATGTTGGCATTAAGGAATTGCTGATAGTGACATAAAGGTAAGATAGCAGAATGTTAGTGCTCAGTGAAAGTAAAACGGAAGAACAAGGACAGATGGCTCGGGAGGGGGGAGGGGGGGGGGGAAGTGTGTTTGCATTGGGACAAACAATAGAAACAGAAACAAAAAGGGGGTCACGGTAGAAAATTCATTGATAGTTGTACCCAACAGTGTCCCCAGTTCTATAAATCTGGCACGGTTCCTATGACTGATGACCATCCATCAATCCCTATGTGAAATGTGCACATGCAAACATTAACCAAGGAGAGGATCAAGTTTATCTGTAACATGCGCTTGACAAAGTGACTGTCAACATATAGAGCCTGTGGGACTGTGCCTTAGGCCCCTGTTGCTAGGGTGCATGGAAGATGGGGTGGAGGATTGGTCACTTTCCATTACTCGCACTCCAGTGGAGAACTCTATTCAGTTTTGTCCTTCTAGCAAAGTTCACGACAGAGCAAGTTGAAACAAAAGCTCGTCAGGCAGGTAGAAACCTGGGCCAGGGAGATCAAAGAGGTTTTAAAGTAGAACAAATAAGTAACAAAGCTTTTTATGCCAGTAAAATGTTGGTTTGCAATAAGGTGAAGGAGACCTAGTTCAGGATACTATACCATACTCCGATTACGCTCAATCCTACCTTATCCCTGGTGTTCCTAAAGTGCCAGGTAATTGAGGGCAATTATATACATTGTCTATGGTCCTGTGTTAAAATTCAATCCTGGTGGTCAGGGAACTGGAGTGGATTTATGAGAGAGCCTTTGAGCCTAATCCTGTATTTCTGTATCTGGGTTGCCTGGACGAGAGAATCACAGATCCTAATGAAAAAAGGCTAGATAGTATTCTAATCACTAGCTGCCCTTAAGAATATCCTTTGTTCCTGGATTAGTGACCGATATCCCTCTATCCAAAACTGGCATAGGCTGCTTATGGAACGGTGCTTATGGAACGGATCCCCATGGATTTTTGGACATCTGTTCTCCGCTCTAAATCCAATGCATTTTGTTAAGTATGGGACCCCATCTTAAATTTACAGGCCCCACTTTTGCTGAGTTGTTACTGTTGGACTTTCCATGAGCAAATTCATCTTAGTTCAACTCAATCCATTTTAAGTTGTTAGTCTGAATCTCTATACTTTGGGGTGTGGAATCTCTATACTTTGGGGTGTGGGATTGCTATCTGTCTGTATTAATACAATCTTGCCCCCTTTTCCTCACTCACTGTGGTGTCTCACTGTTGGATTTATCCGGCATTTAAGCTAGTCGCTCATTACTCAACTTACTTGTTCCAAATCTATTCTAATGTTTTGCTTGTATTTATGTTTGCAATAACTCTTGTTTTGTCAGCATCTGTTTTGCATCAATTATCGTTATTTGTTGTTTATTATCAAAAAAAGATGGGAAACCTAATTAAATATATATTTAACAAAACTTTTTAAAAAGCAAATCCCTGTAGCCTCAGCTGGATAATACTAGCACCAATTATCTGAACAAATCCATGTGTGCGTGGGTTTTGCCCCCACAACCCAAAGACGTGCGGGGTAGGTGGATTGGCGATACTAAAATTGCTCCTTAATTGGAAAAAAAATGAATTGGTACTCTAAATCTGAACAGCACTTCTGTTTCCTGCCTGCAGGTTGAGATTTAAAAACTTGAAAGGGAAACCTGCAAAGAGAAGCAGGGACTGGATTCTGGAGAAGAAAGAGCGTCGAAGGCGTCAGGGAAGGTGAGCTGATGGAGGCGTAGTTTACTGTGTGTAAGCAAAAAGCTCAAATGTGGCGAACGTTGTTATCTCTGCTCTTTTCTTGACTTATTCACGGTTTGCCTTGGATCACTGTGGGCATGGTTCCTGTGTGAAATGAGACTCTGGATGCTCCTACCTTTTACAACACGCATCATTCTGTTCCTTGTTACTGCGAGTAAGCTACTTCATCCCGAGATGATAGCATTGTCTCTTCCTCGGGTGTGGAGTGAAAACTAAAAGATTTTTCCAACTCAATCAGAAGCATCTCCATACCATTTCACAGAAAATTTCCTGACCTCCATTATCGCTGTCAGAGCCCTGGTGGAACAGGATGGAATTCCTCCCCAGAATAAAATGGAAAATACCCCTTTCCTTGGCTCAAGTCGACATCCTAAAGGGAGTGTTGGCCTGTGTTCTCAGGATCGTTCAGATTACAGTGTGGAGGCAGGCCATTCGGCCCATCATTCTTCATGTGCTCATTCCATCTGGTCCTGTCCATTCTAATTCCATTCCTGTGCCCTTTCCTTTTTTAAAAATAAATTTAGAGTACCCAATTATTTTTTCCAATTAAGGGGCAATTTAATGTTGCCAATCCACCTAACCTGCACATCTTTGGGTTGTGGGGGCGAAACCCACGCAGACACGGGGAGAATGTGCAGACAGTGACCCAGGGCCGGGATTCAAACCCAGGTCCTCAGCACCGTAGGCAACAATGCTAACCACTTGCCACCGTGCTGCCCACCCTTTCCTTCTTAACCTTTCTATTTACTTAAAGTATTTAAGAATCCATTTGGAAGTAAATTGAATAGACATTATGAATAGACGTAGATAATAGACGTAGTTTTAATATTAACAGTTTCATCCTTCCCCTCTCAGAAGGGGCAGCAGGGTAGCATGGTGGTTAGCATAAATGCTTCACAGCTCCAGGGTCCCAGGTTCGATTCCCGGCTGGGTCACTGTCTGTGTAGAGTCTGCACGTCCTCCCCCTGTGTGCGTGGGTTTCCTCCGGGTGCTCCGGTTTCCTCCCACAGTCCAAAGATGTGTGGGTTAGGTGGATTGGCCATGCTAAATTGCCCGTAGTGTCCTAATAAAAGTAAGGTTAAGGGGGGGGGGGTTGTTGGGTTACGGGTATAGGGTGAATACGTGGGTTGGCACAACATTGAGGGCCGAAGGGCCTGTACTGTTCTATGTTCTATGATGTTCGCAACTGGTGTACATAGATTTTTAACTATTCTTTTCTCCCTCCCCAGGACTGTTCGAAATGATACAAAGTACACCGGTAGGAAGAGGAAGACCCGTTTTTAGAGTGGAAGCATTCTCCGCTAGGGAGAGTTTCACTTGTGCTGCCTTTCAGTCTGCAGAAATACAGTACCCCAGGGCTGAAAATAGCCCCGATATCCCCAGCAATGCTGGCACAATGTTAAATCCACAACTTCGGATGGGCCTCCTGTGGTCAATGGCCGTGCCAGACCATTACTGGCACCAAGCTTTCCATTTCTGACGATCTTCACAAGTGATGTTCGTTTGGTGAATAGTAAACATTATAAATTGAATTGTGTCCTCCTCTCTCCTTCCTTTTGTCGCTTTTCCAAATTTGGAGTTGACCTATGTTGTCTGATCCAGGACCACAGATTAATAACAGTGCTATGCATAATATCTCATCCTTTTATGAACAATCGTGAACTTAATTCAGGAAAAAGGGTCAGTGCCTTTGAATCCTGTTTTTAAATAGTGCAGAAGACAATTCCTAGATGACTGATCAAAGCCCATTGCTGTTACTTTAACAATGTCAGTGTATAGGAAGGCGAATTGGACATTTTGAATTCTCCCGCCGTGTACCTGAACAGGTGCCGGAGTGTGGTGACTAGGGACTTTTCACAGTTACTTCATTGCAGTGTTAATGTAAGCATACTTGTGACACTAATAAAGATTATTTTGAGGACATTTATACAGACGGCCTGCAGTTTCAACTTCTACATTCAACTAGGCAGTTGAACAATTGAATGTATTGTATGAATTGACTGATGGGAATTTTGGCAAATTATTTTATAAAACAGTCTGATTCTTTGATCAATTTTTCTTCAATCCTGATCCAGTCTTCCTGTGAATCTGTTTGAATGAATCCGATCAGTGATTAAGCTGTGGAGTGCTGATTGCTTTATGGGGAATTTACTGTCAGACCAAAGCACAGTCCAGGTTTACTGAAGCCGTGTTCATAAGAGGTCTTTGGCCTTTCAATTCTTTTAGTATCCAAAAAATCTATTGAGGTGCCTTTGAATGTACTGAGCGTCCACAACCCTCGAATTGAGAAGTCCTAAGATTCTCAATCCTTTGAAGAAATTCTTCCTCATATTGGTCCTAAATATCAGACTTCTTATTCTGGAACTGGTGAACCTAGTCCTCAAGCTCTGACATTAAATGTATTTTTTTTTTATTTTGTAGAGTACCCGATTGTTTTTTTTTCTCCAATTAAGAGGCAATTTAGCATCACCTATCCTGCACATCTTTGATTATGGGGGTAAGACCCACACAGACATGGGGAGAATGCGCAAGCTCCACACAGACAGTGACCCAGGGCCGGGATCGAACCCGGATCTTCGGTGCTGTGATGCAGCAGTGCTAACCACTGCGCCACCATGCTGCCCCTGAAATTCTTAAGAATCTTAAAAGGGTAGAGTTCAATGAGATCGCCTCCCATTCTTCTATAATATCGACCTAGTCTACTTAATCACCCTATATAACCCAATCCTCCTCCCTAAGAATCAGTCTAATAAACCTTCATTGCATTCTAAGTATTTGTTTCCTTAGGCAAGGAGAACAAAACTTTATACAGCACTGCAGGTATATTCTTGCAGTAAAACGTATTTACTCTGGTACTCCATGAAAAGAGGCCAGCATGCCATTTGATTTTTTAATCACTTTCTGTATCTGTCTGTTGACTTGATCATGTCACTCACTACCAGCATTGAAAAATATTCCACTTTTCTGTATCTCGAAGTGGATAAGTTCACACTTCACATTCTATTCCTTGGATTGCTAATATCAAAGCCAAACCATTTAGGGTGCTCTATATATATTTGGTACCTGCTACTTTGGCAAAAAACCTGCAACTGCCTTCGATTACAGAGGCATCTCATTGAACAGTTCAGTAAAGCCCATACAAATTGGATATTTGAAAACCCAAAGTAACAAGCATAGCGGATTATATGAGACACTATCTGAAACTTCAAGCTTCAGTGCATCAAATCCTTTGACAAAAGTCTGCTGCAAACCTGGACTTCTGCATTTAGATCGCTGGTCTGTCTCCAAATTCATAGATGGTTTCTCCCCGTCAGCAGCATAGGGTAAGTTGGCAATTTTGAGCTCTTTATCCAACATGCAAAATGCCAAAGAGCTCCCTGTCCCAGTGAGTTCTTTCACTGACATGGATGCTGACCAATTCTGATTTGTTTTTAAATAGTACACAACATAAAAAATTGTAAAAACAAAAAACAGCTGGTTCCACTTGCTTGTTTAATATGTAGGTTCCGCTATCCAAGTCATCTTTGTTCACAGGGTTTTTTTTTAGGGCAGCATGGTGGCACAGTGGTTAGTAAATCTGCCTCAGGGTGCCAAGGTCCCAGGTTCGATCCTGGCTCTGGTTCACTCTCTGGAGTTTACACATTCTCCCTGGGTTTGCGTGGATTTCATCTCCATAACCCAAAGATGTGCCGGGTAGGTGAATTGGTCTCGCTAAATTTCCCCCTTAATTGGGAAAAATGAATTGGGTACTAAAAATTCTTTGTTCACAGGGTGCATTTATTGCCTGTTTCCTACCACTTGTGCCTGATGCTGAGGCTTTCAACTTTTTGATGCATACCCTTCATTTTTGAAACTCGTTTCAGGATATCTATGTTGAAGGCAAGATTGTGACTGAGGAATTGTGATATCACCCAACTCTAATGATGACAGTTTATTTTAAAAGAAACTCTTTAATGATTTATTGAATTACATATTGACAATATTTTAATGAAAATGCTAAATAAGTCATAAGAAAAGTTTTCCATCTAGAAACTGCAATATAGTGATTTTACCTGAGTCACGACTAGAATACAAAGCTGGATTTAATTATTTGTTAGAAAAGTTAATTGAAAGCTTTAAAACCAACCTTGTCTCCAATATCATTAAGAGTAAAACTATCATAGGATGATTCCAGCTAGTAAGACTGAGGTAGGTACACAAAGAAGCACCTCTTTCAAATACTCAAACCCAGGAGAGAGAAAAGATTGAGATTCTAAACTGAGTGTTCTAATTGACCGCCACAAGCACCACCAGCAAGTGAGACTTCCCCCTTGCGGTGAAGAGAACAGCTGGATTGAATGTCATCTGGTGGGGTAAGTAAGCTCCAGGTGCATAGCCTAGCACTTCCTCAAAGGGAACAGCAGAGGGGGGAGATGAGGGGAGACCAGCACAAATCAAATGACTAAATCTTTAAGGGAAAATCTGGCTGCATTCCGTGTCCTATTCTGTGATGAAACTATTTATCTGGTTTCCTGTGTTCAGTACCAGCACCAAGATTGAATGTATTGCCACATGTCATAATATAAGCTAGTAAAAATTTGATGCACAGGTTCAATTACCCACATGATAATGCAATTATTTTAAATGGAGAGATAAAGCTTTATCTTGGTAGTAATATCAATGCAAGGTACAAAATCTATTTTTAAAAACCTTTCATATTAAGTAACTGCACGTAAAAGAAATGGTGATGTTAGTGATTGATTTGGTGTTTTTAAAAAAAGACATTAAATACTAGAAAATAACATTGGAGACATGCACTTGCCCTCATAGGATGCCTGACTCACTGCATTGCTAACACTTGTTTCTCAATATTAAAATTTGGCACTGCTCCCAAACTGACAGCTCAAACCCTGCATACAATACTAAGGGCTTGTGCTCCAGTGAACCAACAGCACAGAACCTCACTGTAACTGCCACCTTCTTTCTTGCACTCAATGCACATGTTGTATAGGAGGGTAATATATTTGTTGGCCAGGCTCGCACTCAGAAAAGCCCAAATAGGCAGCGTGATGTCTGCCATTCTCGAAGGCGAGCATGCTAGGTGCTGTGCAGTTCAGCAGCTGAAATTCTTTGGTGAAACAGAGTTCGATCTGGCCCAGTATTTGCATAGAGCTTTCCTACAGTTGGGGAAGTGAAGGAAACAAAAAACAACCACATAAACAACGGAGTTCCAAGTGAGTCCTTTTTCTCACAAACATAAGAATTAGGAGCAGAAGTAGGCCATCTGGCCCCTCGAGCCTGCTCCGCCATTCAATGAGATCATGGCTGACCTTTTGTGGACTCGGCTCCACTTTCCGGCCTGAATACCATAACCCTTAATCCCTTTATTCTTCAAAAAAACTATCTTTATCTTAAAAACATTTAATGAAGGAGCCTCAACTGCTTCACTGGGCAAGGAATTCCATAGATTCACAACCCTTTGGGTGAAGAAGTTCCTCCTAAATCTACTTCCCCTTATTTTGAGGCTGTGCCCCCTAGTTCTGCTTTCACCCACCAGTGGAAACAACCTGCCCGCATCTATCCTATCTATTCCCATAAGATCCCCACCCCCCCCCCCCCCCCCCTCATCCTTCTAAATTCCAACGAGTACAGTCCCAGTCTACTCAACCTCTCCTCGTAATCCAACCCCTTCAGCTCTGGGATTAATTTAGTGAATCTCCTCTGCAAACCCTCCAGCGCCAGTGCGTCCTTTCTCAGGTAAGGAGGCCAAAACTGAATACAATACTCCAGGTGTGGCCCCACTAACACCATATACAGTTGCAGCATAACCTCCCTAGTCTTAAACTCCATCCCTCTAGCAATGAAGGAAAAAATTCCATTTGCCTTCTTAATCACCTGTAAACCAACTTTTTGTGAGTCATGCACTAGGTCTCTCTGTACAGCAGCATGTTTTAATATTTTATCATTTAAATAATAATCCCTTTTGCTGTTGTTCCTACCAAAATGGATAA
The DNA here is from genome assembly GCF_902713615.1 of Scyliorhinus canicula. Taxonomy (NCBI): domain Eukaryota; kingdom Metazoa; phylum Chordata; class Chondrichthyes; order Carcharhiniformes; family Scyliorhinidae; genus Scyliorhinus; species Scyliorhinus canicula. The sequence goes on along the minus strand of NC_052146.1, from coordinate 194,927,082 downwards.
CCTCACATTTGTCAACATTGTATTCCATCTGCCAGACCCTAGCCCATTCACTTAACTTATCCAAATCCCTCTGTAGAGTTCCAGTATCCTTGCACTTTTTGCTTTACCACATTGTACTTGGTCCCCAACTCCAAATCATCTAAAACAATATATGTCTGAAGTCTACATTGCAATTGATAATCAAACAAAGTCTTTTTAAATATAGACTGGCATGCAATTGCAAACTCAAATCTCGGAATTGTAAATCACCGTTTAACCTTAATTCCCAGACTTGGAGATTAAAACTTGTTGCAGACACCAATTGATTCCTGTGTAATCACACCCCCTTCAATCCTATCAACATGAGCGATTGCTCCTGGTTCTGGGATAATCCCCCAACATTAATCAGTCTTCATATTGCATCAGTACTACACAGTTAGGCTGGCTAGGCAGAATAGGCATTCAGATTTGGATTATTTTAAACAACAGTAAATCGTTAAAAATACTGAAATATTAAACTGAAAAATAAAGTTTCACATCAGGATTTTATAATTTACTTAAAATCTGGTTTCGATCAGAATTACAAACAAAGTATTCATTACCCCAGTTGGAGGCAGGCACTGAATCTTCGGTATTACCCCATATGTCTTCAAGATCGCATTTTCAATGTTATCCAACTAAATGTGAGAATGGTACCATACAGATTAAAGCAAAAAGTGCAAATCACAGCCCAAAATCAAGGTGCTCAAAAGGACAAAAGCCAGCAAGTACTCACATTATAATAGTTGGATGATGGCAAAATATCAAACTTCTTAAGAACACTGAATACAGGATAAAAGTTTAAAAGGTCAGTCTCTTAGTCAACAAATTGCTGATCTAAACTAAATATCCTCAGGTTCTGTAGTATAACATTGTGACAGTGACTGATATCAGTTTTATATTGATTATTAATAGAAGGACACAAAACCCTTTTTGAATTATGTTTTCACAGTAATGGTAAGAAGAGGGATGGAGGTGGCTGGGAACAGGACACCAGTTGCTTTGGTAGTAACAAAAGTGCACAAATAGAGCCAATGACCTATTAGACTCTTTGGTTGTACCTATAGTAGGACCCCCTCCCACCAACCCCCACCTTCAAACTTGCCTGAAGGCTTGGGAGAAAAATATAAACCAAAATTCCACCCCGGGCAATCTATGCAAAACAAAAGTGGGAAGACGGATTACCTGGTCAGGTCGATTTTTTGGTAGAGTTCCAGTGCTTTACTGAAATATTTCTCTTGCGTGTCTAAGGATTCCAGCGTAGCTGCACACGTCCCATGTTTCTGCCATTCATGTTTCCTGCACAGAGATCCTCATGGTGTTAGGTAGATGCTTGTGTGAGCAACTCTTCGCCATTTCTACATGCTGCCAGTCACCCAAGTTTCACTCTATCTTGTTGAGAGGTTTTATTATTCTTCCAACGTGTCTCAGCTCGAGCCAGGGTACAACTACCTTCCTGTAAAGCCCTCCTTAAAACCCGCCCATTGGACCAAAGCTTTGGTTACCCCCTCCCAATATCTCCTCTGACTTGGCGTCCATTTCTGTCTGTTAGGAGCTCTGTGAAGAGCATGGAGTTTCTTTTTAAGTTTTGAAATTAAATCGTTTAAAATTTAACTTTAGAAAACCTGATATTTCTAACACCTCCCAGGGACTTGGAGAATTAATGGTCTTTCCATTGTCAGCACAGCTGCTCCACTCATGGGGTGAATATCTTGCACCTTCTTCCCAGTAAAATAGCCTGGGCACCCCCCTTTTAACCAGGAGACCACCCAGTATTGCAGTCCGCAGAATTCAGAACAGGTCACAATACACCCTTCATTCCTCCACTTTACCCTAATTTGGGGAGAAATGTCCCAAAACAGAATTTTATAAACTTTGCATTTGCAACAAAAGATGCAAGCATCATGCTCAGGGTTCAGAGGTATTTGGAGCTGGACTTTAGGGCACCTGCAAGGACTTTAGGGTTCACTGCTAAACACACGGCAGGGAATCCGTGAACCACAGACACTTGCATTTCTCCTATTTGTTGGATGAACAAAATAGTTTGTGGAGGGGTGGACTGGAATCAAACAGACTACGGGTCTTTGTTTAACTATTATCAGGAAGCCAGCACCTCAGACAGTGTGGCACACTCTCGGCACAGCAGTGGGCATCATTGGCTTGTGTGCTGAAGTCATGGAGCAATTGTGCACAGATTGGGGAGAAACTGAGAGTTGTGACTATTCTACTGTTGTTTGTAATGAATAAGAATGTTAACAAATAGACATACCAGAGCTGAGTACTGTTGGGATGGAGCACATCAGGCCACCACTGCTCTAATTCAGATAAAATATCCTGCAAATAAAGAGAATCTTTAGAAGCTAAAAACATTAGCATCACCCTTTAGTCTGAAAGTGTACAGAGAGCTGTAGTGAAACTGACCAAGACATAGAATACTTAAATTTACGATAATATATTCTACCCATCAATCATTCACACTGGATCCTCTATTTTAAACTCTCTCAGCATTCCCTCAGTCCAAGGCCAAATTGCCACAGTTCAGAGGTCACAGTATAGACACCCTGCCCTGTGGCGGCCCAGTCTAACTATATGGATACCCTGCCCTGTGGAGATCGAGTCCAACTCGGTATGGACGTCCTGCGCTGTGGAGACCCGGTTTAACACAGTATGGGCACCCTGCCCTGTGGAGACCCAGTTGAACACAGTATGGACACCCTCAGGAAGGAGCAGTGCTCCGAAATCTAGTGTTTGAAACAAACATGTTCGACTTTAACCTGGTGTTGTAAGACTTCTTACTGTAGTCTTTTATGCGGCACCTTGTCAAAAGCATTCTGGAAGTCTAGATCTACCACATCCATAGGTTTCCCATTATCCACCTTGCTGGTTACATCCTCAAAGAACTCAAGGATATTTGTTAAGCATAACTAACCCTTCATAAAACCATGCTGACAATGGTGAATTGAATTTCGTCTTTCCAAATGTTCAGTCAACTCCTCAATTAATGGGCAGCACGGTGGCACAGTGGGTTAGCCCTGTTGCCTCACGGCGCCGAGGTCCCAGGTTCGATCCTGGCTCTGTGGAGTTTGCACATTCTCCCCGTGTTTGCGTGGGTTTCACCCCCACAACCCAAAGATGTGCAGGGTAGGTGGATTGGCCACGCTAAATCGCCCCTTAATTGGAAAAATTTAACTGCGTACTCAATTTATTATTCCAGCAACTTCCCATCAGAGGTCAAGCTAACCGGCCTATAGTTTCCTACCATTTGCCCCTCTCCCCTTTTGAATAGGGGCATCACATTAGCGTGTTTACAATCCACAGGGACCCTTTCAGAATCCAGGGAATTCTGAAATATCATAACCAATGCATCCACTATCTCTGCTGCCACCTCCTTTAATATCCTAGGGTGCAGGCCATCAGGACCCAGAGACTTATCCTTAATCCCATTAGTTTATTCAATATCGTCTCCTTAGTGATGGTTAGTGCACCAAGTTCCTCTGCATTCATTGCAGTTTTTGGAAAATGTTTATTATCCTCTATCATGAAGGCAGAGGCAAAATATTGGCTCAGTGCCTCCGTCATCCATGTTCCCCATTATTACCTCACCAGTATCGTCCTCTAAAGGGCCAACAATTTCTTTAGCTGTTCTCTTCCTCTTTATATACTTATAGAAGCTTTTGGTATTAGTGTTTATGTTTTTTGCTAGTTTCCTTTCATAATTCATCTTAACTCTTGATTTTATTTTAGTAGCCTTTAGTTCTCCCAATCCTCCAGCTTACCAGTAGCTTTTGCAGGATGGTATGCCCTAATCTTTGCCTTTACGTCTTCCCTGCCTTCCTCGTTTGGCCATGGAACACTTTTCTCCCTTTTACAATTCCTCTTCCTCTCAGGAATATACTTTAATTGAGAGGTATTTAATATCTTCCTGAACAGCTGCCATTGTTCCTCAACTGTCCTACACTCAATTAGATGTGTCCAGTCTACTTGGGGCCAACTCTTTCCTCAGGCCTGTCTAATTACGTCTACCCAATGTTAAAACTCTAGATTTGGCACTCTTGGGCAGCACGGTGGCGCAGTGGGATAGCCCTACTGCCTCACGGCCCCAGGTTCAATTCTGGCTCTGGTAACTGCCCATGTGGAGTTTGCATATTCTCCCTGTGTTTGCATGGGTCTCGTCCCCACAACCCAAAGATGTGCAGGCTAGGTAGATTGACCACACTAAATTGCCCCTTCATTGGAAAAAATTTAATTGGGTACTCTAAATTTTAAAAAAAGATTTGGCACTCCTGTCTTTTCTTGCTCAATTTGAATTTGAAATTCTAGCATGCGGTGATCACTCCTTCCAAGAGGATCCTTAATGACAAGACTATTTATCAACCCTTCTTCGTTAAGTAATACTAAATCTAAAATAGCCTGCTCCCTGGTTGGCTAGATAACATATTGCTCTAAGAAACCGCCTTGGAAACTAGGCCCTTCTAACAAGTACGGACAATCTGTGAAGACCAAGTCTAACACAGTATGGAAACCCTGCCCTCTGGCGACCCAGTCTAACTCGGTGTGTACACCCTGCCCTTGAAGACCCAGTCCAACATACTATGGGCATCCTGCCCTGTGGAGACCCAGTCGAGCATAAGTTAGAAATGATATTTTTCTTGTTTTTTTTTTAAATGTTTGTTTTATAAATTATTTTATTTTCCAACGTAGGAACTTACCAAATGTGAAGCATTTCACCTTACAGTACAGTATAATATTTTCATGTTTTTTGCTGGTAAGGAAGGCCGGTCAGAGCCTAACTCGAGTTTTAATATTCATCCCGGACGGAAACAGTATTTCACATCAAGATGTGATTTTCAAGAATGCCGTAACAAAGAACAAAGAAATGAACAGCACAGGAACAGGCTCTTTGGCCCTCCAAGCCTGCGCCGACCATGCTGCCCGTCTAAACTAAAATCTTCTACACTTCTGGGGTCCGTATCCCTCTGTTCCCATCCTATTCGTGTATTTGTCAAGATGTCCCTTAAACACCACTTAAACGTCACCCTGCTTCCACCACCTCCTCCGGCAGCGAGTTCCAGGAATTGACCCCTCTACCCTGGGAAAAAGTCTCTGACTATCCACTCTGTCTATGCCCCTCATAATTTTGTGGACCTCTTATGAGTTCGCCCCTCAACCTCCGTTGTTCCAGTGAGAACAAACCAAGTTTATTCAACCTCTCCTCATAGCTAATGCCCTCCATACCAGGCAACATCCTGGTAAATCTCTTCTGCACCCTCTCTAAAGCCTCCACATCATTCTGGTAGTGTGGCAACCAGAATCGAACACTGTACTCCAAGTGTGGCCTAACTAAGGTTCTATACAGCTGCAACATGACTTGCCAATTTTTATACTCAGTGCCCCGGCCAATGAAGGCAAGCATGCCATATGCCTTCTTGACTACCTTCTCCACCTGTGTTGCCCCTTTCAGTGACCTGTGGACCTATACAGCTAGATCTCTCTGACCGTCAATACACTTGAGGGTTTTACCATTCATTGTATATTCCCTACCTATATTAGACCTTCCAAAATGCATTAACTCCGGATTAAACTCCATCTGCCTTCTTTCCGCCCAAGTCTCCTAACGATCTAAATCCTGCTGTATCCTCTGACAGTCCTCATTGCTAACCATAATTCCACAAACCTTTGTGTCATCCGCAAACTTACTAATCAGACCAGTTACATTTTCCTCCATTTATACTACAAACAGCAAAGGTCCCAGCACTGATCCATGCAGAACACCACTAGTCACAGCCCTCCAATCAAAAAAGCACCCTTCTATTGCTACTCTCTGCCTTTTATGACCTAGCCAATTCTGTATCGGTCTTGCCAGCTCACCCCTGATCCCATGTGACTTCACCTTTTGTACCAGTCTGCAATGAGGGACCTTGTCAAAGGCCTTCCTGAAGTCAATATAGACAACATCCGCTGCCCTACCTGCATCAACCATCTTTATGACCTCCTCGAAAAAGTCTATCACGTTAGTGAGACACGACCTTCCCTTCACAAAACCGTGCTGCCTCTCGCTAATACGTCCACTTGCTTCCAAATGGGAGTAGATCCTGTCTCGAAGAATTCTCTCCAGTAATTTCCCTACCACTAACGTAAGGCTCACCGGCCTGTAGTTCCCTGGATTATCCTTGCTACTCTTCTTAAACAAAGGCACAACATTGGCTATTCTCCTGTCCTCTGGGACATCACCTTAAGATAGTGAGGATCCAAAGATTTCTGCCAAGACCTCAGCAATTTCCTCTCTTGCCTCCTTCTGGGGTAGATCCCATTAGGCGCTGGGGACACATCTACCTTAATATTTTTCAATACGCCCAACACCTCGTCTTTTTGGATTTCAATATGACCAGGCTATCTACACACCCTTCTCCAGACTCAACATCCACCAATTCCTTCTCTTTGGTGAATACTGATGCAACGTTTTCATTTAGCACCCCGCCCATTTCCTCTGGCCCCACACATAGATTCCCTCCTGTCCTTCAGTGGGCCAACCCTTTCCCTGGCTACCCTCTTGCTTTTTATGTACGTGTAAAAAGCCTTGGGATTTTCCTTAACCCTATTTGCCAATGACTTTTCGTGACCCCTTTTAGCCCTCCTGATCCCTTGCTTAAGTTCCTTCCTACTTTCCTTATATTCCACACAGGCTTTGCCTGTTCCCAGCTTTCTAGTGCTGACAAATGCCTCCTTTTTCTTTTTGACGAGACCTACAATATGTCTCATTTTCCAAGGTTCCCAAAATTTGCCATATTTATCCTTCTTCCTCACAGGATCATGCCAGTCCTGAATTCCTTTCAACTGACATTTGAAAGCCTCCCACATGTCAGATTTTGATTTACCCTCAAACATCCACCCCCAATCTAGGTTCTTCAGTTCCCGCCTAATATTGTTATAATTAGCCTTCCTCCAATTTAGCACATTCACCCTAGGACCACTCTTATCCTTGTCCACCAGCACTTTAAAACTTACTGAATTGTGGTCACTGTTCCCGAAATGCTCCCCTACTGAAATGTCTACCCCCTGGCCGGGCTCATTCCCCAATACCAGGTCCAATATAGCCCCTTCCCTAGTTGGACTATCTACATGTTGTTTTAAGAATTCCCGAATGCGTGGGGCACCCATAATGGAAAACCCCATTGGCTGGCTGCCAGGAGTGGAGGGGGCAGGAGAGGGTGTGGGGAGGTGGGGAATGGAGAAAAATGCGGCAAGGGACAGCAATGGATGGAAGAAGGACTGATGTCGATAGTGGAAGCGCTACAGGAAATTTCTTGAGAGCAGGCAAGGCACAGAAGAATTCTGTGGCAAATTACGTTCACGTGAAACTGGCAACATTAAATGGATACATCGACACTGTTAAAGACATTAAAGTGCAAATTTTTCGGGATAGAGGACAAATGCGCTAGGTGCGCGGGAGGACCAGCGAACCATGTTCACATGTTTTGGGCATGCCCTGAGCTGAGGGGGTACTGGGAGGGATTTGCGGGGGTCATGTCCCAGGTGCTAAAAACAAGGGTGGTGATGAGCCCAGGGGTGGCAATTTTTGGGGTTTCGGAAGACCCGGGCGTCCAGGGGGAGAAAGAGGCCGATGTGCTGGCCTTTGCTTCCCTGATAGCCCGGCGACGAATATTATTGGCGTGGAGGGACTCAAAGCCCCCGAAGACGGAGTGGTGGCTTGCGGACATGTCGAGTTTCCTGGGGATGGAAAAAATCAAGTTCGCCTTGAGGGGTTCTGTGCAGGGGTTCACCCGGAGGTGGCAACCATTTATTGACTTCTTTGCGGGAGAGTGAGCGTCAGCAGGGGGGGGGGGGGGGGGGGGGGGGGGGGGGGGGGGGTTAGAGTAGAGTAGGAGGGAAAATATGGCGGGTAGTACCGGTGGGAGGGGAGCGGGCTTGTGCAATATGTTACGGTGGAAGTATTGAAAGTACGTGGATGTTTGCACATTTTTGCCTTTTTTGCTTCCTTTCTGATGATGTCTGTAACTGTTTATAAAGCCAAAAACTACCTCAATAAAATTGTTTATTAAAAAAAAACATTAAAGTGAAATGACATTCGGTGGGTCAGGAACTTATTTTAAGCTATATACCCACCTCGACATTTTTTATTTTGAAAGGCCAAGAGTTGTTGCACATCTGGTTTTTTTTGGGCCTGTTGGAAAAAAAATTATTTCATGCCATCAGGTTCAGCATTATTCTGAGCAAGTTTTTTGTTGGCAAATCAATATAATACTGACGAAAAGCAGAAAATAAAGGCAAGTAAATGTGGATAATATTTCACCTTCAAAAGGTATTTTATGAAGTTTGGATTTCTAGCACTATGGTGGGGGGGGGGGGGGCAGGGGTGACAGAGGTCACTGGGGAGGACAGGAACTGGTGAGTGACACAGACAGGAAGACAACCAGGGACAAATTAAAATTAATTTAGCATTTTATCACATCCATTAATTTCCTAAAAGACATGAGGCAATAAGTTACTTTCAGTTGTTGCTATTTTGGTAAATAGGGCAAACTCAGCTGCTACTCCCAAAGAAAAAGTCCTCAAAGACAGCGACTCTACTTGAAAAACTTCCACTTGACGCAGCTAGCGGCCTCTTCCTTCACGATCAATGCTGTTGTTAATTTTTAAAATTGGTACTTTTTCATGTGAATGGAACAGATGGAATTCTCATACCTACTCAGGGAGGAAACATTACTTTGATTTCCACTACATTCCTTACAAAGTATTTAATCTTTCATTTGGTTAGACAATGTTGCACTGTTAACATTTTGTGCTGCCCAATGTGCAAGATGCTGCTTGCTAAGTCAGTGAACTTCTCTAAAGAATGGAGCTGACCAGACTCTGGTGAACCTGTGTCAATTCGTGGAGTTAGCAAATCTGTGACTCTACTGTTTGTCAAAAGCTGCACAGGATGTGGGTATTTTATTGCTCATCTTCAGTTGATCAAGTGACTCATTGTGCAATTAAAAGGCTTGTGACCACTTCAGGGGGGGCCGGGGGGGGAGAGAGAGGGCCGGGGGGGGGGGGGGGGGGGGGGGGAGGGAGAGAGGGGGCCGGGGGGGGGGGGGGGGGAGAGAGAGGGCCGGGGGGGGGGGGGGGGGGGGGGAGGGGGGAGGAGGGGGGGGGGGGGGGGGGGGGGGGAGAGAGAGAGGGGGGGGGGGGGGAGGGGGGGGGGAGGGGGGGGGGGAGGGGAGGGAGGGGGGGGGGGGGGGGAGGGGGGGGGGGGGGGAGGAGGGGGGGGGGGGGGGGGGGGGGGGGGAGAGAAGGAGGGGGGGGGGGGGGGGGAGAGGGGGGGGGGGAGGGAGGGGGGGGGGGGAGGAGAGGGGGGGGGGGGAGGGAGAGGGCGGGGGGGGGGGGGGGGGAGGGAGGGGCGGGGGGGGGGGGGGGGGGGGAGAGGGCGGGGGGGGGGGGGGGGGGGGGGGGGAGGGGAGGGGGCGGGGGGGGGGGGGGGGGGGGGGGGAGGGAGGGGGGGGGGGGGGGGGGGGGGGGGGGAGGGGGGGGGGGAGAGGGCGGGGGGGGGGCGGGGGGGGGGGAAAGAGAGGGCCGGGGGGGGGGGGGGGAGAGGGGAGGAGGGGCCGGGGGGGGGGGGGGAAAAGAGAGAGGGCCGGGGGGGGGGGGGGGGGGAAGAGAGAGAGGGCGGGGGGGGGGGGGGGGGGGGGGAAGAGGGCCGGGGGGGGGGGGGGGGGGGGGGGGAGGGGAGGAGGGGGCCAGGGGGGGGGGGGGGGGGAGAGGGAGAGAGGGCCGGGGGGGGGGGGGGGGGGGGGGAGAGAGAGGAGGGGCCGGGGGGGGGGGGGGGGGAGGAGAGAGAGAGGCCGGGGGGGGGGGGGGGGGGGAGAGAGGGCCGGGGGGGGGGGGGTGGGGGGGAGAGAGGGCTGGGGGGGGGGGGGGGGGGGGGAGAGAGAGAGGGGCTGGGGGGGGCGGGGGGGAGAGGGAGGGCCGGGGGGGAGAGAGGGCCGGGGGGGGGGGGGGGGGGAGGAGAGGGCGGGGTGGGGGGGGGGGGGGGGGGAAGGAAGAGAGGGCGGGGGGGGGGGGGGGGAGGAGAGAGAGGGCCGGGGTGGGGGGGGGGGGGGGGTGGAGAGGGCCGGGGTGGGGGGGGGGGAGAGAGAGAGAGAGGGGCCGGGGGGGGGGGGGGGGGGGGGGGGGGAGAGAGAGAGAGGGCCGGGGGGGGGGGGGGGGGGGGGGGAGAGAGAGGGCGGGGGGGGGCGGGAGAGAGAGAGGGCGGGGGGGGGGGGAGAGAGAGGGCGGGGGGGGGGGGGGGGGGGAGAGGGCTGGGGGGGGGCGGGGGGGAGAGAGAGGGCCGGGGGGGGGGGGGAGAGAGAGGGCCGGGGGGGGGGGGGGGGAGGAGAGAGAGGGCCGGGGGGGGGGGGGGGGGGGGGGGGAGAGAGAGGGCCGGGGTGGGGGGGGGGGGGGGGAGAGAGGGCCGGGGTGGGGGAGAGGGGGGGGGAGAGAGAGGGCCGGGGTGGGGGGGGGGGGGGAGGAGAGAGGGCCGGGGTGGGGGAGAGGGGGGGAGAGAGAGGGCCGGGGTGGGGGGGGGGGGGGGAGAGAGGGCCGGGGTGGGGGGAGAGGAGAGAGGGGCCGGGGGGGGGGGGGGGGGGGGAGAGAGAGAGAGGGCCGGGGGGGGGGGGGGGGGGGGGGGAGAGAGGGCCGGGGGGGGCGGGGGGGGGGGGGGAAGAGAGAGAGGGCGGGGGGGGGGGGGGGGGGGGGGGGGGGGGAGAGAGAGGGGGGGGGGGGGGGGGGGGGGGGGGGGGGGGGAGGAGAGGGCCGGGGGGGGGAGAGGGGGGGAGAGAGAGGGAGGGGGTGGGGGGGGGGGGGGGGGAGAGAGGGCGGGGTGGGGAGGAGGAGAGAGAGGGCCGGGGGGGGGGGGGGGGGGGGGAAGAGAGAGAGAGGGCGGGGGGGGGGGGGGGGGGGGGGGGAGAGAGAGGGCCGGGGGGGGGGGGGGGGGGGGGAGAGAGAGGGCCGGGGGGGGGGGGGGGGGGGGGGGGGAGAGGAGGGGGGGGGGGAGAGAGAGAGGGGGGGGGGGGGGGGGGGGGGGGGGGGGGAGGAGAGAGGGGGGGGGGGGGGGGGGGGGGGGGAGAGAGAGAGGGGGGCGGGGGGGGGGGGGGGCGAGAGAGGGGGCGGGGGGGGGGGGGGGGGAGAGAGGGGGCGGGGGGGGGGGGGGGGGGGGGAGAGAGGAGAGAGAGGGCGGGGGGGTGGGGGGAGGGGAGAGAGGGCGGGGGGGGGGGGGGGGGGGGGGGAAAGAGGGGGGGGGGGGGAAGAGGGGGGGGGGGGGGAAGAGAGGGGGGGGGGGGGAGAAGAGAGGGCGGGGCCGGGGCGGGGGGGGGGGGGGAGAGAGAGGGGGGGGGGGGGGGGGGGGGGGGGGGAGAAGAGAGGGGGGGGGGGGGGGGAGAAGAGAGGGCGGGGGACGGGGGGGGGGGGGGGGGGGGAGAGAGAGGGCCCGGGGGGGGGGGGGGGGGGGGGGAGGGGAGAGAGGGGGGGGGGGGGGGGGGAGGAGAGAGAGAGGGGGGGGGGGGGGGGGGGGGGGGGGGGAGAGAGAGAGAGAGGGCCGGGGGGGAGAGAGAGAGAGAGGGCCGGGGGGGAGAGAGAGAGAGAGGGCCGGGGGGGGGAGAGAGAGAGGGGAGAGAGAGAGAGGGCCGGGGGGGGGAGAGAGAGAGAGGGCGGGGGGGGGGGGGGGGGGGGGGGGAAGAGAGAGAGAGGGCCGGGGGGGGGGGGGGGGGGGAGAGAGAGAGGGCCGGGGGGGGGAAGAGAGAGGGCGGGAGGGGGAAGAGAGAGGGCGGGAGGGGGAAGAGAGAGGAGTGGGGAGAGGTGTTGGGAGAGGTGTTGGGAGAGGTGTTGGGAGAGGTGTTGGGAGAGGTGTTGGGAGAGGTGTTGGGAGAGGTGTTGGGAGAGGCGTTGGGAGAGGTGTTGGGAGAGGTGTTGGGAGAGGTGTTGGGAGAGGTGTTGGGAGAGGAGTGGAGAGTGGGAGAGGAGTGGGGAGAGGAGTGGGGAGAGGGAGGGGGTTGGGGAGAGGGGGGGGGGGGGGAGGAGAGGAGGAGAGGGGGTGGGGCTCTGCTGACCCATGAGCAGAATAGACTTGCTGACGGTAATGGACAAGCTGCTGTGTTGTTCCTCCATCATGTGTGCAGTTTTGGTCTCCTGGTCTGAAGAAGGACATTCTTGCTCTTTAGAGTGTCCAACGAAGGTTCACGAGACTAATTCCCGGGATGGCAGGACTGACATATGAAGAAAGACTGAATCAACCGGTCTTGTACTCACTGGAGTTGAGGCTCCTTCATTAAATGTTTTCAAGATAAAGATAAATAGGTTTTTGAAGAATAAAGGGAAAAAGGGTTATGGTGTTCGGGCAGGAAAGTAGAGCTGAGCCCACAAAGATCAGCCATAATCTCATTAAATGGCGGAGCAGACGCGAAGGGCCAGATGGCCTACTCCTGCTCCTTGTTCTTATGTTCTTATGAATGAGGGGGAATTTTATAAAACATAAAATCCTGATGGGACTGGACAGGCTAGATGTGGGAAGAATGTTCCCGATGTTGGGAACGTCCAGAACTTGGGGTCACAGCCTAAGAATAAGGGGTAAGCCATTAAGGACTGAGATAAGGAAGAACTTCTTCTTTCAGAGAGTTATGAACTTGTAGAATTCTCTATACCACAGAAAGCTGATGGGGTCAGTTTGTTGGATATATTCAAGAGGGAGCTGGATGGGCCCTTGCGGCTAAAAGGATCAAGAGGTACGGAGAAAAAGCAGGAATGGGATACTGAATTTGCAGGATCAACCATGATCACATTGAATGGTGGTGCAGGCTCAAAGGGCCAAATGGCTTATTCCTGCATCTATTTTCTATGTTTCTATGTACTAACATTCGGTATTAAAAAAGTGTTATGGTAATGTCATTGAAGAATAATCCAGAGGCCTAAGCTGACACGAGACAGGGGTTCAAAGCCCCACCATGGCGGCTGGTGGAATCTGAATTCAGTTAATAAATCTGGAATAGAAAGTCAGTCTGTAATGGTAACCATGACAACTATCATTGATTGTTATAAAAACCCATATGGTTCACATGTCCTCGAGGGAAGGAAATCTGCCCTCTAAATTTAGAATATCCAATTTATTTTTTCCAATGAAGGGGCAATTTTAGTGTGGCCAATCCACCTACCCTGCACATCTTTGGGTTGTGGGGGCGAAACCCACCCAAACACGAGGAGAATGTGCAAATTCCACGCGGAAAATGACCGGGGCCGGGATCGAACCTGGGACCCCGGCGCCATGAGGCAGCAGGGCTAACCAAATACCACCAGAAAAACACCCCGTTCTCTGGCAGTTCATCGCGTTTGCTATTAGGCGTATCTTGCGGTGTGAAAATTGGCCTACGAATCCACAGTAACTGAACTTAACTTGGTGCGTAAAGCTGAGATGTAATAATACCATACATAAAGGAATTAAATTGCTACATCTGGAGCAGAAAACCAGTCAGTAATGGTAACCATGACAACTATCACCGACTGTTGTAAAACCCATCTGGTTCACAGGGAAGGAAATCTGCCATCCCTACCTGGTCTGGCCTACATGCGATTCCAGGTCCACAGCAATGTGACTGACTCTCAACTGCCCTCTGGAATGGCCGAGAAAAGCCACTCGGTTCCAAGGGCAACAAATGCTGGCCATGTCGCTGACACCAATGACACATTACACCATCTACAACACTGTATAAATCAACGTATCTACTCACCACAGTCCATGAACTGTCCAATAGTCAACATTAGGAGGGATTTTGCAAGTCGTCTTCACCATCTGAGGGAGGTAAAAGATTTTTCACAAAGTTCACAGCCAATTGAAACGTCTGCTCCAACGCAGAGTTCCATTTCTGGAAGACTGACTCATGCACTAGAGGTCCATTTTCCAAATAAAAACATTAACAGTGCAAACCCCGCCGCACCCCCCAACCAATGCTGGAGCTTCTAAAATAAAAGAGCAACAGGGAGCTACTTAATTTGGGCATCAGCCTGTTGGAACTTGGAACCAAGCAGCGATCTTAATATGGGATACGGTTCTCCTTATTCTGGAGAAAGGCAACGCAAGTGGAAAACATATCAGGATGTGGCACCTTTACTTTGCCAAAAGGCCACTGAGCCCTTCAAACGATGAGAGTTCAGAGCCACTCACTGGGTGCATTTCCTGGGTCAATATCGTGAAGGCTAAAAGAACAAGTGTAACTACTCAAAGAAAGTGCCCTTTGCAAGACCCTTTCCAAAGTCACGGATCTTCCCAACAACCGGTAGAAATCTGCCTTGTAACAGCTGTAAAATAAATGTAACTAGGCATTATGGGATGCGATCTGCCCAGCAGCAGGTAGAAATCTACCTAGCGACAGCAGTAGCCAGCATTCAAAAGGCGTAATGAGATGCAAAAGCAAATTAATGATTAAACTTTGCCTGTTTGAATTTTTTTTTTTTTTTTAAAGGACACTTTTTAAAAATTTCAGTCCAAGTACGTAACAGTAAAAGCAGGTGACCTCAGAATGTTGCAGACTCACCAGACATACAGTCTCAGGCCAGTGATGAGACAAAATGATGCTGTGCCATGGGTGAATTGCGTTGCTAAGAGAAGAGAGATTAGAATTAGCACATTTTCTCTGTATAATGTGCCACAATTCAACATCACCAGTGGTTTGAACCCTTCCTTGAATTTCATTTGTAAGAGCTGTGTCCTGAAGTGCTCAGTGGGTTACTCTGCCAGTTTAGTCGTGGACAGCTCAGTTAAGATTCAATCCCTGGTCTGTTTTGCATTGTTCGATCTTAGCCCAGCTGAGAGATTGGAGGTGAAACGTAGCGTGCTCATCCGATTTTCCTGGGATAGGAGCTGATGGAGAGAGATGCTGGGGAGCAAATCAACTGGGATATCTTTATTCCAACAACATGTGCTTGAAGGACATACAGACAGGATCAGTTTCAAGTGTGATGCCCTCATGCTGGTCATGAAGTCTAAAGCCTCACAAATCCTCTGTGTGAAAAAACAAGCATCTGCGGTGTGTCCCAAATCTCTTCCACTTAACTGTGATCTTGTTTAAGTGCTTCATCAGCAAAGAAGCCCAGTTACTGAACTGAAACACCAGTCACGTTTTAGCTGATCTGAAACCATCGACAAGTCCCATGATTTAAAAAAAATTTAGAGTACAAGGGCAGCACGGCGGCCTAGTGGTTAGCACAACCGCCTCACGGCGCTGAGGTCCCAGGTTCGATCCCGGCTCTGGGTCACTGTCCGTGTGGAGTTTGCACATTCTCCCCGTGTTTGCGTGGGTTTCGCCCCCACAACCCAAAAATGTGCAGAGTAGGTGGATTGGCCACGCCAAATTGCCCCTTAATAGAAAAAATAATTGGGTAATCTAATTTAAAAAAAAAAAAAAAATTTAGAGTACCCAATTAATTTTTCTAATTAAGGGGCAATTTAGCGTGGCCAATCCACCTACCCTGCACATCTTTGGGTTGTGGGGGGAGACCCAGTCTGACGCGGTGCCCCACAATTTATTACTGCCGAGAGTGAAGTGTTACAGGAATTGCATGGGGAAGTTGCGCAAAGTGATTCGTTCAGCTTAATAAACATTCACCCGCACAAACAGTGAGAAACCACTTTGTGACTCAAACCACAAGCAACGAACATTGAGCTGAAGGACTCCAGGTCGGAGGGCGTGCTTTCAAAATACAGCTTGCGAAACCACGGGAAAAAAATATCTGGAGCAAAGCGGCTGGTAGGATGTGGGTGGGGGAGAAAGACGTAATTCACTCAGCAGCAACACCCCCCCCCAACAAATGAACAACTCAGCTCAATGTGTCTGTGCCACCTCCCAGAAGGAGCGACCCTCACCCTTGCCCGCAAAGAGCGACCCTGGCCCTTGCCCGCAAAGAGCGACCCTGGCCCTTGCCCGCAAAGAGCGACCCTGACCCTGGACCGCAAAGAGCGACCCTCACCCTGGACCGCAAAGAGCGACCCTCACCCTGGACCGCAAAGAGCGACCCTCACCCTGGACCGCAAAGAGCGACCCTCACCCTGGACCGCAAAGAGCGACCCTCACCCTGGACCGCAAAGAGCGACCCTCACCCTGGACCGCAAAGAGCGACCCTCACCCTGGACCGCAAAGAGCGACCCTCACCCTGGACCGCAAAGAGCGACCCTCACCCTGGACCGCAAAGAGCGACCCTCACCCTGGACCGCAAAGAGCGACCCTCACCCTGGACCGCAAAGAGCGACCCTCACCCTGGACCGCAAAGAGCGACCCTCACCCTGGACCGCAAAGAGCGACCCTCACCCTGGACCGCAAAGAGCGACCCTCACCCTGGACCGCAAAGAGCGACCCTCACCCTGGACCGCAAAGAGCGACCCTCACCCTGGACCGCAAAGAGCGACCCTCACCCTGGACCGCAAAGAGCGACCCTCACCCTGGACCGCAAAGAGCGACCCTCACCCTGGACCGCAAAGAGCGACCCTCACCCTGGACCGCAAAGAGCGACCCTCACCCTGGACCGCAAAGAGCGACCCTCACCCTGGACCGCAAAGAGCGACCCTCACCCTGGACCGCAAAGAGCGACCCTCACCCTGGACCGCAAAGAGCGACCCTCACCCTGGACCGCAAAGAGCGACCCTCACCCTGGACCGCAAAGAGCGACCCTCACCCTGGACCGCAAAGAGCGACCCTCACCCTGGACCGCAAAGAGCGACCCTCACCCTGGACCGCAAAGAGCGACCCTCACCCTGGACCGCAAAGAGCGACCCTCACCCTGGACCGCAAAGAGCGACCCTCACCCTGGACCGCAAAGAGCGACCCTCACCCTGGACCGCAAAGAGCGACCCTCACCCTGGACCGCAAAGAGCGACCCTCACCCTTGCCCTATGGCTCTGAAAATTCTTCCATTTCAGGTATTTTTCGGTTTGAAAGGGACTTTTGAAACCGCTTACCCCACCACATGCATGGGCAGTGAATTCCCACTCTTTGCAACACATTGTTCAAAAAGACATTTCCTCATCTTGCCCATTGCCTAACTGGTATTTTATAAGTTTTTTTTTTTTTATTTTTTTTTTATAAATTTAGACTACCCAATTATTTTTTTCAATTAAGGGGCAATTTAGCGTGGCCAATCCACCTACTCTGCACATTTTTGGGTTGTGGGGGCGAACCCACGCAGACACGGGGAGAATGTGCAAACTCCACACGGACAGTGACCCAGAACCGGGATCGAACCTGGGACCTCAGCGCCGTGAGGCGGTTGTGCTAACCACTAGGCCACCGTGCTGCCCTGTATTTTATAAGTTTTAATGTAACATCCCTAATCTTGTGCTCTATGACTCCATTACAAGTGAAGGGTGCCACATGTTTTGTTTTAAATAGCACACCAACTTTGTCCTGACAACTTCCAAGATTTGCATATTTAAACTCCTGCCCCACATCCCCATGGTTTCTCTGATCCTGCACCTCCTTTATTATTGTGACACTTAATTCACGTTGTCAACAAAATCAATTCGAGCAGACAACTCAAATTCCTTTTCTAAAGAGGAAGCGTGACCAACACGGTCAATTTCAAGTAACGTCGGGGAATGTCAGCACTGTAAATAATGTCAAAGTTTCCCCACGCTCGGTTTCTCACTTACCAATCCCAAACCTCAGGCAGAATAAATACAACAAGCAGAGATGGGAAAATCCAGGCAAACATCCACTTCCTCTGGATCCCTTTGCCTTTCTGACAAGCCATTTCACGTCAACTTGTCCTGCATACAAACAGATAATGATTGAGAGGTTAACACTTGTTCAATGCTTCACCATTCTTTATATTCTTGCAGAGTTCCCAGCCCAGGTGCAGCAGAATGGTCTTAAATCTCTTAAATTCAATGCTCCTTGCTGGACTATGGGAACTTCAGTGCAGTAGCCAAATGTCCATTCTGGCCCCAATCCTGGACAAGCAACCGAGAGGCTACGAGTACACAGAAACGTAGAAAATAGGAGCAGCACGAAGCTATTCGGCCCTTCAAGCCTACTCTTCCATTCATTAGGATCATGGCTGATCATCCAGCACAGTAACCTGTTCCCGCTTCCCCTCCCCCATATCCTTTGATGCCTTTCACCTCAAGAGCTGTATCTAACTCCTTCTTGAAAACATGCAATGAGTTTCACAAGCTCACCACTCTCTGGGTGAAGAAATTTCTCCTCATTTCAGTCTTAAATGGTTTATCCCTTATCCTCAAAACTGTGATGCATGATTCTGAATTCTCTTGCTATCAGGAACATCCTTCCTGAACCTACCCGGTCTAGTCCAGTTGCAATTTTATAGGTTTCTATGAAATCTTCCCATATTCTTCTCCAGCAAATACAAGCTGAACCAACTCAACCTCGCCTCAGGCGTCAGTCCCGCCATCCCAAGAATCAGTCTAGTAAATCTTCCTTCCATAGCAAGAACATCCAAACATCCTTCCTCAGATAAGGAGACCAAAACTGCATACTATTTTCCAGGTGTGGTTTCATCAAGGCACTGTATTATTGCAGCAACACATCCCTGCTCCTGCACTCAAATCCTCTCGCTGTGAAGGCCAACATACCATTTGCCTTATTTAGCGCCTGCATGCTTACTTTCAGCGACTGGTATTCGAGGACACCCAGATCTCGTTCCACATTTTTCCCTCTCAATCTATAGCCCTCACATTGATCCACATCATACTGCATCAGCCATGCATTTACCCAGTCACTCAGTTTGCCCAAATCACACTGAGGCATTTCTACATTCTCCTCACAGCTCACCCTCCAACCCAGCTTTGTGTTGTCGAAAAATTTGGAGATATTACATTTTGTTTCCTCATATAAACCATTAATATATTAGAGATAGAGAAATACAGCACAGAACAGGCCCTTCGGCCCACGATGTTGCGCCGAACTTTTGTCCTAGGTTAATCATAGAATTTTGGACAATTTTTCATGGCCAATCCACCCAACCTGCACATCTTTGGACTGTGGGAGGAAACCGGAGCACCCGGAGGAAACCCACGCACACACGTGGAGGATGTGCAGACTCCACACAGACAGTGACCCAAGTCGAAATCGAACTTGGGACCCTGGAGCTGTGAAGCAATTGTGCTATCCACAATGCTACCGTGCTGCCCTTAAGAAGTTATCCTACACTCCATTATTCTACCCTAATCCATGTACATATCCAATAGCCGCTTGAAGGTCCCTAACGTTTCCGACTCAACTACTTCCACAGGCAGTGCATTCCATGCCCCCACTACTCTCTGGGTAAAGAACCTACCTCTGACATCCTCTCTATATCTTCCACCATTTATCTTAAATTTATGTCCCCTTGTAATGGTGTGTTCCACCCGGGGAAAAAGTCTCTGACTGTCTACTCTATCTATTCCCCTAATCAACTTATAAACCTCTATCAAGTCGCCCCTCATCCTTCTCCGTTCTAATGAGAAAAGGCCTAGCACCCTCAACCTTTCCTCGTATGACCTACTCTCCATTCCAGGCAATATCTTGGTAAATCTCCTCTGCACCTTTTCCAAAGCTTCCACATCCTTCCTAAAATGAGGCGACCAAAACTGCACACAGTACTCCAAATGTGGCCTGACCAACGTTTTGTACAGCTGCATCATCACCTCACGGCTCTTAAATTCAATCCCTCTGCTAATGAACGCTAGCACACCATAGGCCTTCTTCACAGCTCTATCCACACGAGTGGCAACTTTCAAAGATCTATGAACATAGACCCCAAGATCTCTCTGCTCCTCCACATTGCCAAGAACCCTACCGTTAACCCTGTATTCCGCATTCATATTTGTCCTTCCAAAATGGACAACCTCACACTTGTCAGGGTTAAACTCCATCTGCAACTTCTCAGCCCAGCTCTGCATTCTATCTATGTCTCTTTGAAGCCGACAACAGCCCTCCTCACTATCCACAACTCCACCAATCTTCGTATCATCTGCAAATTTACTGACCCACTCTTCAATTCCCTCATCCAAGTCGTTAATGAAATTCACAAACAGCAGAGGACCCGAAACTGATCCCTGCGGTACGCCACTGATAACTGGGCTCCAGGCTGAATATTTGCCATCCACCACCACTCTCTGTCTTCTATCGGTTAGCCAGTTTGTTATCCAACTGGCCAAATTTCCCACTATCCCATGGCCTCCTTCTGCACTGTAAATTCTATGATCTACATTAATTACCCTCCAATCTGTAGGAATTGTTCCAGAGTCGATAGAATCTTGGAAGATGACCACCATTACATCCACTTTCCTAGGGCCACTTTTTTAATTATTCTGGGATGTAGATCATCTGGCCCTGGGGATTTATCGGCCTTCAATCCCATCAATTTCCCCAACACCATTTCCGTACTAATACCGATTTCCTTCAGTTCCTCACTCTCACTAAATCCTTTGTTCCCCAACATTGCTGGTACATTATTGTGTTCTCCTTTGTGAATGCAGAATCAAAGGTTGTATTTATTTGCTCAGCCATTTCTTTGTTCCCCATTATGAATTCCCCTGTTTCGGACGGTAAAGGACCTACATTTGTCTTCACCAATCTTTATCCCTTCACATATCTATAGAAGCTTTTACAGTCAGTTGTGATGAATGTAGGAAAGTGTCATGTTTTATATTTTATATATTTTTTTTTACAATAACGTTATTAAAACCTGGGCTATGATGGATAGGCAGTATGTCTGCTAAATGTGATTAAGCTGTTGTAAAAGTGAGGTAATCATTGACTTTACTGGTGAAGTGTTCTGCTAATAGATTTGAGAACCATTTACTGGTTTACAGCGAGCTAGTTAATGGAATATTGTTTATGATTAAGAACAATTGGGGTGTAGATAATTTGAGGGGTATTGTATTTGATCCTGGCTAAACAAATCACGAGAAATCTTGCAGGAGATGACAAAAGAATATCTTATGCTATGGGTAAAGATGATGTAATTAAGGGGAGGAACCAGGTCTGGCTGAATGAGTTATAGAACATAGAACAGTACAGCACAGAACAGGCCCTTCGGCCCTCGATGTTGTGCCGAGCAATGATCACCCTACTCAAACCCACGTATCCACCCTATACCATACAACCCCCCCTTAACCTTACTGTTTAGGACACTACGGGCAATTTAGCATGGCCAATCCACCTAACCCTCACATCTTTGGAGTTAGTTCTTCCTAAGATTTTAATCTGAACAGAGATGTTTCAGTTTTGGTCCTAAAAGGTCCTCTTTGCAAAGATCCCACACAGAGAAAAGCAAGTAGAAACCTGGTTTGTTAACTTTATCCATGAGTGATATTTGAACTATATTGGTTTGCTTAATTAGAATATTTTTTTTTTATTAAATGTATTTTATAACAAACCTGTATCAAAACAGGCTACAGCGAATAAACGCCCCAGGAAACATACTTCCAGCAATCAACTATACATTTCGTTCAGAATTTTCCCCTTTTTCACCCCCCGCGACGAACAGCCCCTCAAACATCCCCCACCTTTCCTCAAAGCCCCCTGAAGAGCCCCTTAACTCATACTTTATCTTCTCTAACCAGAGGAAGTCACACAGGTCACCCAACCAAACCGCTACCCCCGATCTTAATTAGAATATAGTGGCAAGTTTGGGAAGTAAGTTAAAGTTTCTCCTTTCACTTAAGAACTATTGTGACTGTTAACTGTAAGCTATTTCTCGGTTGTTAATTCTGTTTTTAAATTGAAGTTTGTATTAACATAAAGGATACCGAATGGTCAGTTTTATCACTTGTGGATCATTAACACGTGTGGGCAGCACGGTAGCACAGTGGCTAGCACAGTTGCTTCACAGCTCCAGGGTCCCAGGTTCGATTCCCAGCTCGGGTCACTGTCTTGCGGAGTCTGCACGTTCTCCCCGTGTGCGCGTGGGTTTCCTCCGGGTGCTCCGGTTTCCTCCCACAGTCCGAAGATGTGCAGGTTAGGTGGATTGGCCATGATAAATTGCCCTTCGTGTCCAAAAAGGTTGGGTGGGGTCATTAGGTTATCGGGTTACGGGGATAGGGTGGAAGCATGGGCTTAAGTGGGATACTCTTTCCAAGGGCCGGTGCAGACTTCATGGGCCAAATGGCCTCCTTCTGCATTGTAAATTCTATGATAACTTCTCACAGTTTTATAAATTGCAAATAGTGGGGCACGCGTCCAGGATGCTAACTTTTTATGTTCCCCGCAAACTTACTCTCATACTCTATTTTCCTCTTCTTGATCCACCCCTTTTATCGTCCTTTGCCAAATTTCAAACTGCTCCCGATCTTCAGTTTCCTGTTTTTTCTGGCCAATTTGCATGCCTCTTCCTTGGATTTAATATTATTTCCAATTCCGTTTGTAAGCCATGATCTGGCCACCTTTCCAGTTTTACAGTTGCGCCCGACAGGAATCAACAATTGTTGCAGTCCACCCATACGCCATTGCCTATCCATCATCATCTCTTTAAGTAACGTTTCCCAGTCCATTATAGCCAACTTGCACCTCATACCATCGTAGTTTACTTTATCTAGATTCAGGGCCCTCATCTCAAGAGTCAGCTACATCATTCTCCATCTCAATGATGAATTCTATCATATTATTGGTCGCTCATCCCCAAGAGGCCATGCACAATTAGATTGCCAATGGTTCCTTTCTCATTACACATAACCCCGTCAAGGAAAGCCTGTTCTCGAGTTGGTTGCTCAACAATACATTCAGTATACACTCCAATTATTCCTCCTCTACGGTATTGTTACTAATTTGCTTTGCCCAATCAATATTCGGATTAAAGTCACTCATAATTAAATTTCCTGTTCAATGGCATTCCCAAAATCACTACAGTTTGGGGATCTATATACAACCTCAACAAACATTTTTTGCCCCTTGGTGTTTCTCAGCTCTACGCATACATATTCCACATCGTCAGAGCGAACATCCTCCCTCAATGTGCTCATTTTCTCTTTAACGAGCAATGGGTGGCACGGTAGCACAGTGGTTAGCACTGTTGCTTCACAGCGCCAGGGACCCGGGTTTGTTTCCCGGCCTGGGTCACTGTTTGTGCAGAGTCTGCATGTTCTCCCAGTGTCTGCATGGGTTTCCTCCAGACACTCCGGTTTCCTCCACATGTCCGAAAATACATGCTTGTTAGGGGAATTGGACATTCTGAATTTCCCTGAACAGATGCCATAGTGTGTCTACTAGGGGATTTTTACACTAAATTCATTGCATTAATGTAAGCTTATTTGTGACACTACTAAAGATTATTATCCACTGCCTTTTCCTTTTTGTCTGTCCTTCCTAAATACAGCTTGCCTTGGGCACTGGCAGTGTTCTCAGCTTCCCACATGGAGCAGGACAAGCACACCAGGGCTATGAGCTCTCCTGTCATGACTTACCCCATTAAATTAAATGGGGTAATTTTGGAAAATAGTCAAAATCAAATATTATCAATTACTCTCAGGCCCTCCTTCCCTGGCCCTTGTTGCTACAGAATAGAACCCCAACAAACAATAGACCTTCCAAACCAAAACAATAACAATAGTAAATACTCACCAACCAAACTCACCCAATCAGGTGCTTCCATTTGCTTGGCATCACATTTGAATCCTAATCTCATCTCAGGAGCACCAAAATCCAACCTAGCATTCCACTCTCAGTCTTGCTCTTTCTCATGAACCTTTTCTCCTCCTGGCTCCATTCGCAGACCTGCTCCTTCCAACCCTCTTTCTCTCCTCTTGGCTCAGCCCGTTTCACTCCTTCCGGCGCTCTTTCTCTCCTGGCGGCTCTGCTCCCAGTCTCGCTCCTTCCCGCGCTTTTCTATCCTCCTCGCTCCGCTCCCAGTCTCGCTCCTTCCCGCGCTTTTCTATCCTCCTCGCTCCGCTCCCAGTCTCGCTCCTTCCCGCGCTTTTCTATCCTCCTCGCTCCGCTACCAGTCTAGCTCCGTTTTCTCAGCTCTGCTCTCAATAATCGCTCTATCTGTCCTCCCAGCTCTTCAACCACTCTCACCCCTTTCCGCGCTCCTCTTGTCCTCCTGGCTCCGCTCCCAGTCTCGCTCCTTGCCCACACCCTTTCTATCCTTCCTGCTCCACACTCAGTCTTGCTCTTTCTCACACACTTATTTCCTCACTCCATTGGCTTTCCTGAGATGCCATGTTTCAACAGCAGAATACTGTACAAAGACTGCTTCACTGCAGTGTGGACGGCAGAACACTGTGCCCAGACTGCTTCACCGCGATGCTGACGGCAGAACACTGTGCCCAGACTGCCTCACCGCGATGCTGACAGCAGAACACTGTGCCCAGACTGCCTCACTGCGATGCTGACGGCAGAACACTGTGCCCAGACTGCCTCACCGCAATGCTGACAGCAGAACACTGTACCCAGACTGCTTCACCGCGATGCTGACGGCAGAACACTGTGCCCAGACTGCCTCACTGCGATGCTGACAGCAGAACACTGTACCCAGACTGCTTCACCGCGATGCTGACGGCAGAACACTGTGCCCAGACTGCGTCACTGCGATGCTGACAGCAGAACACTGTGCCCAGACTGCTTCACCGCGATGCTGACAGCAGAACACTGTGCCCAGACTGCGTCACTGCGATGCTGACGGCAGAACACTGTGCCCAGACTGCCTCACTGCAATGCTGACGGCAGAACACTGTGCCCAGACTGCCTCAGTGCAATGCTGACAGCAGAACACTGTGCCCAGACTGCCTCACTGCAATGCTGACGGCAGAACACTGTGCCCAGACTGCCTCACTGCAATGCTGACGGCAGAACACTGTACCCAGACTGCTTCACCGCGATGCTGATGGCAGTACACTGTGCTCAGACTGCCTCACTGCGATGCTGACAGCAGAACACTGTGCCCAGACTGCCTCACCGCGATGCTGACAGCAGAACACTGTGCCCAGACTGCGTCACTGCGATGCTGACGGCAGAACACTGTGCCAAGACTGCCTCACCGCGATGCTGACAGCAGAACACTGTGCCCAGACTGCTTCACTGCAATGCTGACGGCAGAACACTGTGCCCAGACTGCTTCACTGCAGTGCTGACGGCAGAACACTGTGCCCAGACTGCTTCACTGCGATGCTGACAGCAGAACACTGTACCCAGACTGCCTCACTGCGATGCTGATGGCAGAACACTGTGCCCAGACTGCTTCACTGCGATGCTGACAGCAGAACACTGTGCCCAGACTGCTTCACTGCGATGCTGACAGCAGAACACTGTACCCAGACTGCCTCACTGCAATGCTGACGGCAGAACACTGTGCCCAGACTGCCTCACTGCAATGCTGACGGCAGAACACTGTGCCCAGACTGCTTCACTGCGATGCTGACAGCGGAACACTGTGCCCAGACTGCCTCACCGCAATGCTGACGGCAGAACACTGTGCCCAGACTGCTTCACCGCGATGCTGATGGCAGTACACTGTGCCCAGACTGCCTCAGTGCGATGCTGACAGCGGAACACTGTGCCCAGACTGCCTCACTGCGATGCTGACAGCAGAACACTGTGCCCAGACTGCCTCAGTGCAATGCTGACGGCAGAACACTGTGCCCAGACTGCCTCACTGCGATGCTAACGGCAGAACACTGTGCCAAGACTGCCTCACCGCGATGCTGACAGCAGAACACTGTACCCAGACTGCTTCACCGCGATGCTGATGGCAGTACACTGTGCCCAGACTGCTTCACTGCGATGCTAATGGCAGAACACTGTGCCCAGACTGCCTCACCGCGATGCTGACAGCAGAACACTGTGCCCAGACTGCCTCACTGCGATGCTGACGGCAGAACACTGTGCCCAGACTGCCTCACCGCAATGCTGACAGCAGAACACTGTACCCAGACTGCTTCACCGCGATGCTGACGGCAGAACACTGTGCCCAGACTGCCTCACTGCGATGCTGACAGCAGAACACTGTACCCAGACTGCTTCACCGCGATGCTGACGGCAGAACACTGTGCCCAGACTGCGTCACTGCGATGCTGACAGCAGAACACTGTGCCCAGACTGCTTCACCGCGATGCTGACAGCAGAACACTGTGCCCAGACTGCGTCACTGCGATGCTGACGGCAGAACACTGTGCCCAGACTGCCTCACTGCAATGCTGACGGCAGAACACTGTGCCCAGACTGCCTCAGTGCAATGCTGACAGCAGAACACTGTGCCCAGACTGCCTCACTGCAATGCTGACGGCAGAACACTGTGCCCAGACTGCCTCACTGCAATGCTGACGGCAGAACACTGTACCCAGACTGCTTCACCGCGATGCTGATGGCAGTACACTGTGCCCAGACTGCCTCACTGCGATGCTGACAGCAGAACACTGTGCCCAGACTGCCTCACCGCGATGCTGACAGCAGAACACTGTGCCCAGACTGCGTCACTGCGATGCTGACGGCAGAACACTGTGCCAAGACTGCCTCACCGCGATGCTGACAGCAGAACACTGTGCCCAGACTGCTTCACTGCAATGCTGACGGCAGAACACTGTGCCCAGACTGCTTCACTGCAGTGCTGACGGCAGAACACTGTGCCCAGACTGCTTCACTGCGATGCTGACAGCGGAACACTGTGCCCAGACTGCCTCACTGCAATGCTGACGGCAGAACACTGTACCCAGACTGCTTCACCGCGATGCTGACGGCAGAACACTGTGCCCAGACTGCCTCACTGCGATGCTGACAGCGGAACACTGTGCCCAGACTGCTTCACCGCGATGCTGACGGCAGAACACTGTGCCCAGACTGCTTCACCGCGATGCTGACGGCAGAACACTGTGCCCAGACTGCCTCACTGCGATGCTGACAGCGGAACACTGTGCCCAGACTGCTTCACCGCGATGCTGACGGCAGAACACTGTGCCCAGACTGCCTCACTGCGATGCTGACAGCGGAACACTGTGCCCAGACTGCCTCACTGCGATGCTGACATCAGAACACTGTGCCCAGACTGCGTCACTGCGATGCTGACGGCAGAACACTGTGCCCAGACTGCTTCACCGCGATGCTGACGGCAGAACACTGTGCCCAGACTGCCTCACTGCGATGCTGACAGCGGAACACTGTGCCCAGACTGCCTCACTGCGATGCTGACATCAGAACACTGTACCCAGACTGCCTCAGTGCGATGCTGACATCAGAACACTGTGCCCAGACTGCGTCACTGCGATGCTGACGGCAGAAGACTGTGCCCAGACTGCATCACTGCGATGCTAATGGCAGAACACTGTGCCCAGACTGCGTCACTGCGATGCTGACAGCAGTACACTGTGCCCAGACTGCTTCACTGCAGTGCTGATGGCAGGATGCTGTGCCCAGACAAATCCCACGAGTTCAAATTGTGAAATTGAAGTCATTTAAATCTGGTCACACGAAAACATAACCATTGGAATTTTTATTTTGCGTAGAGTGTTCCTTCCTTAAACAGTCCAAATTCAGACATGTGGAATAAACAGTTTGAGACAAATATTTCTGCAATAAGTTCCTGTTCCTTAAAATATCAGCAAGGTCATTCAAGCAAGAACCAACAGTATGGGTCACACCCATAATCCCAGTTTCTACATGAACATGTTCATATGTACTTCACCCTTTACTTCAACTCATGTGACCATCAGAAAAACCTCATGTAGAAACAGCAGCACGCAGTAGCTCCAAGTGGCAACTAACCAAGCTGCCTTTGATTGCAGCTTTGATTCCTTTATACAACATCTTTACGATCCTTTTCGGGATGTTTTATACTGACAGGCGCTTCTTGTCCTATAACAGGTGTCCCCAATACAAATTGCCAAATAATTTGTCATGTTCTTTATCTAAACCACCCTGATACCCCACCCTTATGTACCTTCCATTAATTTTCACATTCCAAAGACAGTCTTTACTTCCAGACCTTTAATAGCTCCTTAAATCATCCATGGGCCTTATGCCCAGACCTGGACATGTTCTTGATCTGTATTGTAACAATTGAATATGTTCCTCCCCATGGCCTTTCTTATCTGTAAATAAAATGTGCTGCACACAGCAGATTTATTTTAATTTGAAAATGTGCTTTGGCCTTGCGAAGGTTGCGAGTACATAAACTCTGCTCAATTCTTAAGTTTGGTCAGCAGCATGGTGCCGAGGTCCCAGGTTCAATCCCGACTCTGGGTCACTGTCCGTGTGGAGTTTGCACATTCTCCCCGTGTTTGCGTGGTTAGGTGGATTGGCCATGCTAAATTACCCCTTAATTGAAAAAAAATGAATTGGGTATTCTAAATTTATTTTAAAAGTTTGGTCAGCAGCTGTGCCAATAAACTTTAAGTTAATCTTACGGTTGGTGGTGTAAGATAATCTTTCGGTTGGTGGTGTAACACCAAGTTTTTGAGTCTTAATAATCTCAAAGAAACTTTACTGCTGTTACAAATATTGGCAAATTCAGCCGGGGCAGGCAGTCTAACTGTGGAGTTGATCTTCTGATTTGGGGGTTGGGATCCTAACCGAATCCTCTCCGTAATCAGAGACCAGCCACGAGCCTAGACCGAGAAAACCCCATTTCATCCACATCAAACCCTCTCCTCACTTGACATGCAATGTATAGCAATTGGAAGCTTTAAAAATTTTTTTTTAGAGTATCCAATTAAGCAGCAATTTAGCATGGCCAATCCACCTACCCTGCACATCTTTGGGTTGTGGGGGTGAGACCCACGCAGACACAGGGAGAATGTGCAAACTCCACACGGACAGTGATCCAGAGCCGCGATTGAACCTGGGACCTCAGCGCCATACGGCAGTAGTGCTTACCACTGCACCACCCCCAGAGTGATTGGAGCAACCCCTGGGACAACTGGCTTGCAGAGGGCCAGCACAAACATGGTTAGCCAAATGGCCTCCTCTGTGCTGTAACCATTCTATGATTCTTTAAAACCAGGGCAGAGCTTAGGATCACCCACCTGTGGGGGCAAGACAGGGCCTCGGCTTAACATCTTATCCAAAAAGCAGCATCTCAAACAGTGCAGCGCTCCCTCAGTACTGCACCTGGAGTGTCAGCCTAAATTCAGTGATCCAGTCTCACTTAACCCAGTTAGAATTTAGTGAGAGGGGAAGCGGGAATCTTTTGTTACTTCTGCCCAATTACTGGAAAGAGACTTTTTTTTTTAAAAAAAGATTAACAATTGAAGTGACCACAAGAGTTTTCTCATGAGGTTCCTGTTTGGATGGAAAAAAGATCGGTGTCAGATAAATGCAATTATTGTCTGTCAAATCCCGGGGAGTGGCCCCAAAGCTTTCCATAAGAATGAAGTTCTCCGAAGGTGCAGTCGCTGCCATGCAGAGGAATGTTGACACAGGACAAAAATGACTGGTCACTAGATAAGATGGACTGCCTTGCCCGCTAGTCCCCCCCACAATCCGTCTGTCAATTTGGCCAGTTCGTTCTGCATTTGCTTTTGTTCAATTGCAGCTGACTCGGGAAATAAGAACCCGAACTCGTGTGATGCGGGATGTTGCTGCATCCAGTTCCACCATTGCCGCAAGTTTAAACACGACCTGGCGACCAACCACTCTGTCAGCAGTTCTCCTCACCAGAAAACAACCTCGTCATACACAAGAAAAAGACCGTCCCTGCTCCACACACACACACAAACCTGCCAGGAACTCACAGGAAAATATCACTTCAAATGACAACCTGGCAGCAGGATTTCATTGAAGATGTCATTTTAAAACCAACATATCTATTGCTGAAGAAGACACTGACTCAGGTCGGGGTGCTGTCCAGACTAACTGAGCCTGGACTGGCAGCTATTCGACTGGGGAGGCATCTCCTCCCGGAGTCAGTCCACTCCAAGTATCAACCCGGGACTGGTCGGACCGAACGGGCCAGGATCTGGGAGAGAAAGTTTACCAGTTACCCTCCAGGTGAGAGCCTCCCAGCTCCAGGCCCCCGCTCCCCACCAACTCTGTGTTTGTGGTGCCGCCTCAGCTTGCTACACTGTGCACCTCACACACTACACCCTACACAACGCATTCCATACATTTATATACACTACGTGCTATACAATTCACCTATACATAACGTACACCACACCCTATACAATGCTCCCCATACATTACATAATCCACACTACATTGCTACACAATGCACTTGTCGCATTGCACCCTATACATTACATAGGCTAAAGTTTGGTGACGAAACGCACAGATATCACTCACCCGCTCCCACTCGCCAACAACAAAAGGCACCAACTCCTGTGGTCATGTGAGCAAGGTTGTTGCAGTTTGTAGTGGGCGGGGCTCAGACTCAGTGGGCGGGGCTCAGACGGAGTGGGCGGGGCTCAGATTGAGAATCCGGGTGGCTCAGAGTCTGTCGCTAGGTTACTGCTGAAATTGGGAGAGATGCGGATTGGCGGAAATTAATGGTCTGCTGGTCGTCACATGAGCCTTTCACACCCAACCCAACTAGCCCGTGGGTGAACAAACTTCAGTATCACATTTGATTCTGAGTTGAACTCTGACTTCATGTTCACAGTTCACACCAATCGTTAACCACCACTTTCCACCTCCATTAAGTGTTAATGTAAGCTTACTTGTGACAATAAAGATTATCACCATTAACATGCCCCAACTTCACCCCTGTCTCAGCTCATCAACCCCCCAATCATGCCATTGTTCTCTCTAAACGTGACGATTCCAATAGACATGCCTGGCCTCCCACATTCGGTAGCACAGTGGTTAACACCGTTGTTTCACAATTCCAGGGACCCTAGATTCGATTCCCGGTTTGGCTCACCGTCTGTACAGCATCTGCACATTCTCCCCGTGTCTGCATGGGTTTCCTCCGGGTGCTCCAGTTTCCTCCCACAAGTCCCGAACAACGTGCTTGTTAGGTGAATTGGACATTCTGAATTCTCCTGCGGTGTACCCGAACAGGTGCCGGAATGTAGCGACTAGGGGCTTTTCACAGTAATTTCATAGCAGTGTTAATGTAATCCAATTGCGACACTAATAAAGATTATTATTATTACTTTATGTTGTTCAAAGCTTAGTTCCCTATAATCCCTATGCATGCTGGTCTACATTCCCGTCATTTAAAAATTTTCAACCTAGTTTTCCAATCACTCTGTGGCCTCGCCCCTCCCTATTTCTGTCATGTCCTCCAACCCTCCAAGATATCTTTGTTCCTCTAATTCTGGTCTCTTGTCCATCCCAGATTTTAATCGCTACCATTGGGAGCTGTATCTTCAGCTGCTAAAGCCCCTTGATTGGCACCCTTCCATCCCCGAGAGCTGATGACAGTGCAACCTCAGAACTTCAGAGAAGTCAGATGATAACTTGGTTGAACAAGCCAATTCTGGGAGGGCACGGTCTGCCACACACAAACACCCTATACAGCTCTCCACCTCACTTCCCTTTTTTTAGATGCTCTTTAAAACAGGCCTCTCTGAGAAACTTTTGGTCATCTGTTGCTCGTTCTGGTGAGTGCGCTTTACACTCAATTGGCTCTGTTTTATTACTTAACTCTAGAGTCGCCAGGTATCCTTATGATACCACCACGAGGTTCAAGTTCAAGTTCAGATCAATGACTCAATACACCAATTAGTAAGGTTCAAATCAAAACACGTTTATTAATGCACAGTTAATCGTTACTCATGCATACAATACTAAAAGACTATGCTATTCCTACCACTAACAGGCCAATACTTATCTGGATAAGGGAACCCGCTGGGTCAGGGAACAATGGCCTCTTGCTCGATCCTGAGTCTGCAGGCTTCCAGCTGGTATGGACTAAGGGGTCAGGAGCATCTATCTCGTAGCGTGCATTGACTGGACACTTACTTGATGGTGCAGCAGTTGGCCAGGCCTCTCCTTACGGTCAAGTTCTTCGAGAGCTGCTAAGATGTTCTGCTGGGAGGGCCGGCTAAGAGAGCGAACTGACCTTGGGGACTCTATCTTACAGTCCTCAGGGGCTTTGCGCCTTTTTGGGTGGACCCCGAGCTTACTTCCAATCGATTGGATCCCATACCAATCAATTGGTTTGAATTCCCCAATACTGGGGCCGTTTTCCGACCGCTGGGCGGTCCTTGGGTGCCCGTTTGCTTCTTTTGTCTTGGATTCCTGCTGGCGCCGAGGAGTCTAGCTTTACTTCGATCACCTTTGATTGTTACTATTGTGCCTGGGAATCGCTCATTAATATGCATGGCTGCTGGTTTCAGTGCTGTCTGCTTTCTTTGCAGGCAGAATACACAGGAAAAGTCTGCAAACTGCTTGTTTCTCTAGGATTGTCCAATTTTCCCTGTGTTCCTTGCGTTTCTCCATTTTGAACTTGGGAAGTGGCCAACTCAGGTGGCTACACATCATCTAATGTCTCCCTCCTTATATGACTTGATGTTTTATGACGCCCCTGCAATGTATTTTGGGATTTTTTTATTATGTTAAAGGTATTTTATAAATCAAAGTTATTATTATGGTCACAGTTCCAATATCGGAAACACAGCTGCCAATTTGAGCACATATTGATAGTATGAGGTTGGGAGATAGTGGTGTAGTGATAATGACATGGGACTGGCAATCCAGGGGACACAGCTCAAAATCTCACCTTGACAGCGCATGGAATTTGAAATCAGATAATAAATCTGGAATATAAAGCTAGTCAGCATGAAATTATCATCAAGTGTTGTAAACACCCACCACTAATGAAAAAGACGTTCAGAAACTGATAGACAAAAATAGCAATGCCTTCTTAGTGCGTAAGCATGACTGCGGTAGAATGGAAGGCGAGATTTTGATAGAAACCCGCCATTCTGACCTGGTCTGGCCCACATGTGACTCCAGACCCACAGCAACATAGTTGACTCCAAATTGCGCCATGAAACAGCCTTGCAAATCACTCAGTTCGAGCGCAATAAGGGATGGACGACAAATGCTGGCCTTGCCTGCGATGCCCACATTACATGAATGAATTAAAAACGAAAAAAGATGGCAGCACGGTGGTGCAGATGGGTTTGCACCGCTGCCTCACGGCGCCGAGGTCCCAGGTTCGATCCCGGCCCTGGGTCACCGTCCGTGTGAAGTTTGCATATTCTCCCCCTGTTTGCGTGTGTTTCGCCCCCACAACCCAAAGATGTGCAGGGTAGGTGGATTGGCCACTCTAAATTGCCCCTTAATAGGAAAAAATGAATTGGATACTCAAAATTTATTTTTAAAAAAGAGCTCCCAACACCAATATGAAAGTAATTTAATATCGAACGCCGAGATTAAGTTCGGACACATTTTTAAAAAATTTTAGAGTACCCAATTATTTTTTTCCAATTAAGGGGCAATTTAGTGTGACCAATCCACCTACTCTGCCCATTTTTGGGTTGTGGGGGCGAAACCCACACAGACACGGGGAGAATGTGCAAACTCCACACGGACAGTGACCCAGAGCCGGGATCGAACCTGGGACCTCAGTGCCGTGAGGCAGCTGTGCTAACCACTAGGCCACCGTGCTGCCCTAGTTCGGACACATTTAAGACACGCACAACCCAGTCGATTCTGCAAAGATCTCACTGTTAACCTCTGGGGACTCATGTCTAAGTTGGGAAAGGTGTGCTGCCTTCTATCAAAACCTCGCCTTCCATTCTACCGCAGTCATGCTTGTTCACTGAGAAGCCATTTCTATTTCTGTTTATCAGTTTCTGACCGTCTTCTGGATATTAGCCCATAATTGTCCAATTGTGCAAATTCTTTCATGTATTCCCCGGAAGATATTTCTGTGTGTGTGGGGGGGGGGGGGGGGGGGGGGGGGTCTTGCACGTCTCCCTTGTACCATACACAACAATTTACACGGTCAAATGATAAGTCACATTTCTTCATAAAGTCTGAGCCTAAAAGTGTTCTGCCTCAGGGTGCAATTTTACTAAAATAGCTGGGTGATAACATACCATGTTTCCTAATCTAAATTTCAATGCTTGAGTTTCAAATCCTCTCTGAGAGCGCCTGGTGGATCCACTTAGTATTATTGTTCTTTTAGATTTTGTGCGTTGACAAGGGTCAAAGCATTAGCTCTTTTCTGTCCTTACAGATGCTGCCAGACCTGCTGAGATTTTCCCGCATTTTCTCTTTTGGTTTTAGTTTTCCAAGATGGATCAATCCCATGGGCTGTATTAAGGATAGTGCGGGAACCTCCAGTATCCCATAGAAATTCAACAGGGTGGCCTCCTACCTCACTTTCTATAAGTAGACCTCCTACTCTAACCCACTTGGCGTTACAGACCCAAACAGGCGAGGCCTGATACCATCATGTACTATTCCTTGGTCCAGAGGGACCAGGGTAATAGTCACTTGAATGCAGAGGTGCCATTAGCTGACCATTTCTTGATGGTCCCTCTAGGGGCAATTGTGGCCTCCTGTTCTGTGGCCCTTGTGGTGGATCAATTGCTAGGGGACGATGGACAATCCCTTGCAAGTGCCCTTTGCGACCACAAGTGTAACACTGATCACTGGGGCTGGCTGCCCTTTGTCCCAGAGGTCCTTGGTCTCCTCCTCTTTGTGCTCCAGGGTTCTGTCTGCCCGTGGCCATTCTTCTGGCACATGGAGGTGGGGGTCCCCTAGGGGGTCCCTGTTGGTAACCTCCTCTACCTCTACCTCATCCCTCATTTCTCCAAATGGGGCCTTGGTTCTGTAGGGTTTTTTGTACTGTTTGTTTTCCGAGATCTGGTTTTGACTCCCTTTCCCAAGCTCTAGACATTCTCCTAAGTATCCAGGCTTCATTATGCATTGGATCTCTGGGGTCAAATCATTCCACCCATCTTGATTCTTCTGAAGAATGGGTGACTAGGGTCGTTGTCCACTGGCCTAGATGCCCATCTAAGTTGTGTCTAAGTAAATTTGGACTGCATTAAAATTAACCCACAACCTAATTGAACGATGTTGGGTGTTCACAATCGTTTCTTTGTCTACACTTGTTTAAATTACCTACGGGATCACCCCTATCACTTCCCACAGCTTGTATGATAGCTGCTCTCATTTCGTCTAAGGTACCTTCCCCCACTGATTCTGAGGGTCAGGTAGGAATCATAGAATTTACAGTGCTGAAGGAGGCCATTCAGTCCATTGAGTCTGCACCGGCCCTTGGAAAGAGCACCCTACCCAAGCCCAAACCTCCACCCTAACCCAGTAACCCAGTAACCCCACTTTACCTTTTTGGACACTAAGGGCAATTTAACATGGCCAAACCACCTAACCTGCACATCTTTGGGTAAGGAGAGAACTGCTGATCCTAAACACATTAACAGCAATTTTGTTTATTCATTGTCATCTAATCCATGTAATATTCTTTGTTGGCTGGCTGTTGTTTTGAAACAATTCATATGGAGGATCATCTTTAGGGCTGAATTCTGATATTTGGAAAGCTATTTATTTTTTAAAAATAAATTTAGAGTAGCCAATTATTTTTCTTTTCCAATTAAGGGGCAATTTAGCGTGGCCAATCCACCTAATCAGTAGATCTTTTGGATTGTGGGGGTGAAACCCACACAGACATTGTGAGAATGTGCAAACTCCACACAGACAGTGACCCAGGCTGGGATTCAAACCCGGGTCCTCAGCGTCATAGTCCCAGTGCTAACCAGTGCGCCACATGCTGTCTACTTGCTGCTATTTATTTTTAAAAATAAATTTAGAGTACCCAATTCATTTTTTCCAATTAAGGGGCAATTTAGCGTGGCCAATCCACCTAGCCTGCACATCTTTGGGTTGTGGGGGCAAAACCCACGCAAACACAGGGAGAATGTGCAAACTCCATACGGACTGTGACCCAGAGCCGGGATCGAACCCGGGACCTCAGCACCGTGAGGCAGCAATGCTACTCACTGCACCTTGCTATTTCTGATAACTGGTGTACTGTATACTGATGTGCCATCAATGAACACAAGACGAGTAGTGAACAAAACTGAGGCTTTAATAAGCTAAACAGAAAGCCTCCAGGCCACTGATCCCGAACTGGGGCAGGGCCGGAGGTCAGCCACCTTTATACCGAGCCCGAGGGGAGGCGGAGCCATCAGGCAGTGGTTTACCACAATACATGTAATACAGTAACAGTTCACCACAATACATATAATACACTAACAGTGTGTGGTGAATTATAAACCTACTAATTCACACTGTGTTCCAGTATATGTATTGTGTCCTTGTGGGCTCTGTATACGAGCCGTTGCGTGGCTTTGCCCATAGAGGGAGATGAGGAGTTTGTACTGGGCTCCACCCATGGCTCCGCCCATGGCTCCTCCCACTAACTGGAAGTATAAAGCTTTGCAGTCGTGAGCCTGCTGCCAGTTCATCTTGTCGCAGGCAGGCTCTGTTGTAAGATTATTAAAACCACTGTTCACTTCCAATCACGTGTCTTGTGAATTGATGGTCACATCACAGTGGTTTACCACATTCATCTCCTGTTGAAAAAATAATCCAGTGGGGGGTGAAGCAGACTTAAAGGTCGAGTCTATCGGTGGCTTTGACCTTCCGCCGTGATCGCCTCAGTCCCGGCTGTGGTGTGTGTACTGGCGTCGAGACCTGCACGCCCGGGAGCGTGTTTTCCTCTTCACCCAGTGGTTGAATCGGTGGGGGGGGGGGGGTGTAGGGGTGGGGGTGATGGTGATGGGCGCCGGTGGGCTTGCGGGTGCCAGACCTTGAAGTAGCCGGGTAGTGGTGGAGGGAGACGGTGTAGGGTCAGGGGTGGTGGTGATGGTCGCTGGGGAACCTGCAGGTGTCGAATCCCGGAGGGAGACTATGTCCTGCCACCCGTCATGGTGTGCCACGTAGGCATATTGTGGGTTGGCATGGAGGAGCAGGACCTTCTCGACGAGGGGATCCGATTCATGACTCCTCGCATGCTTCCGGAGGAGGATGGGCTCTCGGACTGTCAGCCAGGATGGGAGAGAGACCCCTGAGGTGGACTTTCTAGGGAAGGCAAATATACGTTTGCGAGGGGTCTCATTGGTGGCAGTGCACAGGAGCGACCGGATGGAGTGGAGCGCATCAGGAAGGACCTCCTGCCAGCGGGAGACTGGGAGACTTCTAGACCGTAGAGCCAGAAGGACGGCCTTCCAGACCGTCGTGTTCTCCCTCTCCACCTATCCATTTCCCTGGGGGTTGTAGCTGGTAGTCCTGCTTTAGGCAATGCAGGAACTGACGCAACTCGTCGCTCATGAAGGAGGAACCCCGATCGCTATGGATGTAGGTGGGGAAACGGAACAAGGTGAAGAGACTCTGCAGGGCCTTGATGATGCTGGCAGAGGTCATGTCAGGGCATGGGATGGCAAAGGGGAATCATGAGTACTCGTCAACAACATTGAGGAAGTACACGTTATGGTCAGTGGAGGGCAGGGGCCCTTTGAAGTTGATGCTGAGGTGCTCAAAGGAGCACCTTTACCAGGTGCGCTCTGTCTGGACGATCAAAGTGCGGTTTGCACTCCGCGCAGTCCTGGCAGTCCCTGGTCACAGTCCTGACCTCCACTGACCGTAAGGTTGCGAGCTTTGATAAAATAAAAAAAAGGGGTGACCCCCGGGTGACAGAGGTCATTGTGGAGGGCCCGAAGTCGGTCTACTTGTGCGTTGGCACATGTACAATGGGATAGGGCATCTGGGGCTCATTGAGCTTCCCAAGTCAGTACAAGATATTGTAGTTGTAGGTGGAGAGTTCGATCCTCCACCTCAGAATCTTGTCATTCTTGTTTTTGCCCCTCTGTGTATTATTAAACATGAAGGAAACCGACTTTTGGTCAGTGAGGAGAGTGAATCGCCTGACGGCCAGTCAGTGCTTCCAATGTCGCACAGCTTCTCTCACAATGGCTTGGGCTTGCTTTTCGACGGAGCAGTGTCGAATTTCAGAGCCCTGGAGGGTACGGGAGAAGAAAGCCACGGGCCTGCCCGACTGGTTGAGGGTAGCGGCCAGGGCAAAGTCCGCGCATCGCTCTCCACCTGGAACGGAATGGACCAGTCCATAGCGGGCATTGCGGCTTTGGCAATATCTGCCTTGATGCGGTTGAAGGCCAGGTGGACTTCAGCCGTCAGGGGAAAAATGGTGGATTTAATGAGTGGAATGGGCATAGTAAGAGAAGAACCCCAGGCATCTCTTCAGGGTCTTGGGGCAGTGGGGGAGGGGAAGTTCCAGGACGGGGCGCATGCGGTCGGGACCGGGCCCTAGGACTCCATGTTCCACGACATAGCCGAGGATGGCTAGGCGGGTTGTGCGGAAAACGCACTTCTCCTTATTGCATGTGAGGTTAAGGAACTTAGCGGTGTGGAGGAAATGTCGGAGGTTTGCGTTATGATCCTGCTGGTCATGGCCGCAGATGGTGAGATTATCTAGGTACGGGAACGTGACCCGCAGCCCGTACTGGTCAACCATTCAGTCCATTTCCCGTTGGAAGACCGAGACCCCATTGGTGACGCCGAAGGGAACCCTGAGGAAGTGATAGCGGTGGCCATCTGCCTCGAAGGCAGTGTATTGGCGGTCCTCCGGGCGGATGGGGAGCTGGTGGTACTCAGACTTCAAGTCAACTGTGGAGAAGACTCGGTACTGCGCAATCTGATTGACCGTGTCAGATATGCAGGGGAGGGGGTACGCATCGAGCTGCGTGTACCGGTTGGTGGACTGACTGTAGTCGATGACCATCTGGTGCTTCTCCCCAGTCTTGACGACCACCACTTGGGCTCTCCAGGGGCTGGTACTGGCCTCAATGATCCCCTCTCGTAGAAGTCGCTGGACCTCCGACCTGATAAAGGCCCTGTCCCGGGCACTGTATCGTCTGCTCCTAGTGGCAATGGGCTTACAATCCGGGGTGAGGTTAGCGAAGTGCGAGGATGGGGCGACCTTAAGGGTCGCGAGGCTACAGACAGTGAGAGGGGGCAGGGCTCCACCGAAGTTTAAGGTAAGGCTTTGGAGGTGGCACTGGAAGTCGAGTCCCAGTAATAGGGTAGTGCAGAGATGGGGGAGGACGTAGAGCTTAAAGTTAGTGTACTCTACGCATTGTACCGAAAGGGTCACAACACAGTACGCCCGGATTTCTAAGGAATGTGATCTGGAAACCAAGGTGATTTTCTGGGTTGCGGGTAAAATTGGGAGGGAGCAGCGCCTTACCGTATCTGGGTGGATAAAGCTGTCTGTGCTCCCGGAGTCGAAGAAGCAGACCGTCTCGTGCCCTTTGATCCAGACGGTCATCGTGGATTTCCTGAGGTGATGAGGGTGAGACTGGTTGAGTGTGATGGAGGTGAGCTTCGGAAGGTGATGGGTGGGCCGGTCGGAGGTATCAGTGGCTAGCGTACGACCGGGTGAGCAGGGGTCCCGGGAGGCGGCGGAGTGGTCCCAAGATGGCAGCCCCCATGGGTCACGCGCGGCGGGTGGCATCGAAGGCGGCGTCAAAGATGGTGGCCCCCATGGGTCACGTGTGGCGGGTGAAATCAAAGATGTTGGCGAAGATGGCGGCACCCACGGATCGCACATGGCGGCGCCCACGAGTCGCACATGGCGGGTGGCGCAGCAGCTGGGGGTAGCCCCGACAGGCAATAGGCAGCGCTGATGGACCTAGGAACTTTAGGGACAGGTTGGGCCTGGCAGACTTTGGCGAAGTGGCCCTTCTCCCCACACCCGTTGTAAATCGCGTTCCGTGCAGGGCAGTGTTGTCAGGGGTGATTACCCTGGCCGCAAAAGTAGCATTTCGGGCTTCCGGCATTGGCGGGTTGCTGCGCGGCACAGGCTTGCGCTGCACTCGAGTCGGATGATGGTGGTGCCCATGAGGTCCACGAGTGTGCCGCGTGGTCGGAGGTGTCAGTCTGTCAGTCCATAGTGGGGTGGTCCCCAGTCATGACTATATCGATTAGCTTCTTGTTCTAGGCCACCCCAGTTAATATTATCCTCATCACTATCAACTTCTTCCACAAAGGTACATATCATGTCTCTCTGCATTTGTAACTGGGAATTTAATTTATCAATTTCCCTTCAATATTTAGAATGGACTGCAGCATCATGTCTGTTCCAGACGGTATCCGAAAGCAGCACGGTGATTACTGCCTTTAAACTTTCCTTCTGCTCTGTCAATTTTGCTATTTTCTTCTGATTAATTTATTTTTCCTGGAAAACATTGAGCTTGAAACTGTCCCAAATTTAAAAGATCACTTTGTCGTTGTGGTTTTGCGCTGCCAACAATTTTTCTAAGTTTGCCTTTTGTTGTTTCAGTTTTCCAATTTCCTGTCTTAATCTATCGCACGTTTTATCATTGCACACCCTCAACTGCCGCAAACCGCTGGCAACAGTGATCAGTTTTACTCACCATGCTTTTCTATTTCCTCAATCATCTCTGGCAGCATCCCAATGCTTCTCTCCAGAAGCTCCAAGCCCTGACAGTGGTATTTCTGCATAATGGTCCCACGCAGGCCATTTCTTCCTCAAGTGCTCCTCTAGTGCTGTTTTCCAACTTTAGTCTGTCACTCTGATTACTAGCGTTTGTTTGACACGTTCCAAATTTAAAACAAGCTCCGTGACACTACCCACTTGCTTGCTCAACAATCACAACTGAAAACAAGATAAGTAAAGACTCACTTGCAGCTCAATTTGAACGTCACTCAATTTATACCCTGGCCTTGGCGTGGAGCATTTGCCCTCTGAACTTGTAGCTCAGGCTGAGTTCACAAACTAAAGGTTGGTTCAGAGTCTGGAATAAAACATTTTTACTTATTTCAGAGCCCACCCCGGGACACCAAAAGTGTTGACCCTCTTATCTCTGTATCTTCACAAGAGGTCAAAAAATACCTATCAAGGGCAGCACGGTGGCCTAGTGGTTAGCACAACCGCCTCACGGCGCTGAGGTCCCAGGTTCGATCCCGGCCCTGGGTCACTGTCCGTGTGGAGTTTGCACATTCTCCCCGTGTCTGCGTGGGTTTCGCCCCCACAACCCAAAAATGTGCAGAGTAGGTGGATTGGCCACGCTAAATTGCCCCCTTAATTGGAAAAAATAATTGGATAATCTAAATTTTAAAAAAAAATACCTATCAAACTCTCTACACTGAACTTATAATTTAACCCAGTTTATTCACTAAACTTGCATCAACTACACCATGTATGCTATACGACTGATCACAATTTGGCTCAAGACTCACAGCTTCAGACATAAGTAGATATTACCCCTTTGAACTGAATTGACCAAATTCTTCTCGGAGGTTTGTTCTATTCTCTGACCCAAGATTCTGGGCCACTGCCTTTGCGCCAGTTCTTCCTCGATTGTCGTTGAAATGGAATCTTCGATGCTTGATTCTTATACTCTTTCTGGCCTGTGTCTGAGGCAGGTCAAATTCGTCCTACTTTGAACTGTCTTTCTTCTAACACAGATCCATTCTTCAGACATTGTGATTAAAGGTGTCAACTCAAGTTCTGCTTGGCATTTCGCAATCTTTTCCAGCGGTGCATTGCAGACTCTAAACAGGTCACCGGTCAAAAGGTAACAGGTCTCATTTCAAGTTGACCAAAGTTTTCCCATCATACCTACAATCATTTTAGCACAAACAGGGTCTTATTGCTACACATTCACAAATCATACTTTACAGCCAGTGTGGTATTCAGTATTAGGGTTATTACGGTACCTAGGTTGATGCTGCAAGACCACTGGTGTGGGAGGTACCTGAGACAGCAAGATCATTGGCGAAGCCTGCCTGCTGGTTCCGCCCAGTAAGGCGGAGTATAAGAGTCTGTGTCTCCCCAGCAGCTGCATTCTGTACCTGCGCTGCTGGGGGAAACATCTAGTCCAATAAAGCCTTCAATTGTCATCCAATCTCGCTTCTGGAGTCATTGATCCAGCATCAATTTATTGGACTAGATTTTAAAGAATGGAGCTCCGAATAAAGCCGGAGTGTCTGCAACTCAACCCCCACGCGGCAAACTCAGCGGCAACCTTCAAACACTGGCTGGCATGTTTCAACGGGTACCTCAGAACGGCCACGACTGCACCCACGGAGGACCAGAAGTTACAAGTTCTCCACTTGAGGGTGAGCCCAGAGATCTATACCCTCATCGAGGATGCGGATGATTTCGAGGCCACAATGGCCCTGTTGAAAGGACACTACATTCGCCCAGTAAACCAGGTTTACGCCCGACATCTGCTAGCGACAAGGCGACAAATCCAGGGGAAATCGCTGGATGAATTCTACCGTGCGCTCC
Organism: Scyliorhinus canicula; assembly: GCF_902713615.1. Classification (NCBI taxonomy): domain Eukaryota; kingdom Metazoa; phylum Chordata; class Chondrichthyes; order Carcharhiniformes; family Scyliorhinidae; genus Scyliorhinus; species Scyliorhinus canicula. Next base: position 194,884,866 of record NC_052146.1, on the reverse strand, counting down.
TGGTACTGGGTAGGAACTGTGACTGCCCGCAAGTTTCAGCCAGCGACCACACAGAACTTTTAATCCGGGACGCATTCGTTGCAGGTATGCTGTCCTCCCAAATCCGGCAGCGGCTGCTGGAGAAAGAGACACTAGGTCTCAAGGAGGCACGAGCCCTTGCTAGCTCCCTGGATGTGGCCTCCCGAAAACGCCCGCACGTATGTCCTCGACTGCGCGGCAGGCCCTGGGGCAGTATGGAACCCACCCGTGGCCGACCCCGATGCACCCCCCATCCCCACACAAGCTTGTGCCGTGCGGCTACCAGGCAACCCCGGGGGGCCCCACTGTTATTTTTGCGGGCAGGCCTAGCACCCCCATCATGTTCCCCAGGGACCACGTGCGACGCGTGGGCGCCGCCATCTTGCCCACCCCCAGCCATGTGCGACCCGTGGGTGCCGCCATCTTGGCTGGAGTCTCAGGACCCCGATTCTGATGACCACACACCGCCTGAGGAAAATCTTCAACTTTTACCACGACTTGCCTCGGTGACCCTGGACCAGTCTCGGCCCCAAACGCTCTCGACTGCGACGACGACCGTGTTCATCAATGGGCGCGAAACATCACGCCTGATCGACTCCGGGAGCACAGAGAGCTTCAAACACCCCAACACAGTAAGGAGCTGTTCTCTTCCCATACACCCAGTTAACCAAAGAATCTCCCTGGCCTTCGGCTTTCACTCTGTAGAGATCAAGGGGTTCTGCGTAGCGAACCTCACGGTCCAGGGAAGAGAATTCGGAAACTTCCGACTCTACGCCCTCCCTCACCTCTGCGCTGCCACGCTCCTGGGATTGGACTTCCAATGCAACCTCCAGAGCTTAACTTTTACATTCGGCGGCCCTATACCCCCCTCACTGTCTGTAGCCTCGCGACCCTCAAGGTCGACCCGCCTTCCCTTTTTGCAAACCTCACCCCGGATTGCAAACCCGTCGCCACCAGGAGCAGACGGTACAGGACCCAGGACCGGACCTTCATTAGGTTGGAAGTCCAGCGGCTACTGAAATAAGGTATTATCGAGGCTAGCAACAGCCCCAGGAGAGCTCAAGTAGTGGTTGCAAAGACCAGGGAGAAGCACAGGATGGTCATCGATTATAGTCAGACCATCAACAGGTATACGCAGCTCGACACGTACCCTCCCCCCGCATACCTGATTTGGTCAATCAGATTGCACAATACAAGGTAATTTCTACGGGGGCCCTCAAATCTGCTTACCAACAGCTCCCCATCAGCCCGGACGACCACAAGTACACTGCATTCGAAGCAGATGGGCGGCTCTACCACTTCCTAAGGGTTCCCTTCGGTGTCACAAATGGAGTCGCGGTCTTCCAACGGGAGATGGACCGAATGGTTGACCAGTACGGTTTGCGGGCCACGTTTCCGTACCTCAACAACGTCACCATCTGCGGCCATGACCAGCAGGACCACGACACCAACCTCCGAATATTCCTCCATACCGCAAAAATCCTTAATCTCACCTACAACAAGGACAAATGCGTGTTCAGTACCAATCGTCTAGCCATCCTCGGCTACGTAGTGCATGATGGAGTTATAGGCCCAGATCCCGAACGCATGCGCCCCCTCATGGAGTTTCCCCTCCCACACTGCTCCAAGGCCCTGAAACGCTGTCTGGGATTTTTTTCATATTTCGCCCAGTGGGTCCCCAGTTATGCGGACAAGGCCCGCCCACTAATCCAATCCACGGCTTTTCCCCTGTTGACAGAAGCCCGCCAGGCCTTCAGCCGCATAAAAGTGGACATCGCAAAGCCACGATGCACGCAATTGCGAATCCCTTCCATTCCAAGTCGAGAGCGACGCATCCGACGTAGCTCTGGCGGCCATCCTCAACCAAGCGGGCAGGCCCGTGGCCTTCTTCTCCCGCACCCTCCATGCTTCAGAAATCCGTCATTCCTCTGTAGAAAATGAGGCCCAGGCCATAGTAGAAGCTGTGCGGCACTGGAGGCATTACCTGGCCGGCAGGTGATTCACGCTCCTCACTGACCAACGGTCAGTTGCTTTCATGTTCGATAATGCACGGCAGGGCAAGATAAAGAACGATAAGATCTTACGGTGGAGGATCGAGCTCTCCACCTACAACTATGACATCTTGTATCAGCCTGGGAAGCTAAACAAGCCTCCTGATGCCCTATCCTGCGGCACATGTGCTAACGCACAAGTGAACCGACTCTGGGCCCTCCATGAGGACCTCTGCCAGCCATGGATCACTCGATTCTTCCATTTTATCAAGACCCCCAACCTGCCCTGCTCCATCAAGGAGGTAAGGACCGCCACCAGGAACTGCCAAAGCCACACTTCGACAGGCCAGAGAAAGCGCACCTGGTAAAGGCTTCCCGTCCCTTTGAACGCCTCAGTATGGACTTCAAAGGGCCCCTCCCATCCACCGGCCGCAACACGTACTTCCTGAATCTGATTGACGAGTACTCCCGGTTCCCATTCGCCATTCCCTGCCCCGACATGACCGCAACCACCATCATAAAAGCCCTCCATAGGGCAGCACGGTGGTGCAGTGGTTAGCACTGCTGCTTCATGGCACCGAGCTCCCAGGTTCGATCCCGGCTCTGGGTCACTGACCGTGTGGAGTTTGCGCATTCTCCCCGTGTTTACGTGGGTTTCGCCTCCACAACCCAAAGATGTGCAAGGTAGGTGGATTGGCCACACTAAATTGCCCATTAATTGGAAAAATGAATTGGGTACTCTAAATTTAAATAAATTAAATTAAATAAAAGCCCTCCACAGTATCTTTACCCTGTTCGGTTTCCCCGCCTACATACACAGTGATAGGGGGTCCTCCTTCATGAGCGACGAACTGCGTCAATTCCTGCTCAGCAAGGGCATTGCCTCGAGCAGGACGACCAGTTATAACCTCTGGGGGAACGGGCAGGTAGAGAGGGAGAACGGAACGGTCTGGAAGACCGTCCTGCTGGCCCTACGGTCCAGGAATCTCCCAGTCTCCTGCTGGCAGGAAGTCCTTCCGGATGCACTCCACTCCATCCGATCATTGCTGTGTACCACGACAAATGAAACACCTCATGAACGTCTCCTTGCCTTCCCTAGGAAGTCCTCCTCCGGGACTTCACTCCCAACCTGGCTGGCAGCTCCTGGACCCATCCTGCTCCGCAAACACGTGCGGGCGCACAAGTCGGACCCATTGGTCGAGAGGGTCCACCTCCTTCACGCTAACCCTCAGTACGCCAGGGCGTACCCCGACGGCTGACAGGATACGGTCTCCCTCCGGGACCTGGCGCCCGCTGGATCTCCATCCACAGCCCCCCCCACCGGCGCCCCCCCAAGGCCGCCCCCTTCCCAGGTGGATCGGTTCTCCCACCGGTCCCATCTATGGGTGAAGAAGTTACCAAAGAAACCAAAGTCACGCTCCTGGAGTCACGGATGCCCGAGCCGGCGCCTGCAGCACTGCCGAAACTGCAAAACTCTGTTCACAGAGGACGACCAGGGCCCCCGATCGACTAATTGCTTCATTTTGATATGTACATGTAAATAAATACTGTAAATAGTTCTGGCATGTAACAAGGCAAAACACTGTACCACCGACGGGTACCACCATAATCTCAACCTCTATCACTGTATAATGCAAGACCATCACCCCCGCCGGACTCTTTTTCTAACAGTGGGTGAATGTGGTAGTCGGTATTGGGGGTATTATGGTACCCAGGTTGATGCTGTAAGACCATTGGTGTGGGAGGTACCTGAGACAGCAAGAACATTGGTGAAGTTTGCCTGCTGGTTCCGCCCAGTAAGGCGGAGTATAAGAGTCTGTGTCTCCCCAGTTGCTGCATTCTGCATCTGCGCTGCTGGGGGAAACATCTATTCCAATAAAGCCTTCAATTGTCATCCAATCTTGCTTCTGGAGTCATTGATCCAGCATCAACTAGCATTTCAGACTCTTCATCCACCATCCCTTAGTATGTCCTGCCCAGCGGCATTAGTTATAGCACATGGTGTACAGTCATCAGGAATTGGCCTTGGGAGTTCGCAAACTTGAATTTGGACCCCATAAAATCTATTGGCATCAGGTCAAACATGGGGAAGGGAAAGCACCGGGCATACCTGGAAATGAGGTGCCAATGTGGTCAAGCTGTATCACAGGATTACATGAGTGATAAAGCTGGAAGCAGCATCCGATAGACAGGGTGAAGTGATCTCACAAGTACCAGGTCAAGCCTGAGATGAGGCGTAATGCTGTTTCTTGTCAGCTTGGATCTTGTATGTCTCTCTTGTGGAGACCATGAATTGGATTCAATTTGAATTGTTGTTTGGACCTTACAATGAGATGAATTAATAATGAATGGATTATGATTTACAAGGTATAATTTAGGATTGTGACAAAATACTCACTACTTCACACACAAACTGATTGTGGGAGGGGGGAACCTCAACTTGGTGCAGGAGCCAAGGTTGGGCAGGTCACGGCCGTGCTTGCTGGTCCCATCAGCGAAGGCGCTGGCTGGGCTAATGGTGGAAATGGGAGGGGTGGACCCTTGGAGGTTTCTGCACCCGAGGGAATGGGAGTACCCGTTTTTCTCAGCAGTCCATAAGGTATACTCGCAGGTCGACTCTTTCATGGTGGGGAAGGCTTTGCTGGCTGGAGTTAAGGGGTCATATCATGCTCCGCATTGGGTGGATATGGTGCTGGAGAAGGGGGTAACGCAGAGGCCGGGGTGGAAACTGGATGTGGGGCTTTTGGGGAACCAAGGGTTCTGTGTCAAAACTGAAAAGGTAATTAAGGAATGTGTAGGTTTCAACTGTACGGGTGAGGTGTCGAAGGCAGTTGCCTGGGAGGCTCTAAAAGCGGTGGTGAGGAGTGAGGTAATTTTGTTTACGGCCAGGGTGGACAAAGAGGAGAGGTTGGAGCGGCAGAGGGTAATAGATGAGATGTTGGAGGTAGATAGGAGTTATGCAGAGGATGGGGACCCAGCAAAGCTGCAAAAGAGGAGGAACTACAGGCGAGCTTCGACCGACTGTCTACCAGGAAGGCGGTGCGCCAACTGAGACGAGCAAGGGGTGCAGTTTATGAACATGGAGATAAGGTGGGGTGTATGCTAGCAGGTCAGCTCCGGAGGGAAGCAGCGGCAAGGGAAATTGTGCAGGTGAGGGACCGGGCAGGGAAGTTGGTGGTGGTTCCAGAGCTGATTAACAAGGTTTTTGAGGAGTTTTATGAGAGGTTGTACAGGTCAGAGCCACCTGGGGGAGACCGTGAGATGCAGGAATTTCCAGATGGGTTGGAGTACCCGAGGCTAGGGGAGGGGGACAGAGCTACATTAGAAGGAGCGATAGTAGAGCAGGAGATAAAGGATGCGATTGGAAGGATGCAGTCGGGGAAGGTGGCAGGGCCGGATGGGTTTCCGGTGGAATATTATAAAAAATTCAAGGATAAGCTGGCACCCCTGATGGTGGGGATGTTTGAAGAGGGGATAGGGAAGGGGGTGTTGTCACAGACTTTGGGGCAGGCATCGATTTCCCTGTTGCTAAAAAAAGATAAGGATCCGACGGAGTGTGGGTCGTATAGGCCCATATCACTTCTGAATGTGGGCGCAAAGTATTGGCGAAGGTACTGGCGGGTAGGCTGAAGGAGCGCCTCCCGAAGGTGATAGGTGAGGATCAGACGGGGTTCATGAGAGGGAGGCAGCTTTTTTCGAACATTAGGAGGGTTTTGAACGTCGTTATGGCACCAACGGAAGGGAAGGAAACAGAGGTGGTTGTGGCATTGGATGCCGAGAAGGCGTTTGACGGAGTAGAATGGGGGTACTTGATGGCAGTTCTGGAGCGGTTCGGGATTGGACCAAAATTTGTGAACTGGGTAAAGCTATTATATAAGGAACCAAAGGCAAGTGTCCGCACGAACAATATCAGTTCAAGATACTTTTCTCTTCACTGTGGGACGAGACAGGGATGTCCTATGTCCCCCCTGCTGTTTGCACTTGCGATTGAGCCGTTGGCCATTGCATTAAGAAGTTCGGGAGCATGGAAAGGAATAGTGCCGGGGGGGGGGGGGGGGGGGGGGGGGGTACAAGCTGAACCTGGACAAGATTGAGTATTTTATGTGTCTCGGCTGGGGGTGGGGGCAGGGTTGGGGGGGCTACCATTCCATAGGGCAGGGACTCACTTTAGGTATCTGGGGGTGCAGGTTGCCTGGGAGTGGGGGAGGCTTCGCAGGTACAACATCACTAGTTTGGTGGGGAAAGTGAAAGCCGATCTGGCAAGGTGGGATTGTCTCCCTCTGTCACTGGCTGGTCGGGTAGAGGCGGTTAAAATGAATGTGTTGCTGCGATTTCTGTTTATTTTTCAATGTCTGCCGATTTTCCTGCCAAAGGCTTTTTTCAGGGAGATTGAGGGAAGGATTACTTCGTTCATATGGGGAGGGAAGGTGGCCAGAGTGAGGAAGGTGCTGCTACAGAGGGGAAGGCAGGCAGGGGGTTTGGGTCTTCCGAATCTGATGTACTACTACTGGGCGGCGAATGTGGAGAAGGTGCGGGGCTGGGTCAGAGGGGTTGATTCCCAGTGGGTCAGAATGGAGGAGAGTTTGTGCAGGGGGTCGGGATTGAAAGCACGCCCCCCCCCCCCCCCCCCGGGCCCCCCCTGCCCCCCCCCCCCCGCCCTCCCCCCCCCCCCCCCCCCCCCCCCCGGCCCCACCCCCCCCATGGGCGCCGAAGTTCAGCTTGCCCGGGGCGCCAGCAACCCTAGGGCCGGCGCTGAGCACGAGCAACAGTGCCACTCCCGATAGCTCCGGGGAAATACTCAGGGAGCCCGGTAATAATAGCTTCATTGCAAATCCGGAGGCAGTTTCGCCAACACTTTGGATTGGGGGCAGGGTCAAGGGAAATGCCAATTCGGGGGAACCACAGATTTGAACCAGGGAGGTGGGATGGAAGTTTTCGGAAATGGGAAGAGAAGGGGATTAAGACGCTAAAAGATTTGTTTCTTAGGGGTCAGTTTGCAGGATTGAGGGAGCTGGAAGTGAAGTATGGGCTGGAGCAGGGAGAAATGTTTAGATACATGCAGGTTTGAGATTTTGCCAGGAAGGAGACACAGAGCTTCCCGGAGGAACCGGCCTCCACATTGCTGGAGGAGGTGCTGACGACAAGGGGACTGGAGAAGGGGGTAGTGTCAGCGGTGTATGGAGCTATTTTGGAAGAGGATAAGGCACCACTGGAAGGGATCAAAGCAAAGTGGGAGGAAGAGTTGGGAGAGGTTATAGAGGTAGGGGTCTGGTGTGAGTTGCGCCGGAGAATGAATACCTCCACCTCATGTGCAAAGTTGGGGCTGATACAGCTGCAGATGGCATACAGAGCACACCTCACGAGGGCGAGGATGAGCCGATTCTTTGAAGGAGTAGAAGATGTGTGCGAGCGTTGCGGGGTGGGGGGGGGGGGGGGGGGGGGGGGGGGCCTAATCACGTTCATATGTTTTGGTCCTGTTCAAAGCTAGAGGATTACTGGAAGGAGGTTTTTAGGGTCATTTCCAAGGTGGTGCAAGTGAAACTGGACCTGGGTCCCCGGGAGGCCATATTCGGTGTATTGGACCAGCCAGGGTTGGAAACGGGTGCGGAGGCAGATATCGCAGCCTTCGCCTCATTGATCGCCCGAAGGCGGATCCTGCTGGGATGGGGAGCAGCCTCTCCACCCTGTGCCCTGGCGTGGCGAGGGGACCTGTTGGAATACTTGACCCTTGAGAAGGTTACGTTTGAACTGAGGGAAAGGACGGAGGGGTTCTACAAGTCATGGGCATTATTCATTATGCACTTTCAAGAACTGGATAACATCGAACATTAGTTGGGGGGGATGGGTGGGAGGGTTGGGTGGGAGGGGGGCTGTGTGTATTAAGGGTGACTATAGGTAATCCCTGATTCCTTTTTGTCATTTGTTTATGTAAACATGCGGGCTGATGTTTGGGGGTTGGTGGGAGGATGGGATCGTTGTTATTGTTATGGGGATTGACATATTTGTTGCTGATTATTGTTTATTGTTGGTGGGTGTAAATTCAGGAGAAAATGTGAAAAAGGAGAATAAAAATATTTTTAAAAATACTCACATAGTACCTGGTTGAGTGCAGCTCCAACAACACAAGAACAATGTACCCATCTTTATTGGGCACACCATGCACCACCATAAACATTTTGTCCCTCCACCACTGTGCACACCATCTACTGCAGCAACGCACCAAACACCTCCCAAACACATGACCTCTTAGGTCCAGAAGAGCAAGGAGAGCAGACAAATGGAAACACCACCACCAGCAGGTTCCCTTCCAAGTCTCACACCATCCTGACTTGGAAACAGATCTCAGTTCACTGTCATCATTGCTGCATCAGTATTCTAATGATGATGTTGGAGCACCTTTCCCAGGAGGAGCACAGCACTTCATGAAGACAACTGCTCATCACCATCTCAGGAAAAAATGGGAATAGGCAAGAAATGCTGGACATACCTGCGATGCCCACAACCAGTGAAGGAAAAAAATGCTTTTATTGATGTTGGCACAAGGTTAAATATTTGGGGGAGGTGGTGGCATAGTGGTATTGTCACTAGACTAGGCTAATGCTCTGGGGTCCTGGGTTCAAACCCCAATATGGCAAATGGTGAAATTTGAATTAAATAAAATCTGGAATTAAAGGTATAATGATGACCATGAAACCGTTGCCGATACTGTTGTCGATTGTTGTAAAAACCCATCTGGTTCACTAGTGTCCTCCAGGGAAGGAAATCTGCCGTCCTTACCCGGTCTGGCCTACATGTGACTTCAGACCCACACAGAGATGCAGTTGACCCTTAACTGCCCCCCACTGAAATGGCAGAGCAAGCCACTCGGTTCAAGGGCAATCAGGGATGACCAACACATTCTGGCCACATCCCAAGGACAAATAAAAAAATACCGGGCTGGAGACTGGGGAGAACACACCTGCTGTTCTCCCGATAATGCTTCAAGTTCTACTGCTCCCACATGAGGGCGGAAATTTAACACCTCAGCTGAAAGAAAGCCCCTCCAACAATGCCGCATTCCTTTGGTTCATAATCTCTCACCATACAGACCTTGACAGTGCAGCACTCCCCCAGTTCCAAGACTCCGACAGTACTGACCCTCTGACAGTGCAGCACTCCCTCACTGCTGACCCTCTGACAGTGCAGCGCTCCCTCAGTATTGACTCTCTGACAGTGCAGCACTCCCTCACTACTGACCCTCTGACAGTGCAGTGCTCCCTCAGTATTGACTCTCTAACAATGCAGCGCTCCTTCAGTACTGACCCTCTGACAGTGGAGCACCTCCTCAGTATCGACCCTCTGACAATGCAGTGCTCCTCAGTACTGACCCTCTGACAATGCAGCACTCCCTCAGTACTGACCCTCTGACAGTGCAGCACTGTCAGGGATGTCCACTCTCCCCATTGTTGTTTGCCTTGGCGATAGAGCCACTGGCGATGGCACTGAGAGCATCGAAGGACTGGCAGGGGATAGTATGGGGGGGGGGGGGGGAGCACAGGGTCTCGCTATATGCGGATGACCTACTTTTGTATATATTGTTTTAGAAATTTAGAGTACCCAATTCTTTTTTTTGTCCAATTAAGGGGCAATTTAGTGTGGCCAATCCACCTATCCTGCACATCAGTGGGTTGTGGAGGCGAAACCCACGCAAACACTAGGAGAATGTGCAGTACTTTTGTATATTTCTGACACGCTGGGGGTGATTGGAGAGATTATGAGAATCCTAGGGGAATTCAGCTGGTGTTCGGGGTACAAATTGAATATGGGCAAAAGTGAGGTCTTTGCGATTCAGGCGAGGGAACAAGAAAGGAGATTTGGAGGGATGTCGTTCAAGATGGTGGGAGGGAGCTTTCGGTATTTGGGTATCCAGGTGGCAAGGGAGTGGAAGCAGCTGCACAAGCTGAATTTAGATCGGTTGGTGGAGCAGATGTAGGGGGACTTCCGAAGGTGGGACATGCTCCCCTTGTCACTGGCGTTTTGTTGTTTTTTTCCTCTTGAAAATTGTGTTAAAAATTATATATGCCTTAATAAAATATTTTCAAAAGGTCAAAAAAAAGTGAGCAGAGGACAACTAAAAAAACAATAAGGTGAGAGAAGATGAAATATGAGTGGAAGCTAGCTAGTAATATAAAAGAAGATAGGAAGTGTTTTTTTCAATACATAAAAGGTAAGAGAGAGGCAAAAATAGACATTGGATCACTGGAAAATGTGGCTGGTGAAGTAATCATAGGAAACAAAGAAATGGCAGACAAACTGAATAGTTACTTTGCATCAGTCTTCACGGTGGAAGACATTAGTGGGATGCCAGGGGGCAGAGGTGCGCGCAGTGGTCATCACTAAGGAGAAGGTTCTGGGGAAACTGAAAGGTCTGAAGGTGGATACATCACCTGGACCGGATGGACTACACCCCAGGGTTCTAAAAGAGATAGCTGAGTAGATTGTGGAAGCATTGATGGTGATCTTTCACCAATTACTGGAGGCAGGAAGGGTCCCAGAAGAATGGAAAGTGACTAATGTAACACCATTGTTTAAGAAGGGAAGGAGGCAGAAGACAAAAAATTATAGGCCGGTTAGCCTGACTTCGGTCATCGGTAAGATTTTAGAGTCAATTATTAAAGATGAGATTGCGGATATTTGGAAATGCATGATAAAATAGGACTGAGTCAGCTCAGCTTTGTCAAGGGGAGGTCATGTCTGACAAATCTGTTAAGAGTTCTTTGAGGAGGTAACAAGGAAGTTAAACAAAGGAGAACCAGTGGACGTGATTTATTTAGATTTCCAGAAGGCTTTTGACAAGGTGCCGGATAGGAGACTGTTAAGAGCCCATTGTGTTAAGGGTAAGATTCTGGCATGGATAAAGGATTGGCTGGCTGGCAGAAGGCTGAGAGTGGGAATAAAGGGGTCTTTTTCAGGATGGCAGTCGGTGACTGGTGGTGTGCCTCAGGGGTCTGTGCTGGGACCACAACTTTTCTCAATATACATTAATGATCTGGAAGTTGGAACTGAAGGCGCTGTTGCTAAGTTTTCAAATGATACAAAGATCTGTAGAGGGGCAGGTAGGGGCAAGCGGTGGGGGGGGGGGGGGGGGGGGCTGCAGAAGGATTTGGACAGGCTAGGAGAGTGGGCAATTAAGTGGCAGATGGAATACAATATAGAAAAGTGTGAGGTTATGCACTTTGGAAGGAGGAATGGGGACATAGATCATTTTCTAATTGGGGAAATGCTTAGGAAATCAGAAGCACAAAGGGACTTGGGAGTCCTTGTTCACGATTCTCTTAAGGTTAACATGCACATTCAGTCGGCAGGAAGGCAAATGCAATGTTAGCATCCATGTTGAGAGTTCAGAATACAAAAGCAGAGATGTACTGCTGAGGCTGTATAAGGCTCTGGTCAGACCCCATTTGGAGTATTGTGAGAGGTTTTGGGCCCCATATCTAAGGAAGGACGTGCTGGCCTTGGAAAGGATCCAGAGGAGGTACACAAGAATGATCCCTGGAATGAAGAGCTTGTTGTATGAGGAACGGTTGAGGACTCTGGGTCTGTACTTGTTGGAGTTTAGAAGGATGAGGGGGGATCTTATTGAAACTTACAGGATACTGCCAGGCCTGGATAGAGTGGACGTGGAGAGGATGTTTCTACTTGTAGGAAAAACTAGAACCAGAGGACACAATGTCAGACTAAAGTGATGATCCTTTAAAACAGAGATGAGGAGAAATTTCTTCAGCCAGAGGGTGGTGAATCTGTTGAACTCTTTGCCGCAGAAGGCTGTAGAGGACAAATCATTGAGTGTCTTTAAGACAGAGATAGATAGGTTCTTGATTAATAAGGGGATCAGGGGTTATGGAGAGAAGGCAGGAGAATGGGAATGAGAAAAATATCAGCCATGATTGAATGGTAGAACAGACTTGATGGGCCGAGTGGCCTAATTCTGCTCCTATGTCTCATGGGGTCATGTCTCGGTCAGCCCAATGAGGACCCGGTCCTGCGGCTGGTGTACAGAGAAGAAGGGCCCGCTGTGGGACCTGCAACTTGTCGGATCCTGTGGCGCAAATGTGAGGTCATGGCTCCAGATCCTCACGGACATAGACTGCGGCTCCCCCTTCTTCTATTAGCTGGAAAAAATACACAGAGTCCGTCAGCAGCTCCTTACACTGCTGGCCAACGATGAGTCCCTCGTCCAGGATCTGGAGGAGGTTAGGGCTCAAATCCGAAGCTTCTACAGCGCCCGCTTTTCTCCAGATCGGTCCAGCGAGGATGCTTACAGAGTTTTGTGGGAGGGCCTGCCTCAGGTCGGCCCTGAGGGCACCCCGGGGGGGGGGGGGGGGGGGGGGGGGTTGATACCCCTGTAAGCCTGGGGGAGCTGACCGGCGCCCTCGACAGCCTGTCCAGCGGCAAACTCCCAAGGCTGGACAGGCTGACCATGGAACTCTTCAGGGCGTTCTGGGATGTTCTGGGGAGCAAATATGTGGGGTCCTGGGAGAAGTATTGCGACCGGGAAGATGCCCCACTTGTGGCACAGGGCCACCATTACCCTGCTGCCAAAGAGGGGGGATCTCCGCCACCTTAAAAACTGGTGACCAGTCTCCTTCCTCAGCACGGATTACAAGATTTTTGCCAAGGCGATGTGTTTACGCCTTGGCATCGTGCTGGACCACACGATCCACCCTAACCAGTCCTACACGGTCCCAGCGCGCACGATCCACAACAGCATCCATCTGGTCCGGGACCTGGTCCATCATTGGAGGGCTCGTCTGTCGAGCATCTTCCTGTCCCTTTATCGGGAGAAGGCATTCGACAGGGTGGATCACGAATATTTATTCGGGACTCTGCGAGCATTCGGGTTCGGGACGCGTTTCGTCGCCCGGATCCAGCTTCTGTACACTGCCGAAGAGTGTCTCGTGAAGGTTACTGGGTCCCTGACGCCGCCCCTTCACTTTGGGAGAGGAGTGTGTCAGGGCTGCCCCTTGTCTGGCCAACTCTATTCTATTTGTGTGGAGCCTTTCCTGCACATGCTGTGGAGGAGGTTCTGGGGACTGGTTCTGCGCGGGCCGGGCATTGGTCCTCTCGGCCTACGCTGATGACATGCCCCTCATGTTTACCGACCCTGCTGACCTGTGGAGGATGCGAGAGTGCCAGGCTATGTACCCCGCCGCGTCATCTGCCAGGATCAACTGAGCCAAGTGTTCTGGACTCTTGGTCGGTCCGTGGCAGATGGACACCCTCCCAGAGGAGCTCAAGCCTTTCACCTGGAGCAGGAGCAGCCTCCTCTATTTGGGAGTCCATCTTTGCCCAGCTGAGGAATCCTGGCCGGCTAACTGGCAGGAGCTGGAGACCAAGGTCACCGCTCGCTTGAGACGCTGGACAGGACTGCTCCGAGTGCTGTCTTACAGGGGTCGAGTTCTAGTCATAAACCAGCTGATAGCTTCCATGTTGTGGTACCGGCTGGTCACTTTGACCCCTCCCCAGACTTTGTCACAAAGCCCCAGAGAATGCTTGCAGAGTGCTTCTGGGACAAGAGACTGCACTGGGTCACTGCTGAGGTTCTGAGTCTCCAGCTTAGGGAGGGCGGACAGGCGCTGGTGTGCCTTCGCACCCAGGTGGCAATCTTGCCTTCAGACCCTGCCACGATACCTTTACGTTGAGCCCACTCCACGATGGTGTGCCCTGGTGACGCATTTCTTCCGCCAGGTGCACAGCCTGAATTATGACGTTCATAGATCTTCAGGGTCTTCGTTACCCTCTGCAGGCACTGCCCATCTTTTACCAGGATCTGCTCAAAGTCTGAAATATGGTCGCCTCGCACCTCAGCTCCCCCCCCGTCAGGCATGGTGGATGTCATCAGGGGGTTGTTACTCAGGAATCCGCACCTCCACCAATACCGTTTTGAGTGGCTGGCAGAGGAGCGAGTTGTAGCTGCCGGGGTGACCAGGATTGGGCACGTGGGTGGCGGAAGAGTGGGCTCGATGACACCTCATGAGTTAGCACAACGCGTGACAGTGGACGTCCGGCTCACGGCCAATGCCATCTGAGATTTCAAAATGGTCGTGCTCGGACCCGATGGCACTCAGAGTCTGGAGGACATGCAGGTTTGCGGTGATATCCTGTCTGGGCGAAACCCTGCCCGGATTTAATTCCATATTGGTCCCAGACCCTGACATCTCCCTCGGGGGCTGGTGCCCCACAATCCTAGCTGCCTCGTGGAAATGCCACCCATGCCTTTTCACACTGCATGGAGAGGTTACCTGTACAGGCTGCTGCTGCAAACCCTTCACCTCCTTATCCTCGCTTTGACTCGCCATAGCAAGTCTTGTTGCCATCCGGCGGCAGAGATCCCACTGGCGGTCTCTCTATGGAGGAATTCTTCCCCTCAATCTTGGGGACCTGGGGTGGAGGGCGTTGCAAGCACCATTGCTGTACAATCACCAAATACACCGGTTCACAGACTCGCAAGAAGCCTGCCTTTTTTGTAGCCTTGTGGAGTCCGTGGACGATGTCTATGTTACGTTTCATAGGCTGCACCCCTGTTTTAGTTTTTTTGTCAATTCCTTTGTTGAAGTTTTGTTTGGACTGGATTTGTTTATTGTCACGTGTACCGAGGTACAGTGAAACGTATTCTTCTGCATGCAGCTCAGACAGATCATTTTGTACATGAAAAGAAAATACATTATAGGACAAACATAAAATACACAATGTGTATGTTTGCACTGCAGCCCCACGCTGCTGATTATGAGCACTGGTGCAGAGAGGGGCAGGGAAGGCAGAGGAGCTCCTTGTGAACCTGCTCCTGGGCCTGGCGAAGCACGCCATTTCTAGGTCCAAGCAGCGGGCAACCGAGGGGGTCATCCGACCAGACTGTTTGCTTGACTTATGAGGCTACATTTGCGGCCTGCAGTCCATAGAAAGGGAGCATGCAGTGTCCATGGGCACTATCAAGGCCAACCCACTGCAGGGGTTGGGGTGCTTTATTGACCCCTTTAATTGCACTTTCATTTGATGTTTTTAAGTTTCCGTTGATCTTTGTTTAATTCAGGAAGAGCCCCTAACAGGAACGACCCGTTTTGCTTTGTCCCTAAGTTTGTTTCCTTTCTTCTATTTTGTTCGTGGACCATAAGAGTGGCCAATCCACCTCTTCTGCACATCTTTGGGTTGTGGGGGCGAGACCCACGCAGACACGGGAAGAATGTGCAAACTCCGTCAGTCCTGACCCTTTGATAGTGGCACACTTGGCTATACAGCTGGTTTGTGATGCTGAGCAAGGTTGTGATGTTGTATACAGTAATGTCATGATGTGGAGATGCCGGCGTTGGACTGAGCACAGTAAGAAGTTTTACAACAGCAGGTTAAAGTCCAACAGGTTTGTTGTAAGATTTCTTACTGTGCTCACCCCAGTCCAACGCCGGCATCTCCATATCATGGCTACCATCGACACGGCAAACTGCCGGTTCAAAGTGGAGAGGATCTCCAGGAAGATCGCGCATATAGACACTGACATTAAGTTTCTACAAAGATGCAAAAAAGCAGACAAGATCATTGTCTGGCATCTCTGACTTTGTCTATATAAATGTTTCTGGAGCATACCTCTCCATTCACCTGAGGAAGGAGCAGTGCTCCGAAAATGCGTGTTTGAAACAAATCTGTTGGACTTTAAAAAAAAATTTAGTGTACCCAATCATTTTTCCAATTAAGGGGCAATTTAGCGTGGCCAATCCACCTAGCTTGCACGTTTTTGGGTTGTAGGGGCGAAACCCACGCAGACACGGGGAGAATGTGCAAACTCCACACGGACAGTGACCCAGAGCCGGGATCGAACCTGGGACCTCAGCGCCGTGAGGCGGTTGTGCTAACCACTAGGCCACCGTGAATCTGTTGGACTTTAACCTGGTGTTGTAAGACTTCTTATTGTATAATGTCAGCAGCGCAGGTTCAATTCTTGTACTGGCTAAGGTTATTTATGGTCATCTGAGTCTATGATGAGTTTGCTGTACCGTTTTACTCCCTCAGTACTGTCACTCTGAAAGTGGAACACTCCCTTAGCGCTGACCCTCCAATAGTGCAGCACAGCCTCAGTACTGACCCTGACAGACCAGCACTCCATCAATATTGACTCTCTGGCAGTGCAGCACTCCCTCAGCACTGACCCTGATAGTGCAGCAGTCCCTCAATACTGACCTTCTGACGGTGCAGCTCCCTCAGTACTGACCCTCTGATGGTGCAGCACTCCCTCAGTACTGAGCCTCTGAAAGTGCAGTATTCCCTCAGCACTGGCCCTGACAGTGCAGCACTCCCTCAGTACTGACACTGACAGTGCAGCACTCCCTCAGCACTGACCCTCCAACAGTACAGCACTTCCTCGGTACTGACCCCCTGACAGTGCAGACCTCCCTCAGCACTGACCCTGACAGTGCAGCAGTCCCTCAGTACTGACTTTCTGACAGTGCAGCACTCCCTCAGTACTGACTCTGACAATGCAGCACTCCCTCAGTACTGACCCCGACAGTGTAGACCACCCTCAGTACTGACCCTGACAGTGCAGCACGCCCTCAGTACTGACCCTGACAGTGCAGCACTCGTTCAGCACTGACCCTTTAACAGTAGAGCACTCCCTCAATACTGACTTCTGACAGTGCAGCACTCGCTCAGCACTGAACCTAAGGCAGTGCAGCACTCCCTCAGTACTGACCCTGACAGTGCAGCACTCCCTCAGTACTGAACCTAAGGCAGTGCAGCACTCCCTCAGTACTGACCCTGACAGTGAAACACTCCCTCAGTACTGACTTCTGACAGTGCAGCACTCCCTCAGCGCTGACCCTCTGACAGTGCAGCGCTCCCTCAGCACTGACCCTCTGACAGTGCAGCACTCTCAGTACTGACCCTCTGACAGTGCAGCACTCCCTCAGCGCTGACCCTCTGGAATTTCGGCACATCCTCAACACTGACCCTGACAGTGCAACACTCCGTCAGCGCTGACCCTCTGACAGTGCAGCACTCCCTCAACACTGACCCTGACAGTGTAGCACTCCCTCAGCGCTGACCCTCTGACAGTGCAGCACTCCCTCAGCGCTGACCCTCTGACAGTGCAGCACTCCCTCAACACTGACCCTGACAGTGCAGCACTCCCTCAGCGCTGACCCTCTGACAGTGCAGCACTCCCTCAGTACTGACCCTCTGACAGTACAGCACTCCCTCAGTACTGACCCCTCTACCAGTGCAGCACTACCTCAGTACTGAACCTAAGACAGTGCGGGTTTGCATTTGATGTTTAAGTTGGCTGATACTCCGCAGATTTCTGCCTGGGAGTCAGTAACCGAGGATACGGACGGTAGCTTTGCGGTTATTTTGTTGGTTACGGGGTTCCGCTTGGCGGGGATCACGTGGATCGGGGCCCGGCGAGCTGCCCAATGGGGGCCTCGACCGATATCACGTGGGCATAGTCCTGACGTTACAGGCGTACTGTCACGTGGACACAAGCCGGCAGAAGCGGTGCATTGTGGGTCTGGGTTTGTCCTTGCGGGAAGTCGGAGCGAAATGAGTGGCCTGGGAGCGCGGGGCCTGCGGGTGAGGACTGAGCGGCGCGATGAGCGAGAGAGATTGACCCCCATCCCTGTGGCCGTGAGGGAAGGAGAGTACGGCCCCCCCCCCCCCCAAACCCGGCGAGGCCCCCGTGCCCCCTAGCGTGAGATGGCGGAAGAGACCAGAACCTGCCAGACTTCCTGTGCTCCGGTTCCTGGTCTTGTTCCTCCTGAGACTGCGGGTTTTGGGGTTGAGGCCTGCAACTCATCTAGCCTGAATCATCATAGAATTTACAGTGCAGAAGGAGGCCATTCGGCCCATCGAGTCTGCACCAGCTCCTGGAAAGAGCACCCTACCCAAGGTCAACACCTCCACCCTATCCCCATAACCCAGTGACCCCACCCAACACTAAGGGCAATTTTGGACACTAAGGGCAATTTAGCCTGGCCAAGCCCCCTAACCTGCACATCTTTGGACTGTGGGAGGAAACTGGAGCACCCGGAGGAAACCCACGCACACACAGGGAGGATGTGCAGACTCTGCACAGACAGTGACCCAAGCCGGAATCGAACGTGGGACCCTGGAGCTGTGAAGCAATTGTGCTATCCACAATGCTAACATGCTGCCCCAATCTCCATAGATTCCCTGCAGGGCAGATGGAGGCCAATTGGCCCATCGAATTTGCACTGATCCTATGAAAGGGTGCCCCATCTAGGCCCAATTCCCTGCCCCATTCCCGTAACCACATCTTTGGATGTGAAGGGGCAATTTAGCATGGCCACTCCACCTAACCAGCATATCTTTGGACTGTGGAAGGAAACCGGAATACCCAGAGGAAACCCATGCAGATACAGGGAGATTGCAAGCTCCACACAGGCAGTTACCCAAGGCCTGTGTGGCTTTTTAATGTTTTTTTCAATGAACATTTTCACTGTCAAAGATTTGTGAATTTCTGCTCCTCCTGCATCTACTTTTAAGTTTACCATTTAATTTATATTGCCTCATTTCACCTTATACCTGCACTGTATGTTCTATGTACTTCACATATCTCTGTTCTCTGTATCTTCAATCACCACGATGTGTGTTCACCTGAGGAAGGAGTAGTGCTCTGAAAGCTTGTGTTTGTAACAAACATGTTGGACTTTAACCTGGTGTTGTAAGACTTCTTGCTGTGCTTCAATCACCATGTTTTATGTAATATTTGATAGTGGTCTGTATATATCTGGATGTATATCTTGTGCAGAAGTAAATGTTGAGTGATGATACCAAAACAGATAATAGTCTTTGGAATTCTCTTCCGCACAGGCTGCGCCATTGAATATATTCAGGGCTGAGTTAGACAGATTTTTGACTGACAAAGGAGTCGAGGGTTATGGGAACAGGCAGGAAAATGGAGTTAAGGCCACAGTGAGATAAGCTATGCAGCACCTTATAACTGAATGTGTGTTGATATTAGTTTGCGTGTATCTAAGTGTTTGATGAACCATAATTATTATCCAGGTATAATTATAACATCTATGCACTTGGAGATCTAAAATAGTTACCATTTTAAACATCTGGAATATGGAAATGTGAGTTTGAGAAAGGTTGAGCCCTGTACCATTGAATCATTGGAGCTTTGAAGAATGAGGGATGATCTTATTGAAACATCTGAGGGGGGTCAACAGGTTATGTTTATTTTCTCCCTTTTTTCCTAAATTGCTGGGGTTGAGAATGTAAAGAGAACAAAGAACAAAGAAAAGTACAGCACAGGAACAGGCCCTTCGGCCCTCCAAGCCCGTGCCGACCATGCTGCCCAACTAAACTACAATCTTCTACACTTCCTGGGTCCATATCCCTCTATTCCCATCCTATTCATGTATTTATCAAGATGCAAAAATGGCTTGTCATTCAGCAGGCAACTGTGGGAAGAATGGCAGTGTTGCCATTAATCTCCTGAACTGAGCTGTCTGAGTGTTTCCAGCCTTTCCCCATCTTGCTTCAGGAATCCTGCATCTGTAGGCCATGCTCCTATGTCCTGCTAAGTACATATGTGCATGGACTTTTCTGACATCTGCCTTGGGACAAACCAGAGTTACCCATTCAGCTAACAGTCAGTGTGTGCTTGAAAGTTGAAGATGAATTTGTCAAACTTGCCTTTGGTGTGTATCACTCACTCAATAAAACAGATAGCTAAATTAATTTGCCATTCATCTCACTTGCTGTTTTATCAGACTTTGTTGGGGCTTACTACCCACACTACCTACTGCAGTCCAAAAGTATTCAGTTGGTCATGAAATGCTCTGAGATGCACCAAGGAATTCCAATAGTGACAATTCAGAGCCAGGTGATCATTCGAGTGTAGAGGGGTGCTTTCCTTCAGTCAGTTGGTTATAAATTATCCATTTTGGGGTGACGCAGTGGTTAGCACTGCTGTCTCTCGGCTTTGAGGACCTGGTTCGATCCCGGCCCTGGATCACTGGAGTTTGCACATTCTCCCCGTGTTTACGTGGGTTTCACCCTCACAATCCAAAGATGTGCAGGATAGGTGGATTGGTCACTCTAAATTGACCCTTAATTTTTTGGGGGGGGGGGGGGGAAGAGAAAATAATTGGGTGCTCTGAATTAAAAAACGATAAAATAAGTTATCCATTTGGTAAGTTTTGTGTTTCAATGTTCTTGTGATGTTCTCCCCCAGGCTTTTCAACAGCTTTCACAGCGGACCTTCAGCACTGCAGCCTGCAGGCGAGTGGCGAACAAGGTTCCTGAGAAGCAAAAGATATTCCAGGTGAGTGAACGTATGTAACGGGGTGGGCTACTTCAGGCATCTGAGCTCTGCATATAGTTTTTGACACTACTCCATGATTGTTGAAATCCTGTATTTTAAATGTGTTCCCAGATGGCGAACATGGTGCAGTTAATGCAGGTCATCTGAATGCAACTGAAACATTTAAAACCTTTTCCTTGTGGTTTGTATGCTAAACGTGGAAATTAATTTCTACTTCCAAGTGCCATTAAATAGGAATTTCTAAACAAGAAAAGACTCTAGGACTTGCCATCCTGGTACTCCCGCAATAGAACAATAACAGTTATTAGCTAATCATGGTAATCAATATCCTTATTTGGCAATTACTTGCTAACAAGTATGATTGACCACCTAAGAAACTGTGTGTCACTGGGCGTGGGTCCTTGCATGGATGATGAGCTTGATCCTAGAGCTGCATCTGTGACGGCACACTTAGCAGGTGTTTCCAGGAATGAGATCGGTCCTTGGACTCGATTGCTGGTTTTCCTTTCTCAGACTCCTTTTCCGGACCTCTTGTCGTCGGGTGTTCCCGAAGAATTGTCTCTTTAATCAGGAGGTTCCTCTAAGTAGGTCTCTTCTGAACAAGGAGGTTCCTCCAAGTAGGTCTCTTCTGAACAAGGGTCTCTCGGGCATTGACACCTGCTCTACAACTTCACGAGAAATGCCAGGAGCAATGTCAACCAAGGTCAATCTGACCAAGGCTTTTGACTCAGTAAATCAGGAAGTGCTGTGGAAGACCTAATCAAAGGACAGCTGTCCAGAGAAATTAATCAGCATCCTCTGGCGATAATCAGCGATATCACGGCAAGATATCGACGACAGTCCCTACCAATGGAAATAAGACTGAAACCTTTGAGGTCAAGACTGGAGTCAATCAATATACATCAATTAATCCAAAGCAGACCCAGGCATGAGTTCAGGGAAACCCCAGTGGTGGAGAACTTTGAGGCTTGTATGTCCTATAAGATGTTGGAGCAGAAGTAGGCTATTTAGCAACATTCCTGCAAAGCAAGCCACACTCGCCACATGTCACATTTCTCACAAGTGAAGTACTCAACCCCTACCAATAACTTCAGTATAGTTTCAGACAGCTTTCGTAGGGGCGATGTGACCTCCTTTCCTACACATAACTACAGGCATTTCGTTGTCCCATGTTTACAGAGTGAGCACCATGGTAAGATCTGTACGCTTCTGATTTTAGCCATTTCATAGTCAGAAATTGCCAACGGGAGCTTGCGATCTGCGGGTTTCAAATGGTTTGCCGTTATTGTGTTTGAAGTTAGCAACTCCAAAGCCTATATTTATTTGCCTTTCATGAGTGATATTGACTTTGAGGTAGTTAAAGCATTATGCAATAAAGCCAAACTATCCCTTTCTGTATATACAGCCCCATCTATCGTGGGAAGTAGATTGGATTCAGGCTGTTAACATTAAGAACTACTGTAAATTAGCAAATCTACTGGAGTAAAAATGATTTAATGTCAGTGTTGCACTCAAATACTAGGCTATTGAACCTTTCATCTGAATATTTTAAATTTGTATATGTGCCATTTAACATTTTAACTTTATTTTGAATGCATCTGTACTTCTTCCAAAGAACTTTTTTTTCTCTCCCCCCCCCCCACCCCCCCCCCCCCCCCCCCCCCCCCCCCACCCCCCCACCTTGAAGAAATGAGTTGAAGTTTTAAGCTTCCAACGACAAATTGTTGGCTGCAGATATGGTCAGTAGTTACCGTGTGAATTTTTAAGATCAATCTTTGCTTTCAGGCTGCATGCCAATAAATAGCACTGTTGACTGACTTAAGCAAATTGCCATCAAGGTGCATTTAAAACATAACCAAGCCAAATGCAGCTAATGAATGCTAGTCATTGTCTCGGAGTGTTGCTTGAGCTAGCCTTCTCTGAAAGATGCGCTACCAGCAAATAATTGAGTTTCCCTCAAGCTCATATTTTTAATGATTAGAATATCTGGTTAATCGTGGTTAATTCTGACTCATTCTAGTATAACTTAGGCAGTACTTTACACGTTTCCTGCAGCTCCCTCATGAGTAATTAACATTGCATATGCAAGCAAGGTCCACTCTTAAATCCTTCTGCATTGGTTTCCTGATCATTGCCTCTGCCATAGTTGGTCGTAGAATCTTGTAGCATAGAAGGAGGAATTACATAGTCTATCATGATAACCTGGTGCCTCTACGTCATGTCCTTTTGCAGTAAAAACAATAGGATGAAAATTCAGGTCAGTTTTTCCCCACAAGTTGCCAGATACGAGAGGCTTTATGTGTATAGACAGAGAAACTGGTGCTCATCTTACTAGAACAAGGAAAGTTAAAAAAAAAAAAAAATTTAGATTACCCAATTATCTTTTCCAATTAAGGGGCAATTTAGCGTGGCCAATCCACCTACTCTGCACATTTTTGGGTTGTGGGGGCGAAACCCACGCAGACACGGGGAGAATGTGCAAACTCCACACAGACAGTGACCCAGAGCTGGGAGAACAAGGAAAGTTGAGGCAAGCTGATGTAGCTTCTATGATCTTACAAAAAGGCATTCAGTAAAATCCCAATAAGAGGCTAAACAAATTAAACCGAATGGAATTGAAGGCAAACTATTGTGCCGGTTAGGAGGTGTTAAGCAATATGAGACAAAGCAAGGATAATGGGTAAGTTGCTCAAACAAGGGGGTGGCATGTAGCGTTAGCACTGGGACTGCGGCGCTAAGGACCCGGGTTCGAATCCCAGCCCTGGATCACTGTCCGTGTGGAGTTTGCACATTCTCCCCATGTCTGCGTGGGTTTCACCCCCACAACCCAAAGATATGCTGGTCAGGTGGATTGGCCACACTAAATTGCCCCATATTTGGAAAAGAAAAAAAATTGGCTCCTCTTAAAAAAAAATTTTTTTTTTAAATGTTCAAACAAGGATGTGTGCTAGGATGTCAAATTTTCACTATACAGTAGTTAATGACTTAGATGATGCAATTGAGAGCCTTGCATCTAAGTTTGCTGATGACACAAAGAGAGACATTAAGTGGGCAAACTGGCAGACTGCTTTCCACATAGATAAGTGGTCAGGTGATCTGTTCCTCTAGGGGCAATGAGGTGGCCCCAGAGAATGGAAAAAACAATGGTTCCTCACCCAGAAGCCTTTTAATTATTCCTTCCTGGAGTTTGGGCATCTCTGGCGAAGCCACCAGTGACGTCACCTTAATTTAATGGCAAAGACAGTTACCCAAGGTTGGAATTGAACCCAGGTCCCTGGTGCTGAGAGGCAGCACTGCTAACCACTCTGCCACTATTACCTTGTCAGGTAATGCACTTTGTCTTGTATTGTGGCCAGGAGAAACACAAGGGAGCGTTGTTCAAATCCAGGGTGAACTTTGGTTTTATTGAATCAAGGACTGAGCGGAGACATTAGCTGTGCTTGTTCAGTTTTAGATTTCAAACCACCTGCAGCTCACACGTTGTTTGAAGAATGAGCTATTTGTAGGTTATTTTATGTTTGCGTACACCAAACTTCAGGAGTGAAGGGAAAGGGATATCTTTGAGATGAAAATGCGATGAGTTTAGTGTCTTAGATTGCACCAATAAAATAGCTTGGGGCAACGAGTGAAGTGCTGCTACATTTGTTACACACTAACATGCAGAAACAGACCACATTTTGTGTAGTATCTTACTCTGACTGTAGCCAGCACCGTGTCTTGGCATTGATCTGAGGGAAGGGGTCAATAAGTTGGCCCCTGGAGCTTGTGCAACCATTATACAGATGGTGGACGTTCTGCATCTTAACTCCCTTGCCCATCTTTACTCATCTTCCCTTACCCATCAAAAATCTATCAGTCATGCTCTTAAAATCCCCCGTTGTCCCTCTGCCAATGTATGCAGACTTTTAGGGGTCAGAGTTCCAGACTTTAATGACGTGTGATTCTGAATTTCACTCCTAAATGGCTTAGTTCACAATTTAAAGTTATGCCCCCTAGATCCTTATTGCCATGACACCGTGCCATTAGAATAAATAATTTTTCTGTCAACTCAGTTATGATTTTAAATATCTATTAGATGCTTCTAAACTCAAGGGAATATAAACTAAGTTTATGCAATCTATCCGCAGAATGTAACCCTTATGTTCCAGTGTTATCCTGATGAATCTGCACTGCACCATGTCCAAGGCCAGTTTATCATTCCTGTGGTGCAGGCCCTCAAACTGAATGCAGTACTCCATGTGCTCTCATCAGCGCTCTGAATAACTAACTTATTAACTGATCAACCATCCCTTTGTATTCTGGTCCCCTCGCGATGAATCCCATCAACTTTCATTGTATTGCTTTATGTATCTAGTAATTTCTGTACAGAGACGCCCTCCCAAAGTTCCTTGTCTCTCCCCATTACGATGATGCATGACTTCAGTTCCCTCCTGGAATGCTTTTTGACCTATGCTAATTTAGAAAATTTGGAAAGCGGTGCTGCAGAGCTCCCCTTGCGCCACCTAGTGGCTGGGCCCCAATAGCAAATGTCTGAGAATGAGATATGGCTGCTTTGTCTCAGTGGGCTAATACACTTCAAGCCTTGAGTCTAGTTTTCTGCGCTGACATTAATTGCATTACCCGTCGAGTCTCAGCAATATGTAGTCATGGGACCTGTGCTATACAACTGTGAATGGTATGGAGAATATTATCTGCCTGTCTCAGTGAGTCATGTGTTCTAAAGTGTGTGCGAAACAGATTTCGAAGATACGGCACCCTGGCGATTGGGAATAAAGTCATTGATGTGATTCGTGTTCCTTTTGCCCCGTGCCTCCCACCACACAACCCCCACCTTGCCCTGAACATGGCCCCACTGTGACTTCTCCTGTCCTTCGCACCAGGCTCTACTGTGCAGTGAAGACAGGCGGTCCCTTCGGAAGGTGTGTAAATGGTTGGTTTGCTGCCTCCTTCTGTTTTGATCTGTGGCGTTCCTGCCATGCTATGGAAATCTGTGTGTAGGGAATCGCAGGCAGGCTGCTTTTCTAATGCAGGTGTTGGCAGAGCACAGTTGGAACTGCACTCTCTATCTATCTCTGTTGCAGGCGGATAATGGGATGCCGATCCATTTAAAAGGCGGCGTGATGGATGCACTGCTCTACAGGCTAACCATGGGCCTCACTGTTGCGGGTAAGGAATGCTTGGTACCCCATTTTGAAATCTATCTTGGTCTGTAAGGACATTGGCTCCTATCCAGTGGCACACCCTGGGATTCAGGTGAAGACAGCAATGGGCATGACTGTGAACTCCCAATGCTCATTCAAACCCCCCCCCCCCCCCCCCCTCCCAATGATGCCAAACAACCTGCCAGCTCTCACTGTCTTCAGTACAAGCACGAAGAATAACCAACTCACTCAAATTCTGGAGGAATCCCAAAACCCTCAGTCCCAATTGATGGTCAGCCTTGGGGGAGATTGCATTTTGTGGGAAATTTAAGTCTATATAAAAGTACAATCTCTGCATAAATGAGCTGCTGCAACATAAGAGGAGCAAAAAACTTGGGTCCCTACAAACTAGGACCTGGTGAGCCTGTCCATGATGCCCTCCTGATGCATAACCTTAACCCTGTTCAGCTGCAGGTTTACAATTGGGAAAGCTGGGTGGTTAGAATTGCTACAGGTGTGTTATGGGGGTACATTGGAACCCCATTAATGTGAGGGTGGTGCTCATCTGCACCAGGACCATTGCTCTGGATCACAGCCCCAACTTGTGAGAACTTCAGTTTACGGGGGGATTTTACAGAATGCTTTTCTCTGAGCTGCTCTTGCGTAGAATCCAGTATTCTAAAACTGGGTACAGGACTGATAATGACGTGAAACCATGATGGGTGGCAGAGAAATTGGGAACAAAGAGGAAATGTCAACATTACAGCGACATATAAAAGCAGAGATTGAGAAAAACATTCTGTGCATTTGGTAAATTGACTTGTGTGTATGCCGGACAAGTCCACCAGTTTTGCTGATTTTTCTTTTTCTAAATGCTTTAATGTAACCGCAGTCATTTTTCTCCCCCTAATTTTTCAGGTACAGTCTATGTTGTCTACGAACTCTTCACAATTGCCCTGCCCAAGAAGAAGTAACATCAGCTCTTGGACATGCCTAAATCTTCGTTTTATTCCATAACCCTGTTATACTGTAAATTATCTGGGGACCTGACTGTTCACGGTTTATGTGAACAGTTGTTTATTTGATGATGAGACTTGTATAACAATAAATAGTGATTTATCACGTCTGTGTGTCTTGTCAGGTGGATTTGTTTTTGAACGTTTTGGGGTGATCTGGATGCTTGGCATCTAATTGACAGTGACAAAGCTTCAGTTTGTCTTATGTACACGAGCCCTGGGCTCACCTCCAGTGTAATTTAAAGCCAAATCATATGGCCGGCTGCAATTTGCATGAGCCATGTGGCTGGAACTGGGCCCACCAACTGGCAGCACTGGGCAACTTGACCAACCACCCAAGACTTCCTTGGCTGTGTAAGCAGCTGCCAAAGACAGGCAGTGGTATAAAGGGTGACAGGTGAAGTGAGCTGCTCGATTTAGACATGACAACAGGAGAGCAAGGCCTGCACATCCTGCCTGTAACTAAAGCCATTGCTAACTCACTAACATCAGGGTGAGAAGGTCTCTAACTTCTGCGGTGGTGATGGTATCTTTTAATTACTCCCTGACCACCTGCTCCCTATGCTGGGAGTGTGCAACTTCATAAGAGGTGTTCCCACTGAATGCCAGGAATACTGCAGCAGAATTATTACTGAGTATGGGGAGTTTATAAAAAAAAAAAAAAAATTTCCTTCTAGAAAGGTGCTGCTTTTGCCAACTCCTTGAAACTCTCCAGTGGACCCTTGTTATGATTCAAAGGAAGAAGTCTTACAACACCAGGTTAAAGTCCAACAGGTTTGTTTCAAACACGAGCTTTCGGAGCACGGCTCCTTCTTCAGGTGAATGGAAAGGCTTTCCATTCACCTGAAGAAGGAGCCGTGCTCCGAAAGCTCGTGTTTGAAACAAACCTGTTGGACTTTAACCTGGTGTTGTAAGACTTCTTACTGTGCTCACCCCAGTCCAACGCCGGCATCTCCACATCATGATTCAAAGGAGCATAGAAACAGCAATTGGTTAAGTTCATTATGCCTGCTTAGGTCATGGCTGATTTGTAACTCCATCTACCTACCTCCCCTGTGGTTCCATAACTTTTTAATGCCCCTGCCATCTAAAATTTCTTCAATCTGATTGAAAATTCCTTAGCCTCAGCAGTTCAATCTGATGCTGGTTAGTGCAGGGTTTTTCAAACTCAGGGTTGCGGCCCCCAAGTGTCGGGAGGGTCGTGGAGCAGTCAGTCATTCCTGATTGCGGGAGAACAGCCAGTGGCTTTGACCGGCTTCCAGTTGCCGCAGAATTTTGCCTTGCTCCATCCGATTGGCAGATTATTCAGTGGCTGACTGTTCTGTGACCGATAGGAGGCTGTTGGAGCTCGGGGCCTGTGAACGTCACAGAGCGGCCGAGTGAAGTTTGTGAGGGGATAGAATGGCAGGTCACGATGCTGGCAGTCAGCATCAGTTCACTGGATTTCAGTGAATACATCATCACAGGGAGGAGGAATTATATGGTAACACATACAGGGGTTGCAACAATTTGTTCTTCAAATTGTGATCCACATAGAAGGCACAGAAATGAGATGTGGTTCTCTGGGGCAGGGCAAGTGGAATTGAAGGAATAGAGTGTGCAATGTGTGTGAATGTTTGAAACCTCTGCAATGGTATATTGTAATAATTGCTTGTCAGAGTTATCAGTCTTCACAAATAAAACTCCCATGTGCTGTTTAAACAAAAGAGAACACTATGTGCATGCATGCCCTGTCAGGTGGATCCAGCAGTTTACAGTCCTGGTGTCCAGTGGGGCAGACTACCACCTCCTGGCGTTAGCGGGCTGTCCCAATACCACCTCTTCCTGAATCCTCCTTCCAGAAATGGCAGGTCACAAACCCAACACGTAGACTCGCGTCATGCCATCCGTTCTTTGACTGAAATCATGGAGGAGGGCTTCCTCCATTTTGTAGCTGCCAGCAAGTAATAGTGTGTAAAGAACTGAAGATGGACCAGTTTGTAATAAGGAAGTGAGACGCAAACAGCAAGTGAGAGCATGAGGACCAAGCAGGCTCACCTGTCACATTGAAGGTATGCAAAAAGACGGGATGCAAAGTTTGGCTGGCGTGGATTGTGAAGGTCGGTGGTGAATGGTCGTTTTTCTAATGGGAGGATGGTATTCAATGCTATTCTCCAGGGTTGTTGCAACCATCACTGGCTTTTTTGATCTACATAAATTAAAAAAATATATAAATTAAGAATACCCAATACATTTTTTCCAATTAAGGGGCAATTTAGCATAGCCAATCCACTAAGCCTGCATATTTTTTGGGTTGTGGGGGCAAAACCCACGCAAACACTGGGACAATGTGCAAACTCCACATGATCATTGACCCAGAGCCGGGATCGAACCTGGGACCTTGGTGCTGTGAGGCAGCAGTGCTAACCACTGCACCACCGTGCTTTGACCTACGTTAACGACTTAGACTTGGGTGTCAGTGCCACATTTAAAAATTTGCGGTTGACGCAAAACTTTGAGCTATAGTGAAAGTTCAAGAAGACGGGGATAGACGATGAATAACTGGAGGCAGAGATTAGATTTAATGTGGAGTACTGTGAAGTGATACATTTTGGTGGAAAGAATGTGGAGACGCAATATATAAAAAGATGCAAAGATTAAAGGGAGAAAAAAAGACTGCCGGGTTACGGGGGAAGGGACTGGGATTAGCTGAATTTCTGTTGCATAGTCGACACAGGCTGAATGATCTCCATTCAGGGCCAATGATTTGTTGACAGTAAACATACCAGAGTGCCTACTTGAAAATATTTATATCTAGGTTTATTGATAGCTTTTTAGTCCTGGTTGTCTGAAGCAATATTTTGGCCTCAATAAACGGAAGCAAAAGAGGAAAGCATCTGACCTAGGATATGGGTTCTTGTTTTCAGAAGAGGAAATTGCTTCCAATGGAAAAGTAATTCAGCCCCTCTCCCTGGGACTTTGCCCTCTCTCTGAGTGCTGTAACCATTCTATAATTCTATAGTACCATTCTCTGCTTCCCCATTGGAAGCAATTTCCTCTTTGCTTCTGAAACCAAGAACCCATATCCGATAGAACATAGAAAAATACAGCACAACACAGGCCCTTCAGCCCACAATGTTGTGCCGAACCTTTGTTCTAGATTATATCAGATGTTTCCCTCTCTTTTTCTTAGTTTATCAAAGCTTAAAAAATTGCTTCAGACAATCAGGACTAAAAAAAACTATCAGTAAACTGATATGCAAATATTTTCAAGCAGACAAACACTGGTATATTTACTGTCAATAAATCATTGCTCCTGTCCCCTCTCACGAGTGGCTGTACCATTAATTGTTCTTATCTCAAGTACCTTCCGCATCAATAGCTGATAAGCTTCCTTGCCAAGCAAAATATTTGTATGTGGCGTTTACCCTGTGGTGAAAATCGTTACCCTCGCTATGCAAACCTGATTAAATGGATACAGGGGTGTAGAAATGCTTTTAAAATGCTAGCCTGGGCTTAGTGGCAGAAGATTGTTGGGTGCAGTCTGAGACTTTGAGTCAATAAATCTGTGTGGTACTGAGGGGGTGCTGGAGGTTTGACTCCCTGAGGCTCTTTCGGAGGTAGACAAATGATTCCACAACATTGCAAAAGAAGATGGTAACTTGGAACATGGGGTAGCACAGTTGTTAACATGGCTCCTTCACAGCACCAGGGATCTGGGTTCAATTCTGGCCATGGGTCACCGTCTGTGTAGAGTTTGCACGTTCTCCCCGTGTTTGCGTGGGTTTCGTCTGGGTGCTCTGGTTTCCTCCCACAATCCAATGATGTGCAACTAAAGAGCTGGTCATCGACTTCAGGAAGCAAAGTACTGTACACACCCCTGTCAGCATCAACGGAGCCGAGGTAGAGATGGTGAGCAGTTTCAAATTCCTAGGGGTGCACATCACCAAAAATCTATCCTGGTCCACTCACGTCGACGCTATCACCAAGAAATCACAACAGCGCCTATACTTCCTCAGGAAACTAAGGAAATTCGGCATGTCCACATTAACCCTTACCAACTTTTACAGATGCACTATAGAGAGCATCCTATCGGGCTGCATCACAGCCTGGTATGGCAACTGCTCGGCCCAGGACCGCAAGGAACTTCAGAGAGTCGTGAATACCGCCCAGTCCATCACACGAACCTGCCTCCCATCCATTGATTCCATCTACACCTCCCGCTGCCGGGGGAAAGCAGGCAGCATAATCAAGGATCCCTCCCACCCGGCTTACTCACTTTTCCAACTTCTTCCATCGGGCAGGAGATTCAGAAGTCTGAGAACACGCACCAACAGACTCAAAAACAGCTTCTTCCCCACTGTCACCAGACTCCTAAATGACCCTCTTATTGACTGACCTCATTAACACTACACCCTGTATGCTTCATCCGATGCCAATGCTTATGTAGTACATTGTATATATTGTGTTGCCCTATTATGTATTCTCAGGTATTTTCTTGAATTCTGTTTAATTCCCTTTTCTTCCCATGTACTGAATGATCTGTTGAGCTGCTTGCAGAAAAATACTTTTCACTGTACCTCGGTACACGTGACAATAAACAAATCCAATCCATCCATCCAGTTTAGGTGGATTGGTCATGATAAATTGTCCTTCATATTCAGGGATGTAAAGGTTAGGTTAGGGGGTTACGGGCTGGACAGGGGTTGCGGGGCAGGGTCGATATGGGTAGCATGCTCTTTTGAAGGGCTGAATTGATGGGCTGAATGGTCTACTTCTGCACTGTAGGGAGTCTATCAGCATTTTCTCATTGCTATTTGCGGGGATCTTGCTGTACATGGTTTAGTTGCTGCATGTCTTCCATTACAAAGTGTTTAGCAGGCTGTGAAGTGTTTTGAAATATCCTGGATGTCTTTCCTGTAAAGGGGATTTGCGGGTAGCTATACTTGCGTGGTAAAAGAATGTAATATTAAATCGAAATGCTCTCTGAATCAGGGGTTATTTCCAATCTCAGTCTTAAAGTCACTGTAGAGCTAACTATCCTTCAGAACCTGAAATTTCACAAGTACATGTAGTTTGATTAGAGTACCTGGAGATGGCAGTATTTGTACACAGTTGCCTCCTGTTATAATGGCTTTATGACTGTTATCTTCCTCTAGGGCAGTGCCTCAGTGTCGAGGATACCTTGCTTCCACTCCGGGGTGGTGGGTTCTGTGGTGGTGCAATCCTGGATCCGCAGACTCTGCCACATCTGGTTACTTGGTGCCTCACACATCTAATTGACCCACATATCTGTTTACCCGGTGTCCTACACATCTAGTTGCCTAGTGTCCCACGCATCTGGCCATCTGGTGTCCCACGAATCTGGTTACCTGGTGTTC
Source organism: Scyliorhinus canicula (assembly GCF_902713615.1). NCBI lineage: Eukaryota > Metazoa > Chordata > Chondrichthyes > Carcharhiniformes > Scyliorhinidae > Scyliorhinus > Scyliorhinus canicula. The sequence goes on along the minus strand of NC_052146.1, from coordinate 194,853,024 downwards.
CACATATCTAGTTACCTTGTGTTTCACACACCTGGTTACCCAGTGCCCCATACATCTTGGTGACCTGGTGCTCCACACATCTGCAACCTGTGAGTGCACCAGGTAATAACTTGTCAGAAATAATAATAATTAGTGTCAAGCTGATGAAATCAATCGTCTTGTGGAGCCAGGCGTCTCGCAATATACTAAGTTTTCCTCCAAAATATATTTTATTCATATGTTTGTAAAATTATATTCTGTAATTTCTCAAATTGGATATTACCAAAAGTGCAATAGAGTTCAAGCTCTTCACATACAATTCCAAGGTGCCTCAATAAATTTGCAACTACATGTGATTCCATGATAAATGTATCACACAAGGATGTCTAACACAGTTTCCAGCCCCTCGCTATACAAAGGCAGGTGGATCCAAGACTTTCCGCATTAAACCTTTGGGACTTCTGCCCCAAGCTTTTGTGCATCCCTCAGCACATAGCTCTTGAGCTTGGAACCTGCTAGTCTGCAGCATTTGGTCATGGACAACTCTTTGCACTGGACGACCAACAAGTTTCAGGAAGACCAAAGTGTTTTTGACCAACTTGATGGCCCTACAGCAACAGTTTGTGTTTATATCGGAGTGTGCGATAATGTTCAGGTTCTCTACATACATCATGTGCTTCAATACAATCAAAATAATATTACAGACATTACAAAATGGTAATTACAAATTATGCAAAGGTGTTTGAGTTGTCCACATCGATCAAATTGCACTCTGAGGTGCTTCAATACCCGACCAGGTGCCGGAGTGAGGCGACTAGGGAATTTTCACTTTAACGTCATTGCAGTGTTAATGTAAGCCCACTTGTGACACTAATAAAGATTATTATTATACAATGGTGATACATTAAATAGTCACTGTATATGTTCAATGTGAGTCATACAAGGGTGGCACGGTGGCGGAGTAGGTAGCACTGCTGCCTCATGGCGCCGAGGACCTGGGTTCGATCCCGGCTCTGGGTCACTTACTGTGTGGGGTTTGTACATTTTCCCTGTGTCTGCGTGGGTTTCGCCCCTACAACCCAAAGATGTGCAGGGTAGGTGAATTGGCCATGCTAAATTGCCCCTTATTGAAAAAAGTTAATAATTGAATACTCTAAGTATATTTAAAAGAAATATGAGTAATACAGCCCGAGGGGCTTCTATACAATTCCCAACCCCTGGGTGCACTGTGACTGAAAGGTCTTAGGCAGTGACCTTTCCCCATTGTGCCTCTGTGACGGCTGCTCCAAGCTTTAGTGCATCCCTCACCATGTTGTCCTGGGCTTGGGAATGTGCCAGTCTGCGACACTCGGTCAGGGACAACTGTTTGCATTGGAAAACTAACAGGTTTCAGGTAGTCCAAAGAAAATCTTTCACCGAGATGATGATCTTACAGCAAAGGCTGATGTTTGTCTTGGTGTGTGACCCTGGAAGTCCATGAAGCACAGAGTCCTGCATCACAGAGCTGCTCGGGTTGAATATCGACAAAAACCACCTCGTCTCTCTGCAGACCTTCTTTGCAAAGGCACATTCCACAAGGAGGTGGACAACGGTCTCTTCACCACCACGGTCACCTCGAGGGCAACATGCGGAAGGGATGAGACTCCAAATGTGTAGAAAGGTTCTGATGGGGGGGGGGGGGGGGGGGGGGGGCTTCCTCACCACCAGTCAAGCTAGGACTTGATGCTTGTTTGAAAGTTCTAGTGATGAGGCGTTCTGCCAAATGACCTTGACAGTCTGCTCGGGAAACCATCTGACAGTATTCACCTTCTCCTTTCCCCCTCTCGGGCCTCTAGGACATTACATGCAGACCACTGCCTAGGGACTTGTGGTCAAAGATGTTTCTCTGCATATATTTTACCAGTCCTGTCCGATTCTATTTATTACTACAGTTTTATGTTTCAGGAGGTTTGCCACCTGGGAAAGAAGCCTGCTCACATCACAGGTAGGGCAAGGTGTTTGTGTGGCTGAGGATTGTCAACATTGGATGAGTATAATCTTGGAGGTTTGATCACATGATCTCCTGCCTTTAATTGCCTCACTTCCCAAGACCCCACTATTGGTAACTCAATGAATCCACCCTCCCAACACCCTGCCTTCCCTTACAAATTGGGAAGTGAATAGTATTCGGTTGGATAACTCTTGACTCTCAGTCGAGAAGCCTTTTTGTCCCCATTTCCAATAGGCGAATGTGGGAAAAAAAGAATGTTATTTTAATGGCCTGTTTATTTTTCTCACCAAGGTAGTTTGCAGCAGTGACCTGGAGATTAATCTAAATTCCTGGAAAGTCCAGGTCAGTCCTGGAGGGTTGGCAACCCAAGTCAATGGATGGTGGTCGAACAGTGGAAGATTATTCCCACTGGTTGGTCAAGAGGCACGCAGACTGGAACTGGATCGAAGGCAGGCAGTCGGAGTTCGATGGCACTTTCTTTTTTTTTTAATAAGCATTTTATTGAGGTATTTCTCTGGCATTGTAACAGCAACAAAATCAACAATGTACAAAACAAAGAAAATATTAACATAGTGCAAATGCCACCTCCCTCTCCCACAAGTCCCACCATTACTTACCCCCCTCCCCCATTCTATGCTAGCCTAACCTTCCCCCCCTTCTGCTGACAATTAATTCTCTGCAAAGAAGCCGACGAATGGTTGCCACCTCCAGGCGAACCCTAACAGAGACCCTCTCATGGCGAACTTAATTGTCTCCAGGCAGAGGAAGCCAGCCATGTCAGATAGCCAGGTTTCCGATTTCGGGGGCTTCGAGTCCCTCCAAGCTTAAAATATCCGTCTCCGGGCTACCAGGGAAGCAAAGGCCAGAACATCTGCCTCTTTCTCCTGGATGTCTGGATCCCGCGACACCCGAAAATCGCTACCTCTGAACTCATTGACCCTCGTATTTAATACCTTGGACATGGCGTCGGCAAACCACTGCCAAAACCCCCTCAGTTTTGGACATGCCCAAAACATGTGGACATGGTTCGCTGCCCCCCCCCCCCCCCTCCGCATACTTCACACATCTGTTCTCCACCCCGAAGAATCTGCTCATCCGGGCCACTGTCATGTGGGCCCGGTGAATGACCTTAAATTGGATCAGGCTGAGCCTGGGACATGTTGCAGTCGCATTGACCCTTACCAACGCGTGCGCCCAAAGGCCCTCCTCTATCTGTCCCCCCAGCTCTTCCTCCCACTTTCGCTTCAGCTCCTCGGTCTGCGTCTCCTCCGAACCCGTAAGCACTTTACATATGTCCAAGACGCTCCCCTCTCCTATCCATCCTTTAGAAACCACCCTATCCCGAATCCCCCTTAGCGGCAGGAGTGGGAAGGTTGGTACCTGCCTCACCAGAAAGTCCCGCACCTGCAGATATTGAAATTCATTTTCCCCCACCAATGCAAACTTCTCCTCCAGCGCCCTCCTACTCGGGAAGCTTCCTTCCATAAACAAGTCCCCCATCTTCTCAATCCCCACTCTCCGCCAAATTCAGAACCTCCCATCCATCCTCCCTGGGGCAAACCGGTGATTATCACAGATTGGGGACCACACCGATGCCCCCTCTGTTCCCACATGTCTCCTCCACTGCCCCCAGACTCTCCAGGCCGCCACCCACCACTGGACTGGTGGAGTATCACGCCAGTGGGAAATGCAGGGACACTGTTACCAACAGACTTGTGAGATGGCACTTTCTAAGGTCTAGGCCTACATGCTGAGGGATGTACTGAGCTTGGGGCAGCTGACACAAATCCACAGAGGGGTAAGGCAGCCATTGTACACCGTGTCTGAAAACTGGATAAATCCCAGTTTGACAGGTAATGACTCTTGTAAATATTAACTGTGAACATAGTGAGGAATTGGGCAGCACGGTGGCGCAGAGGGTTAGCCCTGCTGCCTCACGGCGCCGAGGTCCCAGGTTCGATCCCGGCTTGGGTCACTGTTCGTGTGGAGTTTGCACATTCTCCCCGTGTTTGCGTGGGTTTCACCCCCACAACCCAAAGATGTGCAATGGGTGGATTGGCCACGCTAAATTGCCCCTTAATTGGAAAAATGAATTGGGTACTCTAAATTTAAAAAAAAACAAAAAAAAAACATAGTGAGGAATGTACAATATTGAAAGAAACAGATTTGTTTTGTACTTTAAGTAATGTCAACTTTGAATGGTCGTGGAATGTATTTTTAGAAATGTTATGAAGAAGGTATATTTTAGAATAAAAAGATGGAGTTAATCATAGAATATCTAGGGGCAGAAAGAGGCCATTCAGCCCATCGAGTCTGTACCGACTCTCTAGAAAGAAAACCCCACCTAGGCCCACTCCCCCACCCAACCCTTGTAACCCCACCTAATCTGCACATCCCTGGACACTAAGGGGCAATTTAGCATGGCCAATCCACATGACCTACATATCTCTGAACTGTGGGAGGAAAGTGGACCACCCGGAGGAAATCCATGCAAACACTGGGAGAACGTACAAACTCCACACAGACGGTCACCCAAGGCTGGAATTGAACCCAGGTCCTTGACACTGTGAGGCAGCAGTTCCACCTTGCCACCCACAGATGTAAGTGAATAGAGGAGTAGGCCCGAGAGGCTAAATGGCCTCCTTCGTGATATCTTGGGTAGGCTGGGTCGATGTGGACTGCACTTGATGCAGTGTTGCGATGGACAGACCTCCAATACTTGATAAGATACAACACAATTTTATTTAACGTCTTAACTATTATACATGTTCAACTGTGGGTTGACACTATGCTGACTTGACTGGAGACCTATGTACTAGCCTAACCAGACTAACTAGCTACCACATGGTGTTTGCACTGGCTAGCTCACGAACTCTGACTGATTCAGAGGCTGGGACCCGAGAGAGCGGGAAAACTGGTGCCCTCTGGCATTATAGTGATAGTGTCCTGTCTGGTGTCATGTGAGAGTACCTTTAAGAAATAGAGTTTAAGCAATATACCTTTAAGAAATGGAGCAGCTCATATTACTGAAGTGATGTCAGAGGGTGTGGGGAGCTCACTTCTGCTTTTAGTTCCAGTTTGAGAGAGAGCAGCTGAAAAGTGCCTGGCTGGTTTGCTGTGAGCTGTTTGAAAGGAGAAAGCCAGTTTTGAGAAAAAGAGCTTGGGTGTGCCTGTGTTTGCAGTGAGCTGGATCTGCGATGATCTCTGCCATGAAAAACTATCTCTGAATCATTTGGGCGATTTAAACTCATAATAGTAATGTCTTTAACCTGATATGTTTCTGTTTAAAGGTGTTAAGTCTTTTGGAGGTTTGAAGGAACATTTTGAGGGATTATTTAGTGTTATATTATTTTCGGGGTTATCTTTGAAGTAAGGGGTGTTATGAGATCCAATGTTCATTTTAAAAGATTAAGTTGAGTTCATGGAATAAACATTGTTTTGTGTTTAAAAACCCACGTGTCCATAATTGTAATACCACACCTGGAGACCAAGCCGTGTGCTTAAAAAGCAACAATACATTAAAGGGAGAGGTTGGTTGAACTCCATGATATATTTTGGGGTTCTGAAAATGCCGCTCCCGTAACAATTGGGGGCTCAAGGGGGATAAAAGTCTATCTATTAGATTGGCTTTTGTGAACTTAAAAGGATTGTTGCTTTTCCGGTGTGGTATTTGAGTTTAAGTGTGTTGTGGACAATGGCTCTTTCAGAGACTCAGACCTTTTTGGCGGTGGAGAATGTCACACGCAGTACCTTATGGACAGAGACGAAAAGCAGACTGTTAGATTTGGCAAAAACATTGCAGTTAACATTACCTGACAAAATGCAAAAAGATGAGGTAAGTAAGATGGTGGTTAAGCATTTAAAGTTGCCTGATATATTGTCTGACTCATTGGAAATGGCAAAAATTCAGTTGCAAATTAAACAAATGGAACATGAGAAAGAATTAAAGCGGCTTAAATACGAAAGAGAGAGAGAGGAAAAAGAAAGAGCGAGAGAGAGGAAAAATAAAGAGAGAGAGAGAGAGAGAGAGGAAAAAGAAAAGGAGAGAGAAGAAAGGAGAAAAGATAGAATAGCCCTAGCAAAAGAAAAAGAAAGGGAGATACAGTTCAGGGAAAAAGATAGAGAGGGAGTTTGAATTTCAGAAATTGACATGAAACATGAAAGTCAATTAAAACTGGCAGACATAAAGGGAAACGTACAGTTGGTTGATAGTGATGAGGATAGTGAGAAAGAGTGTCATAGTCGAAGGCTTGGTGGGAACCTATTTAAATATGTCCAAGCATTGCCAAGGTTTGACGAGAAGGAAGTGGAAACCTTTTTCACTTCATTTGAGAAAGTAGCTAAACAAATGAAATGGCCACAAGACATGTGGGTATTACTGATTCAACCAAAGCTGGTAGGTAGGGCTAGTGAAGTGTTTGCATCACTACCGGAGAAGGTATCTGGAACGTATGAGGAGGTGAAGAAATCCATCTTAAGTGCATATGAGCTAGTGCCTGAAGCTTACAGACAAAGGTTTAGAAATTTAAGGAAATAATGTGGTCAAACATACATGGAGTTTGAAAGGCTCAAACAGAGTAATTTTGATAGGTGGATAAGGGCTTTGAAAATAGACCAAACGTATGAAGCTCTCAGAGAAATTATACTTTTGGAGGAGTTTAAAAATTCAATTCTTGATGTAGTGAGAACATATGTGGAAGAACAGAGGGTTAAAACTGCGAGATTCGCAGCAGAAATGGCAGATGAGTATGAATTAATTCATAAATCAAAGATTGATTTCCGACATCAGTTTTAGCCGGTGAGGGATAGAAACTGGGGACACGAGAAATACTCAAGTGGTAAAGGTAAAGGTGATCTGATGGGAGACAATAAAGAGAGTGTACCTCAGATTAAAAAAGAAATCCAGGAGGGTGGAAAAGAAATGAAAAGTTTCAAATGTTTTTACTGTAATAAACTAGGCCATGTAAAGTCACAGTGTTGGTGGTTGAAGAAAAGCCCTGGGAAGGCTGATGTGGTAAAACAGGATAAGACAGTGCAATTTGTTGGAGTGGTAAAGGAAAGCCCAAGGGAAGCGAAGGAGGTGCAAACGATTGTACAACCTGTTCAAGAAGTAATTGTTAAGAAGGTGCCAGATGTCTTTAAAGAATTTACTTGTGTGGGTAAAGTTTACTCATGTGTATCAGGAGGAGCAGGTAAAGAAGTCACAATTTTAAGAGATACAGGGGCTAGTCAATCTTTAATGGTAAGAGATGAGGAATTATGTAGTTTGGGAAGAATGTTGCCAGAAAAGGTGGTGATATGTGGAATTCAGGGTGAGAGGAGTAGTGTTCCATTATATAAGGTAAGGTTGGAAAGTCCAGTGAAGAGTGGTGAAGTGGTAGTAGGAGTAATAGATAAACTATCTTGTCCAGGAATACAGTTTATCTTGGGTAATGATATAGCTGTATTGCAGGTGGGAGTGAGGCCTACTGTGGTTGATAAGCCAGTGGAAAATCAGACAACTGAAGTGTTGAAGGACGAATATCCTGGAATTTTTCTGGATTGTGTAGTAACCCGGTCGCAAAGTCATAGGTTAAGACAAGAGGAGAAATCAAAGAGTGAAGATGAAGTTGAAGTCCAATTATCAGAAACGATTTTTGATCAGATGGTTGAAAAAGAACAACAACAGGTGGAGGATGAGGCGGATATTTTTAGTTCAGGAAAATTGGCGGAGTTACAACAGAAAGATGTAGAAATAAAACGGATATATCAGAAAGCATATACGGAAGAGGAATCTGAGAGTATACCAGAGTGTTATTACCATAAAAGTGATGTCTTGATGAGAAAATGGAGACCTGTACTAATCCTGTACATATGCAGGCGGATAAAAAGTGGGCAGAAGTTCATCAAGTAGTATTGCCGCTAGGGTATAGAAAGGAGGTGTTGCGAGTTGCATAAGAGGTACCAGTGGGAGGTCATTTGGGAATAAGGAAAACTCAAGCTAAAATCCAGAAATATTGTATTGGCCTGGACTAAATAAAGATGTAGTTAAATTTTGTCAATCATGTCACACATGTCAAGTGATAGGGAAACGTCAAGCAGTGATAAAACCAGCGCCCTTAATACGCATTCCAGCATTTGAGGAGCCTTTTACAAGGGTCCTAATCGATTGTGTAGGACCGCTTCCTAAAACAAAAAGTGGGAATCAATATCTTTTGACTATAATGGATGTGTCTACTAGTTTCCAGAGGCCATTCCAGTACGTAATATTGGATACGTAATATAATGGATTGTGGAGGAGTTACTTAAATTCTTTACTAGATATGGACTACCTACAGAAATTCAATCGGATCAAGGATCGAATTTTACTTCAAAGTTATTCAAAGGAGTTATGGATAGCTTAGGAATAAAAAAATTTAAATCAACTGCGAACCATCCAGAATCGCAGGGAGCGTTAGAAAGGTGGCATCAGACATTAAAGATGAAGTTGAGGGCGTATTGTCAAGATTATCCAGAGGATTGTGATAAAGGAATTCAATTCGTATTGTTTGCAATTAGGGATGCACCTAATGAGTCGACCAAATTTAGTACTTTTGAACTACTTTTTGGTCATGAGGTAAGAGGACCACTTAAATTGATTAAGGAAAAATTGGTGGGTGAGAAATCGTAAATTACATTATTGGATTACGTGTCCAGTTTTAGGGAGCGATTAAATAGAGCAGGTGAATTGGCTAGACAACATTTGAAAGTTGCACAAAATGTGATGAGACGGGTAGCGGACAAGGAATCCAAAGTTCATTGTTTTGCCAGTGGGGATAACGTTTTAGTGTTGTTACCAGTGCTAGGGGAGCCTTTAAGAGCTAGGTTTTGTGGACCGTATCAGATTGAAAGGAAATTAAGTGAGGTGAATTATGTGGTAAAAACACCAGATAGAAGGAAGACTCACCGAGTGTGTCATGTGAATATGCTTAAAAGGTACTTTGAAAGGGAAGGAGAGAAAAAGGAGGTTTTAATGTTTCTAACTCAAAGTGACGAACCAAATCCAGATGACTGTGAATTTGACATACCTCAAATTAAATAGGAAAATGAGGACGTTCTTAAAAATTGTTGAGTTACCTTCCAGAGGAAAAATGAATTGACCTGAAAGAGTTATTGATATCACATGGGCAAGTTTGTAGAGATAAATTGGGAAGTACTAAAATGGCTATACATGATGTAGATGTGGGAAATGCTGTTCCTATGAAACAACATCCATATAGACTTAATCCTTTAAAATTGGGATAGGTTAACAGAGAGATTGAGAGTATGCTGAAAAATGGCATAATTGAAGTGGGTTGCAGCCAATGGAGCTCACCCAAAGTGATGGTACCTAAACCAGACGGTATCCAACGGTTGTGTGTGGACTATCGAAAGGTGAATGCAGTTACAAGAACGGATTCTTATCCTATCCCACGTTTGGACGATTGCATTGAGAAAGTGGGAAAATCCGCTTTTATTTCCAAATTGGATTTAGTGAAAGGTTACTGGCAAGTACCTTTATCAGAAAGGGCAAAGGAAATGTCAGCTTTTGTGACTCCAGATAGCATATACCAGTTCAAAGTTATGCCATTTGGCATGAAAAACGCCCCAGCAACATTTCAACGGTTAACTAATGCAGTCGTTTCAGGATTACCCAATTGTGCGGTATACATCGACAATCTGGTAGTGTTCAGCCAGACATGGAAAGAACATTTAAAACATCTGAGGGAGTTATTTGATCGACTTCGGGAGGCGGGTTTGGTGATAAACCTCGCCAAAAGTGAATTTGGAAAAGCCCAAGTCACTTTCCTTGGCCGTACAATCGGACAGGGTCGAATGGTCCCACGGGATGTGAAAACGGAAGTTATTGGGGAGTTTCCAATACCCTCGACACGAAGGGAAATAATGCGATTTCTTGGGATGAGTGGATTTTACCAGAAATGTGTCCCAAATTTTAGCAGTGTGATCGCTCCACTGATGGACTTGCTCAAGAAGCGTAACAGATTCCAGTGGACAGCGGAGTGTCAACAGGCATTTGGTGGCCTGAAGGCTGTGTTAACCACTGCTCCTGTGTTAGCCATCCCAAATTATACCAAACCATTCAAAGTGGCTATTGATGCGAGTGATATAGGTATAGGTGCGGTGCTTCTACAAGATGATGACGAAGGGCTAGAGTGGCCTGTTGGTTATTTTTCAAAGAAATTGAATTCTCACCAGAAAAAGTATTCAACCATTGAGAAGGAGACTTTGAGCTTGGTGCTGGCTTTGCAACATTTTCACATTTATGTGACCAGCAATCCATCTGACACCATTATATATACTGATCATAATCCTTTAACGTTTTTGGAGCAATTCCGGACTAACAATGCAAGGCTGTTTCAATGGAGTTTATTGTCACAGCCATTTTATTTACAAATAGTACATGTGGCAGGACGGGAATATGTGATAGCCGATGCTTTGTCACGAATGTGATGAATGGATGGATCGTGCATTGACTTTCTTGTTTAAAGAGACTGTCAATCGAGAAGGATTTCGGTTGGAGGAAGATGAATGGGAACGATGGACTTTATTATAATGGCTGTTTGGGTGTGTTGTTTTTTTTTGTGAAACGAAAAAGTATATTTACTGTGTACATTTCTTAGTGGATGGTGCAAAAATGAAAAATGAAACCATCTCGAAGTTGATGGGTTTTTTTTCTTGGGGGGAGGTGTCATGTGAGAGTACCTTTAAGAAATGAATGGTTAAGCAATGTACCTTTAAGAAATGAATGGTTAAGCAATGTACCTTTAAGAAATGAATGGTTAAGCAATGTACCTTTAAGAAATGAAGCTGTTTGAAAGGAGAAAACTAGTTTTGAGAAAAAGAGCTTGGGTGTGTGTGTTTGCAGTGAGCTGGATCTGTGGTGATCTCTGCCATGAAAGATTATCTCTGAATCATTTGAGTGATTTAAACTCATAATAGTAATGTCTTTAACCTGATGTGTTTCTGTTTAAAGGTGTTAAGTCTTTTGGAGGTTTGAAGGAACATTTTGAGGGATTATTTAGTGTTGTATTATTTTCGGGGTTATCTTTGAAGTAAGGGGAGTTATGAGATCCAATGTTTACTTTAAAAGGTTAAGTTGAGTTCATGGAATAAACATTGTTTTGTGTTTAAAAACCCAAGTGTCCATAATTGTAATACCACACCTGGAGACCAAGCCGTGTGCTTCAAAAGCAACAATACATTAAAGGGAGTGGTTGGTTGAACTCCATGATACATTTTGGGGTTCTGAAAACGCCTCTCCCGTAACACTGGTGATTGGCTGCTGTGTTCTGTGTGCTTACTGGTCATCCTGTGTGTCAATCACTGCCTGTCTGCACTCCATTATATACATAGATGTGTATTATGACACTTCCTTTCCTTGGTTCCTAGACAGAGGAACAAAAAGGGAAGTTAGAAGAAATGTTTATATGCAGAGGCTTATTGGAACAATAGCTTTACCACAAGCAGCTATGTGAGACAAATAGACTACAATCACACGTTTCAAATGATATTAAAACTGATTTTTTTTTTCCAGTGCTAAATTGTGAATTAGCTTGGATTATTTATGTTCTTTAGTTCAAGTCATTGGATTGTGTTTCTTTGAAAAATGTGCACTTGTATAGTGCATTGCCCAACCTCAGGATGAACCGTTGTGCTGTACAGAGAATGAAGTGTTTTTGAAGAGTACTCACTGATGTAATGTTGGACATTCAGAAGGCAATCTGTGGACAGTAAGCTCCCACAAACAGCAATGAAATCATAGCCAGCTTCGGCCGTGGCTCAGTCGGCAGTACTCTGACCTCCGTGTCATGTGTACTGGGTTCAAGTCCCACTCCAGGACCTGAGCTCAAAAATCCAGTGCAGTACTGTATTGAGGAGGAGCCGCCCTCCCGGAGGTGTCGTTTTTTGGATGTCACATTAAATCGAGGCCCTACCTACCTACTCGGGATGGAAAGGATCCCATGGCATGATTTTGAAGACGAGCAGGTGTTTTGGCTAATATTTAAGAAATCAATATCACGAGAGCAAATTATTATCACATTGCTGGGCGTTTGCTATGTGCACATTGGCTGCTGTGGTTCCTGCATCACAACTGCAACTACACTTTTTAAAGTACTTAATGTGCTCTAAAGCACATATAGATGACTGGTGGTCACGTAAAACACTCCATAAATGCTTGTTTTTTTCCTATTTTTCAGGTAAACTGTTTATTTTAATCGATATCAATGTTGGCCAGTGAGGGAACCCTGCTGTCCTTCGAATACTGCCTTGTAAGCCCCACCTGAGAAGGTAGATGGGGCCTTGGTTTAATGTCTCAACCACAAATCCATACCTCTGACAGTGCAGCACTCCCTCAACGCTGCATTGAGGTGCCAGTCTAGATTTTGTGCTCACGTGGCAGGGGTAGGGGTTGAATCTCCAACTCGAGGATAGGAGTGCTACCATCAGTGCCAGCACATAATAAACCTTAAATTTGTTTCTTTTTAATCCACGTCGCACATGCACGGGCAGCTGACCTTTGGAAGTTACAAACCAAACTTACGTCAGGTGGATTCAACCATTACCTTTAAGGGGCAGGAGAATCGAGTGCTAAATGGAAGTTGGCATGTTGTGATAGTATGCAAGTTCTCCCTGCATTACTCCACTGCCTGATCTTAGCCAGGTTGTAGAAGAATCTTGGGGGCAGTGTGTATATGTGTATATGTGTGTGTGTTAGGGGGTGTGATGGTGGAGGGGGCTTTTGAAGAAATTGTGGCAGAACTGGAGGGAAGCAAGAAGTTCCTAGTTCCTAGAGTGGCAAAGGCCCCTCCCGAAGGCAGTGAAAACTCATTGGTGGTGTGGTGCAGCACACTTTTTTTAAAACAACATTTGATTAAGGCATTTATGATTTTATAACAATAATACAATATAAATGTACACGTAGTTCAGTGCCTAACACATCCCTCCATCTCCCATTATTCCAACCTACTCTAAACACAAAATAGCCTAACTCCCCCCTACCCCCCCTAAACCTCGCCACCCCCTATTGAATCTGCTAACAGTTTAGTTTTCTCCGAAGAAGTCAATAAACGGTTGCCACCTCTGGATGAACCCAAACGTTGATCCTCTCAGGCGAACTTAATTTTCTCAAGCCTGAGAAACCCAGGCATGTCACTAACCCAAACCCCTGATTTTGGGGGCTTCAGGTACCTGGGGGTACCTCCACGCTAATGAGATCCATCTCCGGCTACCAAGGAGGCAAAGGCCAAAACATCAGTCGCTCTCGCCCCCTGGATTCCCGGATCTTCTGACACACCAAAAATCGCCACCTCTGGACTTGGGCGCCGCCCTTGTTTTTGGTACCGTGGACATGGCATCTGCAAATCCCTGCCAGCATCCCCTAAGCTTTTGGTATGCCCAAATGGTGCAGCACACTTAACAACATGGATTGGTGCCAATACATTGATGATTGGCACTATCTCATTGCTGGGGCCTCTGCCCCATTCAGTAGGGTGAGAGTATTGTAAGTGAAGTATTCCATTACCCTTTGTGCCCTGGTGGCTCAGATTCAGTGAAAAAAAGAAAGCTCCACAGAAGTGTGTTTGACCAAGGGGCAGCAAGGTGGCCCAGTGGTTAGCACAGTGCTGAGGACACGGGTTCGATCCCAGCCCTGGGTCACTGTCCGTGTGCAGTTTGCACATTCTCCCCGTGTCTATTTGGGTCTCACCCCCACAACCCAAAGATGTGCAGGGTAGATGGATTGGCCACACTAAATTGCCCCTTAATTGGAAAAAAGGTAATTGGGTACTTTAAATTTAAAAAAAAGAAGTGTGGCACAGTGGATAGCACTGATGCCTCACAGCACCAGGGACCCGGGTTCAATTCCGGCCTCCGATGAATGTCTGTGTGGAGTTTGTACATTCTGCCCAAGTTTTGTGTGAGTTTCCTCCGGGTGCTCTGGTTTCATCCCACAGTCCAAAGATGTGCAGGTTAGATGGATTGGCTACGCTGAATTTCCCGTAGTGTCCAAAGTGTAGGTGGGGTTACAAGGATAGGGTGGGGGATTGGGCCTAGTTATTGGATCGGATTGGATTTGTTTATTGTCACGTGTGCCAAGGTACAGTGAAAAGTATTTTTCTGCGAGCAGCTCAGCAGATCATTAAGTACATGAAAAAAAAGAAAATACATAATAGGGCAACACAAGGTGCACAATGTAACTAGATAACACCGGCATCGGGTGAAGCATACAGGGGTGTAGTGTTAATGATGTCAGTCCATAAGAGGGTCGTTTAGGAGTCTGGTAACAGGAAGAAGTTGTTTTTGAGTCTGTGCGTGTATCTCCTGCCCGATGGAAGAAGTTGGAAAAGTGAGTAAACCGGGTGGGAGGGATCCTTGATTATGCTGCCTGCTTTCCCCAGGCAGCGGGAGGTGTAGATGGAGTCAATGGATAGGAGGCAGGTTCATGTGATGGACTAGGCTGTGTTCACAGCTCTCTGAAGTTTCTTGCGGTCTTGGGCCGAGCAGTCGCCATACCAGACTGTGATGCAGCCAGATTGGATGCTTTTTATGGTGCATCTGTAAAAGTTGGTAAGAGTTAATGTGGACATGCCGGATTTCCTTAGTTTCCTGAGGAAGTATAGGCGTTATTGTGCTTTCTTGGTGGCAGCGTCGACGTGGGTGGACCAGGACAGATTTTTGGAGATGTGTACCCATAGGAATTTGAAACTGCTAACCACCTCCACTTCGGCCCCGTTGATGCTGACAGATGTGTGTACAGTACTTTGTTTTGTGAAGTCAATGACCAGCTCTTTAGTTTTGCTGGCATTGAGGGAGAGATTGTTGTTGCTGCACCACTCCACTAGGTTCTCTACCTCCCTCCTGTATTCTGACTCGTTGTTAATCGAGATCCGGCCCACTATGGTCGTATCGTCAGCGAACTTTGTAGATGGAGTTGGAAGCAAAATTTGCCACGCAGTCATGTGTGTACGAAGAGTATAGTAGGGGGCTACGTACGCAGCCTTGCGGGGCCCCAGTATTGAGTACTATTGTGGAGGAGGTGTTGTTGTTTGTTCCTACTGATTGTGGGTTAGGGTGCTCTTTCAGAGGTTTGGTGTAGACTTGATGGGCCAAATGGCTTCTTTCTACACTGTAGGATTCTATTCCTATTCCAAAACATTTCCCTCTCTGTGTTTGACCTCAGTCGAGAGTCATGGTGCAACTTTGTTCTTAACGATTTTGAAACTTTGCGAGTCAGACTTCAAAAGTGTCTGGGGTTGGTCTTCAATTTGGGTGAGGGGGCCCAATTTTGCCGTCTCGCTCAGCGTTGCCTGGATTGTTGGCAGTGTTGGGTAGCGAGGGAGCTGGAGGGTTCATCTGATTTAGTGTGTTAGGGGGTGGCGACTGCAATCACACAGGCTGATGAGTAACTGGTGAGGTTGACTATTCCTGTGAGTTGTGGTTCAGAGGGTTGGTTAACAGCTGTAAGGGTGTTGAATGTAATTGTGCTGCCGCCATGTGACTTGTTTGCAAGTCTTCTGTTGAACATACAAATATTACACATACTAACATATGATTTAGGAGTAGGAGTGGGCCACTCAAGCCTGCTCCGCCATTCAATAAAATCATGGCTGATCTGATTGTAACTCTTACCCCTACATTCTTGTCTATCCCCAATAACTTTTCATCCCCTTGTTAATCAAGAATCTATCTAGCTCTGCCTTAAAAATATTCAAAGACTCTGCTTCCACTGCCTTTTGAGGAAGAGAGTTCCAGAGACTCACTAACATTTCTCCTCAGCTCTGTTTTAAATAAGCCACCCCTTATTTATAAACAGTGACCCCCCTAGTTCTAGATTCTCCAACAAAAGGATACATCCTCGCCACACCCTCCTTGTCAAGGCCCCTCAGGGCAGGAAAAGACCAGCAGGCTTATCATGATGGCTGGAGGGTCATTACTCAATACTTCCTGTCAGACATGTGATTTCTTGGGACAGCAAAGGGAAACACAGAATTGTTATGGTGCAAAACGAGGCCATTTGGCCCATTGAGTCTGCACTGGCAAGCAAAATGAAAAAAAAAGAATACTGGAAAATTATTTTCAGTCCCCTTCAGGTGATCAAAACCAGTCCAGGAGATCAAGTGTTCTCTGTAAAGACACTTACCTTCTACATGATATGATCTCTGCACTAGTCAAGAACTGGATCAACCTCCTTCTGAAGGTATACCGAGAGTCAACATCCATCTCGCCAGATGACAACACATTCCAGAGGTTCACTAATCTCCGGGTAAAGTCGAAATGCCAGTAATATTCCTACTCTTGCATGGTTTGAACAGCAAACTTTTAAAGTGTGAGTGCTTAGGAACATAGGAACATTGGCTTCCCCAATAAATGCCTGATGTGGAGGACCCATAACACAAGAGGGACTCTTCTCTCCTCATTCATTGCTCTGCTCAGCACTGAGTCAGTCATTGGTTTTGACAAGTGTTTCCGCTCTCAAGCCCCGACTAGGGCTCAGTGTTGGAAATTGAGGGGGAGTTTATAATTGGGATTTGGTGGTCTGACAGTGAGGAATGTGGGTTGGGTGCTGTGGTGCACTGGAGGCTTCCAGTAATAAACAAAGGCAGTTAGATAACAGGCACAGAACACTGTGCAACAGGTCTTTAACACTTCAGCTCCCTGTCCACACTGCCCAGAGTCCTGCTCCCAGGGCCCCATGCAAACTCCCCATTGGTCGGGTTTGTGCGCTTCCGCGGGAATGGCTCCGTGCCGCTCTTATGGTCCTTGGGGCCCGCCCCATTAAGGGGGCCACCATTTCCCTCCCTCCTCTGAACACACTACCCCAAAACTATGTACAAGAGTGATGCGACCATCAATTCACTCGGAGACTCGAGTCGAAGTAAACAGTGGTTTTAATCAGCTTACAACCTTGCCTGCCTGCGACCGGTACATTATTGAAGGCGGTCCCGTAGGTCTGCTGCTCTTATACTTCCTATAAGGGGCGGAGCCATGGGCAGAGCCCGTACATGCTCCACATCTCCCCCTGTGGGTGAAACCACACAATGGCCCATAGATGGAGCCCACAGGGTTAATGGGATGGCATAATGCAACACAGTATACTGGTGAATTACTAGTGCTTATACATTCACCACATTCACCCTCTGTAAAAAAATTAAGTCCGGCGGGGGTGACGGGTTCACAAATTCAGTCGGTCCGGCGCCCAGATCTTACGTTGTGACCGACGAAGCACTGGTGTCGCAGCCGTTTCAGATGGCTGTGGAAGTGTGTTCGGTGCGGGCCCGGTGGTGGACTCCGGGGGCGGTTCTTCCGGAGCTTCATTCCTGCGGACTGGTGTGCCGGGTGGAAGGGAGCGCGGAAACCAAATAGGTGCGGGGGCGCAGGACATGGGGGGTTGGGCGGGGTATAGTGTGGGGGGTACATTAGTGGTGGTAGTGGAGGAGCCTGCGGGCGCCAGGTCTCGGAGGGAGACGGTATCCTGCCGGCCGTCGGGGTGTTCGACGTATGCGTAATGTGGGTTTGAGTGCAGGAGCTGGACTCTCTCTACCAGGGGGTCGGTCTTATGGGTCCGAACGTGTTTCCGAAGGAGGACAGAGCCTGGTGTCCTCAGCCAGCATGGAAGCGAGGCCCCTGTAGTAGTTCCCCTAGAGAAGATAAACAAGCGGTCATGAGGAGTCTGGTTTGTGGCTGTTCAAAGGAGGGACCTAATAGCGTGGAGCGCATCGGGGAGGACCTCCTGCCAGTGGGAAACCGGGGGATTCCTGGACCATAGGGTCAGTAGGATGGTCTTCCAGACCGTTGCGTTCTCCCTCTCCACCTGCCCGTTACCCCTGGGGTTGCAACTGGTGGTCCTGCTCGAGGGGATGACGCAGTTCGTCGCTCATGAAGGATGAGCCCCTATCAATGTGGACATAATTGGGGAAACCAAACAGTGTGAAGACGCTGTGCAGGGCTCTGATGATGGTGAGGGTGGTCATGTCGGGGCATGGGATGGCAAACGGGAAACGGGAGAACTCGTCTATAATGTTAAGGAAATAGGTATTGCGATTATTTGAAGGGAGGGGCCCTTTGAAATCAATACTGAGGCGTTCAAAGGGCCGGGAAGCCTTTACCAGGTGGGCCTTATCTGGTCGATAGAAGTGCGGCTCACACTCCGCACAGATTTGGCAATTCCTGGTTACAGCTTTGACCTCCTCGGTGGAGAAGGGCAGGTTGCGGGCCTTGATGTAATGGGCGAGTCGGGTGACCCCTGGGTGGCAGAGGCCGTCGTGGATAGCCTGTAGTCGGTCGTCTTGCGCGCTGGCGCATGTGCCACGGGATAGGGCATCTGGGGGCTCGTTGAGCTTCCCAGCACGATATACTATATCGTAATTATAGGTGGAGAGTTCAATCCTCCACCTCAAGATCTTATCATTTTTGATCTTGACCCGCTGCGAATTATCAAACATGAAGGCAACCGATCTTTGGTCGGTGATGAGGGTAAACCTCCTACCAGCGCGGTAGTGCCTCCAGTGCCGCACGGCTTCCACGATGTCTTGAGCTTCCTTTTCGACTGAGGAGTGTCGAAGCTCAGAGGTGGAGAGGGTGCGTGAAAAAAACGCTACCAGCCTGCCTGCTTGGTTCAGTGTGGTGGCGAGAGTGACCTCTGAAGCGTCGCTCTCCACCTGGAAGGGGACAGACTGGTCCACCGCATTCATGGTGGCTTTGGCGATGTCCGCCTTGATGCAGTTGAAGGCCTGGTGAGTCTCGGCTGACAGTGGGAAAAGGGTGGCTTTAAATAGTGGGCGGGCTTTGTCCGCATACTGGGGGACCCACTGGGCGTAATAGGAAAAAAATCCAAGGCACCTCTTGAGGGCCTTGGGACAGTGAGGGAGGGGGAGTTGTAAGAGGGGGCGCATACGGCCAGGGTCGGGCCCCAGGACCCCGTTTTCCACGACATAGCCAAGGATGGCTAGTCTGGTAGTGCGGAAAACGCATTTCTCCTTGTTGTAAGTGAGGTTACGTTTTTGGGCGGTTTGGAGAAATCGGTGGAGGTTGGCGTCGTGGTCCTGCTGATCATGGCCGCAGATGGTGACGTTGTCCAAGTACGGAAACGTGGCCCGCAGCCCGTACTGTCCACCATTCGGTCCATCGTTCGTTGGAACACCGAAACCCCGTTCGTGACGCCAAAGGGAACCTGGAGGAAATGAAAGAGTCGGCTATCTGCCTCGAACGCCGTGTAGTGGCGGTCCTCCGGGTGGATTGGGAGCTGGTGGTATGCAGACTTCAGATCCACCGTGGAGAACACGCGGTAGTGCGCGATCTGATTCACCATGTCTGCAATCCGGGGGAGGGATTACGCATCGAGGTGCGTGAACCGGTTAATGGTCTGGCTGTAATCAACCACCATCCGGAACTTTTCCCCGGTCTTGACGACCACCACCTGAGCTCTCCAGGGGCTATTGCTGGCTCTGTGACTCCTTCCCGCAAGCGACGCCGGACCTCGGACCTAATAAATGCCCTGTCCTGCATACTATACCTCGTGCTTCGAGTGGCTACTGGCTTGCAGTCCGCGGTGAGGTTAGTGAAGAGGGGAGCGGGGTCGATTTTTAGTGTTGCGAGACTGCATATAGTGAGCGGGGGCAGTGGTCCGCCAAAACTAAGAGTTAGGCTCCTGAGATTGCACTACAAATCGAGTCCCAAGAGGAGAGGGGCGCAGAGGTCTGGGAGCACATACAATTGAAAATTGGTATACGTGGCGCCCTGTATCGTTAAGGTTGCAGTAGTGCGCCCATGGATTTGTACTGAGTGCGACCCAGAGGTGAGGGAGATTGTTTGTTGCATCGGGAATATCGGGAGCGAACAGAGTCTTACCAGATCCGGGTGGACAAAGCTCTCGGTGCTCCCGGAGTAAAACAGGCAAGGTGTCTCGTATCCGTTAACCCGGACGGCCATCATGGAGCTCTTGAGGAGCTTTGGTCTTGACTGGTCCAAGGTGACTGCACTGAGTTGGGGATAGTCGGCGGCATGTTCGGAGGTGCTGGGGCATAACCCGCGATGACTGTCCGTGCAGATCGTATGCGGTGTAGCAGGTGATGACCAAGATCGTGGCCCCCATGGATCGCACATGGCGGGCGGCGAGGAAGATGGTGCCCAAGATGGCGACCCCATGGGTCGCATGTGGCTGGCCGCGTGTGGAGGATTGCCAAGATGGGTCGCACGTGTTGTGCGGAGTCGGGGTCGGCAGACACGCTGCCACATTACGGGGTCTGCGGGCCTGAGAGCCGGAGAATCAAGTTTGTGCGTTCGAGTTCGAGTGTTTGGGCTTGGCCAGGCAGACATTTGCGAAGTGTCCCTTTCGCCCGCAGCTGCTGCAGTTCACGTTGCGGGCCGGGCATTGTTGCCGGAGGTGTTGGGGCTCGCCGAAAAAATGGCAGGATAGACCCCCGTGGTGGGCGGGCGGCCGCGTGGCGCAGGCCTGGGGTAGTCTCTGGTCGGGGGCCCACGAGGGGGTCGCGTGATCGGCTGGGAACGCAGTGAGACTCTGAAAAGTGACCTCCAGCAAGGTCGCCAGCTTTACCGTGTCATCATAGATCATCATAGAATTTACAGTGCAGAAGGAGGCCATTCGGCCCATCGAGTCTGCACCGGCTCCTGGAAAGAGCATCCTACCCAAGGTTAACACCTCCACCCTATCCCCATAACCCAGTAACCCCACCCAACACTAAGGGCAATTTTGGACACTAAGGGCAATTTATCATGGCCAATCCACCTATCCTGCACATCTTTGGATAGTGGGAGGAAACCGGAGCACCCGGGGGAAACCCACGCACACACGGGGAGGATGTGCAGACTCCACACAGACAGTGACCCAAGCCGGAATCGAACCTGGGACCCTGGAGCTGTGAACCGATTGTGCTATCCACAATGCTACCGTGCTGTCCTCCAGGTTTTGGGCCCCTTTTTCGAGCAGGCGCTGCCTCACATAGTTCGATCGGACCCCCGCAACGTAAACGTCTCGGACGGCGAGTTCCATGTGCTGAGTGGCTGTAATGGCCTGATAGTTACAGTCGCGCGTGAGGGCTTTGAGGTCGCGCAAATAGTAATCTAGCGACTCCCCGGGGGCGCTGGCGGCGAGTAGTGAAGATATGTCGCGCGTAGACGTCATTTACGGGCCGCACATAGATGCGTTCGACTGTCACGAGGACCTCAGTATATGAGGTGGCTTCGTCGAGTTGGGCAGAAATGCGATGGCTCACCCTGGCGTGGAGAAGACTCAATCTCTGTTCATCCATGACGGATGATGTCGACGACGCGGCCAGGTAAACCTTGAAACACCGAAGCAAATGTGAAAAAATTTATTTCGCCTCCGCGGCCTGTGGATCGAGTTCCAGTCTGTCAGGTTTGAGGGCTGACTCCATAGTAGTTCTCTAAGCTGATTAAATTGATGCGACCATCAATTCACTCAGAGACTTGAGTCGAAGTAAACAGTGGTTTTAATCAGCTTACAACTTTGCCTGCCTGCGACTGGTACATTACTGAAGGCGGTCCCGCAGGTCAGCTGCTCTTATACTTCCTAAAAGGGACGGAGCCATGGGCGGAGCTCGTACATGCTCCACATCTCCCCCTGTGGGTGAAGCCACACAGTGGCCCATAGATGGAGCCCACAGGTTTAATGGCATGGCATAATGCAACACAGTATACTGGTGAATTACTAGTGCTTATACATTCACCACAAAGAGTTACACTGGGGGGCAGCACGGTGGCACAGTGGATTAGCCCTGCTGCCTCACGGCGCTGAGGTCCCAGGTTCGATCCCGGCTCTGGGTCACTGTCTGTGTGGAGTTTTCACATTCTCCCCGTGTTTGCGTGGGTTTCACCCCCACAACCCAAAGATGTGCAGGGTAGGTAGATTGACCATGCTAAATTGCCCCTTAATTGGAAAAAATGAATTGGGTACTCTAAATTTTTAAAAAAAAGAGTTACACTGGGTATCAGGGACAACCAAGGAAAAAGAGTCCATCAAAAAGTCAATAGTTACGGAGACCTCTGGGTCCTCCTGAATTTCCGTAGTACAGCCACAGCTCGGCACTCTTTTGGGCGATCGACTGGTCGGCAGCGGATGTCACCTCAGGAGGGCCCACTTCATCGACAGACGAACTAGCCTCACCGGCCTCAGCAAATGAAGGAGGTTGAACAGAAATGGGAATCTCTGACTCCCCATGGCTGGACTGAGTTACAGGAGTATTCACGGTGCTTGCTAAACTTGTTGACTGCACATCAGGGGTTGTCACCCCTCAACTCCTCAGGTGGTCGACGTTCTTTTTGATGGTCTTCCCGTTAACGTCGATCACATAAGACACTGGCCCATGACCCGTCCTTCTAACCAGGGTGAACCAACAGCGAAGTTGCAGACCAAAGCCGGGTTTCCCACCCGGAAAGACCTGTCACTTCTCTGCTCTGACCGTTGACTCTTCTGGGAGGCCTGACGTGCCTCCACCCTCCCCGACAATTTTTGAAGTACAAGATCCAATTGAATTTTCAACCGACGGCCCATGATCCGCTCAGCTGGTGTGACTCCTGTGGTTGAATGAGGGGTTGAGTTGTACAACAATAAAAAATTAGCTCACCTCTGGCAAAGTGGTTGACCAGATTGCTTTTTCATGGCTTTCTTGAAAGTTTGAACAGCCTGCTCAACCAGACCATTTGATGCTGGGTGATAGGGGACTGTCCTCATGTGTTGTATGCCATTTGCTCTCACAAAACGCTGGAAATCATCACTAGTGAAGAGGGTGCCATTATGCAAAAACAAGTGACTTGGGAAGACCATGAATGGCAAACATTCCGTGCTAGGCATCTGCCCTGGTTGCCAATGTAATTGTCCCCATCTCTTGAACTGATAGCCACTTCGAGTGGGCATCTACCAGCAACAAAAATATCTTGGATCTCCTGGGATACCATTGGTGGCAGAATGCTCTCGGGTTGGGGCAGACGACTTAATGAATCCACATTAGTAATTTGCATCCTAGGCAGGTGTTGAAGAGTATAGTTGTAAGCCACCAACAGCAGGACCCAATGCGGCGCCCTTGCCGAGGCTTTGGGCGGTATGGGCTTATGTTCTCTTAACAGGCCCGGTAATGGAACAACCAACTGAAATGGACTCTGAAACCTGAGACGGGTAAATCTACTCTTTTTAAAATGGGTTTTAAAATCGCATCAATTAATGTGCGAAGTATTAAAGATACTTTGCGGTGTGTAGCCACACTCGGCTACTTAGCAAATGTAAGAGCCGACCTACTGTTTCTGCAGGAGTGTGGGATTCCACACCTCAGCAACTACAGGCGCTGGTCGAGCTGGTGGTCCCACGGGCCATCCATCTGGTCAGGAGGAAACAACTGTCGTTCCTCCGGCCTGGGTATTCTGCTACGGGGAGGCAATTTTACCATCTCCGACGTTAAGGAGGTGGTGGGGGGACGCCTCCTAGTAGCAGACGTCAAATACAAAAACACCCCTATCAGACTTATTAACGTGTATGCCCCAGGCTGTAAAAACTGAGCGACTGGCTGTACTTCAGCAACTACCACTGCTGTTGGCCACCTCCATGCCGGTCATCCTGGGCGGTGACTTCAACTGCATCATCGATGCGGATGGACGATCCGGCAGAGCCGGCAGCAAACTAGACGCTACGTCCAGACTCCTGATGGAAACGGTAAAAGACGCCAAGCTGCTCGACGTCTTCAGCAACCCCTGCAGACGGAGCGCAGCGTAGATACACATGGTCACGGCCAGATGGGTCCGTCCGTTCCAGAATAGATTTCTTTTTTGTGTCCCGTGCTTTCACGGTCAGGCCCACCGACGTCAAGCCGGTGTTCTTCTCTGACCACTGCCTCCTACTGGCTGACTGCCACCTGCAGGAAAACCAGGGGGTGGGCAGGGGGACATGGAAGCTAAATGTAAAACTGTTGACCCCAGAGAACCTCCAGGAACTCAAAAGGGATTACAAAGGTTGGAGAACCGTGAAACCCCTCTTTGAGTCTCCACATCTCTGGTGGGAAGCAATCAAGGGGAACATCAAAAGGTTCTTCATCCTCAAGGGCATACAGAAGGTGAGAGAGAGACGAGGGGTCACAACCAGGCTCCAGAAAAGCATGCAAAACTTACTCCAGCTGCAGTCGATGGGGGTTGATGTCAAGGAGGATCTCCAAGAGGTGAAGAGCCAGCAGGCCTCTCTCTACACCTCGGAGGCCTCCAAGGTCATCTTCCGGTCCAGAGTCCGCTCTGTGGAGCAGGATGAAAAGTGCTCACGCTTCTTCTTCCAAAAGGTGCACAGAGAGACCTCTGTGATCAGCAGCCTGAAGGAAGAAGATGGCTCTGTAAAGACATCGCAGTCTGACATACTGAGGATCAGTCAATCCTTCTATGCCAGACTGTATGATCTGAAGCCAACAGACAGCACTGTTACCCAGACCTTCCTGTCGTCTATCACGGAGGTCTTGGACGACAACGAGGGGGAAAACCTGGACAAACCACTAACTCTGGACGAGCTGACAAAGGCCGTCAAGTCCTTTGAGACGAGTAAAACTCCCGGAAGCGACGGCTTACCGGCTGAGTTGTACTTGGCTCTGTGGGACTGGATGGGCCCTGACCTGCTGGAAGTGTACGAGAGTATGCTTCTGGATGGCAGCATGTCAGAATCCATGCGGAAAGGCATCATCACCCTCATCTACAAGCAGAAGGGGGAAAGCGAAGAAATTCGAAATTGGCGACCCATTTCACTGTTAAATGTGGATTACAAAATCTTAGCCAAAGTCATTGCCAATCGGGTCAAGTCTGCTCTGGAGTCGGTAATCCACCCCGACCAGACCTGTGCTGTACCCGGCAGGAAGATCTCTGACAGCCTCGCGCTGCTCAGGGATACGATCGCCTACGTGCAGGACAGGAGGGTGGACACCTGCCTCATCAGCCTTGACCAGGAGAAGGCTTTTGACAGAATATCGCACACCTACATGATGGATGTGCTCTCCAAAATGGGGTTTGGGGAGGGAATTCGCAATTGGATCAAACTGCTCTACACAAACATCTATAGCGCAGTCTCAATCAATGGGTGGGAATCAGAAAAGTTCCAGATCAAATCTGGAGTCAGGCAGGGCTGCCCTCTCTCCTCGGCCCTTTTTGTATGCTGCATAGAACCTTTTGCCGAGTCCATCAGGAAGGATCCGGACATGAGAGGGGTGACGATCCCTGGCAGCGGAGGCACGCAAGTCAAGGCCTCCCTGTACATGGACGACGTCGCCGTCTTCTGCTCGGATCCCGCGTCTGTACGCAGGCTCTTGGACACCTGCGACCAGTTTGAACTGGCCTCAGGAGCCAAGGTAAACCGCGGCAAGAGCGAGGCCATGTTCTTTGGGAACTGGGCCGACCGATCCTTTGTCCCCTTCACGATCAGGTCAGATTACCTGAAAGTGCTGGGGATATGGTTCGGAGCGGCTGGGGCATGCACCAAAAACTGGGAGGAACGAATTACCAAAGCAAAACAGAAAACTGGGCTGGTGGGAGCAACGCTCCCTCTCCATTGCGGGCAAAACCCTGGTCATCAGGTGTGAGGTACTCTCGGTGTTACTGTACGTGGCGCAGGTCTGGCCCATCACTCGGACCTGCGCCGCAGCAGTCACCCGGGCCATCTTCAAATTCATCTGGAGATCCAAGATGGACCGGGTCCAAAGAGACATAATGTACAAGCCTCTAGATAAAGGAGGGAGGAACGTACCCAACGCCGCCCTCATCCTGATGGCCACCTTTGTGTGCAACTGCATCAAGCTGTGCGTAGACCCCGGGTATGCAAACACCAAGTGTCACTACATACTGAGGTTCTACCTGTCCCCGGTGTTACGAAGGATGGGCCTGGCCTCATTGCCGCGGAACGCTCCAAGTAGTTGGACTGTACCATACCACCTATCCTTCGTGGAAAATGTTTTGAAGGAAAACACCTTTGACCACAAGGCAATGAAGCAGTGGTCAGCACGTAATGTCCTCGAGACCCTCAGAGAAAAGGAGACTGTGGAGGATGTTGGATGGTTCCCTGAGCAGACTGTCAGAGCCATCTGGCAGAATGCCTCATCACCAGAACTTTCAAACAAGCACCAAGACCTAGCTTGGCTGGTGGTGAGAAGGGCCCTCCCTGTCAGATTCTTCATGTACACCCGAAGGCTCAGCATCAATGCACGCTGCCCTCGGAGTGGTTGTGGGGGAAATGAAACAGTCACACACCTCCTTGTGGAATGTGCCTTTGCAAAACAGGTCTGGAGTGAGATGCAGTGGTATCTGTCAAGGTTCATCCTGAGCAGCTCTGTGACACAGGACTCTGTGCTCTATGGACTGTTTCCGGGGACCCACACCGAGACAGATATCAACTGCTGCTGGAAGGTCATCAACTCGGTGAAAGACGCTCTTTGGTCTGCCCGAAACTTGCTGATCTTCCAGTGCAAAGAACTGTCCTCGACCGAGTGTTGCAGACTGGCACATTCCAAGGTCCAGGACTACGTGCTGAGGGACGCACTCAAGCTTGGGGCAGCTGCCGCCAAGGCGCAATGGGGGAAGACCACAGTGTAAGGTCTTACCACCAAATGTACACCGAGGGGTTGGTAACAGTGTAAAACCCCTCGGTCCGGAGTTCTTTTTTCCATTACCAGAATGTATGTATGAAAGAAACAAAGTAATGTAAATATTGAAAAAAGAACTGTAACTTATAGTAGGATACGTGTGCAACGTTATCCCAATGGAATCAACGACAAATGAATGTAACTGAGACGGAAATGTACAGTCAAGGTATTTTGAAATGTTCTGTAAAGATTAAGATAAATTTTATGAATAAAGTATATTTTTTGAAAAAAAAAAAAAACAGGCCCGGTAATGGCTTCTGCTCAATCACTATGTCGAAACATTGACCGCACACATACTGGTGGAATTTTGTCACACTAAATATAACCGCTAAGCCCTCCTTCTCACTCGTGGTTTCATTCTGCTTCAGAAAGGGTCCTTGAGGCAAAGGCGATGGGGCGTTCCATACCATTTGCCATTTTGTGGGATCAAACTTTCCCAAACTATAAGGGTATATGTATCACATGTCAGCACGATTGGTTTTGACAGATCAAAATGCACTAAGAAATTTGAAGACTGCAATGTTTGGTTCACGACACGAAAGGCTCCTTCCGTTGCCACCATTGATTCTTCCTTAATAGCTGGCGCCATGGTGCCAATGTTGTGGCTAAATTTAAAATAAACCTTCCATAGTAATTGACCATACCAAAGAAGGATTTAAGCTCCCAGGCATTTTTGGGTGCAGGGATGCCTCGTATGACCTTGACCTTTTCTTCTGGGTGGAATCCTGCCACACCAACACAAAATCCTAGGTAAATCACTTCTGAGGCCTGAAAAGTACATTTTTCACGTTTTAGGTGGACCCCTGCATCATGAAAGCTCTATAATACTTCCTTTAGGCTGGCCAAGTGTTCTGCGGTAGTGCTGGTGACTAGCAAATCAAAAACCATCAGCTTGGGAATTTGCTGCAGGAGATTTTCCATTGTGCGATATGTGCTGGAGGCAGGTTTAATCGAGGCATTCAAGAGGTCATTAGATGATTATTGAATAGACGCAATGTGCAGGGGTATGGGGAAAAGGCAGCGGAACAGCACTGGACTATGAAGCTGCTTTGGGGAGCCGGTGCAGACATGATGGGCCGAATGACCTCCTTCTGTGCTGTAACAATTCTGCAACTCTATAATTGCTCAAACATTGGTGACTGTGCCTTCAGCTGCTTCGACCCTCGGGCCTAGAATCCCCCTCCTTAAACTTCTCCTCTTGCCTCACCTTGGCCTCCTTAATGCTCCTTAAAACCTACTTCTTTGCTTTGATTGCTTGTCCTCATTGATATCTTGTTATAGTGCTACATAGATACTGAACACCTCCTTTCATGAGATTTATGACACATTCCATTATTCTTTGAGCAGCCTGGCTATGCTTCTCTCCACTTTTAGCCCTAATTGTGTTTTATTCCCCCACCTTATGGACATATATAACCTAGGCCAGCTCAGTTCACCTATGAAGAGAGGCTGGATAGGCTGGGGCTGTTTATTTTGGAGCATTGAGGGGGGACCTGATCAAGGTGTCCAAAATTATAAGGGACCTAGAGAGGGTAGATAGGGGAAAAAACTTTTCCCCTTAGTAGGGGCATGGATTTAAGGTAAACTGCAGGAGATTCAGAGGGGATTTGAGGAAAACCTTTTCTCCCAGAGTGTGATGAGAATCTGGAACTGAAAGTGTGCTGGAGGCTGGAATCCTCCCAACATTTAAGAAGCATTTAGATGAGCATTTGAAACGCCGTAGCAGACAAGGGTTGGGGTCAAGTACTGGAAATGGGTTCATAATAATAATAATTATTGTCACAAATAAGCTTACATTAACACTGCAATGAAGTTACAGTGAAAATCCCCTAGTCACCAGAATCTGGCGCCTGTTCGGGTACACAGGGAGAATTCATAAAGTCCAAATTACCTAACAGCAAATAGGTGCTTGATGGCTGGCGCATATGTGACGGACCGAAGGGCCTCTTTCTGTGCTGTAAAACTCTATGACAGCTCGAGAAACCAACTGACGTTTGATACTTTGAGCAATCATCAGCTGAGTGTACGTTCTCTCTGCTGACTCTGAGACCTGTGCCTGCACCTTTATTTAGAGCAAAGCTCTGCGCTTGTATGTGTGGAATTAGTCCTTATTGATCTGTCAGGGTGAATAATGAGCCGGCTTGGCTTTAACCCTCTTACAAGGACGATTTAAATTAAACCCTGCCGTTTCCTTTCAGGGAGGCTGAGGTCATTTGGAAAACTCCCCTCCGCTCCAGAGAGAGCGAGAGGAAGTTCGAGCTCATAATCTGGTTGTCCTGGGGAGGGAGCAAGGGCTTCCTCAAGTGGGTGGCAGGCTGCGGGTGACTCAGCGCCAGCCCAGTTCTCAGTGCTGCGGCGCTGCCTCAATTGATGCCACTCAGTTAGTAAGGGCGGGAGGACAACAGCACATCACCCCCCGCCGAGAGCAAGGCTGAGTTGTGAGGATGGCGACAGCGCGACATTATGGGAGATCCCCTCGGGACATCGCCAATGTGATGCAGAAACTGCAAGGTAAAAAAAAAAGGACCGATCGTTACATTATGTAGCAACTGAAATAACATCCACTGTCTGAAATGTATCGAAGGTGGAGCAATGTCTGTTACACTGTGTGTCACCAATGATTGCAGAGTGTTACAAGTTGCGTGTGGACGATGCAAATTTATGTAGAGGAAGATTTTTGAATGCTGAATTACAAAGTGACTTTTGTTGAGCTTTTGGGACTTTACTGACACCCCCCTCCTTTAGAAACTGCATGTCGAGAATGGGTTACGGCTAGCTTTAGATGTATGATGATTTCTGAGGTTTTAACAGCTTTGAAAAGCTGCAGGTTTGTGATTCTGATGATAAATGACACCTCCTCGGCTGAGGTGTCTGCCTGGAGAGGCAGTTGTTTGCTGCAGTATTATTAATCTACCTCCCCAGTCAAGGACACGAGTTCCAGCTCCGCTGTCCCCACGGGTTCAGGAGGTACTTCCACCTCACCTTAATTTCTGCTTATCACGGATGCCATTGAACGGTTGGACTCTGGGAGAATTTTGCTCTCTCTCCTCTCTCTCTCTCTGAGTGTTTACCCTTGTTTCCAAGGGACCCGGGTTCAGTTCATTCAGGCACAGAGTCGCCTCGCACTAAAAAACATTTGCTGCTGGGAAATCCGAAATGAAAGCAAAAAGTGCAGGGGAAACAGTGTCTGTGGGGAGAGAAACTAGGATAACCTTATCGGTCCTGGGGGGGGGGGGGGGGGCAGGACGAGAAATTCCGAAGGACTGTCTTGACCCAGTTTGTCAGAACAGAAAATGTGCTAGGTACAGGACGGTGGGGCAAGGGCAGGGCATCGGGATTAGTTTTGGATGGTGCAGTGTTATCATTCAGAAAGCCAGGTGAAGATGGAACTGGAGCCAATCTACGCACATTTTAATTATAGGTCCTCATTTACAGAGGTGCCCAATACAAACAGACAACCTACTCACACAACAATCCTATTTTCAGTCTGCTCCTCTTTACAGGAGCACTAGTGAATCCCCGCTTAGTGCCCACAACCTGAATAGGTTCTGCACTGTAGGGATTCTTACAAGGGGTACCAGGAGAGAGCAGGGCAGTGAGAATAGTAGATAGCCACTGAAAGAGGGTGGGGCAAGTT
Organism: Scyliorhinus canicula; assembly: GCF_902713615.1. Classification (NCBI taxonomy): domain Eukaryota; kingdom Metazoa; phylum Chordata; class Chondrichthyes; order Carcharhiniformes; family Scyliorhinidae; genus Scyliorhinus; species Scyliorhinus canicula. The sequence continues at coordinate 194,822,768 of NC_052146.1, read as the reverse complement.
AAAGTGGTTTTGGAATGACTCCAGACTATGGGGAGAGAGTGGAGCAGTGAGAGTAGTTTTGCATTGATTCAGGACTATGGAGAGAGATTGGGACAATGCAAGTGGTTCCGGATTGATTCGGGACTATGGGGAGACAGTGGGAAAGTGAGAGTAGTTTGGATTGATTCAGGAAAATGGGGAGAGTGTGCAGCAGTGAGAGTAGTTTTTCCATTGATTCAGGACTGTGGAGAGGGAGTGGGCCAGTGAGCAATTTTTTAAAAAAATAAAATGTTTTTTATTGAGTTTTCATATTTTATATCCAACAAATTATCAGGACTATGGGGAGAGTGGAGCAGTGAGAGTATTTTGGGATTAATTCAGGGATTATGGGGAGAGAGTGGAGCAGTGAGAGTAATTTCAGATTCATTCGGGACTGTGTGGAGAGTGGGGAAGTGAGAGTAGTTTGTGGATTGATTCGGGTTGGGGAGAGAGTGGAATTTTATGATTAGTATTTGGATTCATTTGGGGCTATGGGGAGAGAGTGGGAGAGTGAGAGCAGTTTTGGATTGGTTGAGGACAGGGAAGAGAGTTGGGCATAGAGAGTAGGACCAAACTATGTTCAGTTTTGATTTGTGTTTAAGGAAGCTTTCTGTAGGAAACTCAGTGGTAGTTTTAAGAGATTTATATTTGTATTGGTATACATTCGAAAAAAGGTGTATTTTTAGTTTGTTTAATTTAATATTTCTGTCCCAAAGAGTAAAACCTATGGTTCGATTCGTGCTGGATAAAGGTGTTTGTACGTGAGGGGGTTGGTTTCAATTCCAGCTGTGATTTTATTGTGCTGAGAGAGGGTTATGATGTGAAGAATAAATAAACCAGCAGTGGTTGCTCAGCAACTGAGGCCTTGTAAGGTCGAGACGATTTTAAGTTCTAGTTTAGCTGAATTTGATTGCAGTTGGAGATATGCAGTGAGAGAGAAGGCAGCTTTCACAGCTCTGCTCAATAGTTGGTTTTAGAAGGCTAAGGAGGGAACGTTTCTCTCGCCCTTGCCAGAAGAAAAGTCATACTATGGAATAATAGTTAAGAAAACCGAAGCCAGGCAGCACGGTGGCGCAGTGGGTTCGCACTGCTGCCTCATGGCGCCGAGGTCCCAGGTTCGATCCCAGCTGTGGGTCACTGTCTGTGTGGAGTTTGCACATTCTCCCTGTGTTTGCGTGGGTCTCACCCCCACAACCCAAAGATGTGCAGGGTAGGTGGATTGGCTACGCTAAATTGCCCCATAATTGGAAAAAATGAATTGGGTCCTCTACATTAAAAAAAAAGAAAACTGAAGCCAGGGGCAGTATGGTGGCGCAGTGGTTAGCACTGCTGCCTCACGGTGCAGAGGTCCCAGTTTCGAGCCCGGTTCTGGGTCACTGTCCGTGTGGAGTTTGCACATTCTCCCCGTGTAGGCGTGGATTTCGCCCCTATAACCTAAAGATGTGCAGGGTGGGTGGATTGGCCATGCTAAATTGCCCCTTAATTGGAAAAATGAATTGGGTAAAAAGAAGAAAAGAAAAAAAAATTCAAAGGAGAAAAAGAAAACCGAAGCCAGAGTCCTAAAACCTAAAGTCCAGCTAGTTAAGGAACTAAAGAAATGAAATAAATTACCTAGAAGCCTGGAGTTAATGGAACAGAGGAAACTGGGAAGCAGAACCTGGCAGCACGGTAGCACAAGTGGTTAGCACTGTGGCTTCACAGCGCCAGGGTCCCAGGTTCGATTCCCCGCTGGGTCACTGTCTGTGCGGAGTCTGCATGTTCTCCCCCTGTGTGCGTGGGTTTCTTCCGGGTACTCCAGTTACCTCCCACAGTCCAAAGACGTGCAGGTTAGGTGGATTGGCCACGATAAATTGCCCTTAGTGACCAAAAAGGTTAGGAGGGGTTGTTGGGTTACAGGGATAGGTTGGAAGTGAGGGCTTAAGTGGGTCAGTGCAGACTCGATGGGCTGAATGGCCTCCTTCTGCACTGTATGTTCTATATACTAGAATGAACTGCTGTTCAGTAAAGTCACAGAAAGCCGAAATGGCATTGGATCATGAAAGGCCAGAAAGATATATGCTGTTGTGCTAAGTTTTGTGAGAAATGACGACAGTTTGGGAAATATTATTTGAAATAATTGTGGAAGTCAGTGACTGGACCTCGGACTTTATGCAAAAGCCTTTAAGACAAAGTAAATCCTCCAGGGGGTGGTATAAATACTGGACTGGATTCGCTGTTAAAAATGAAGTGGAAGCTTTGTTTCAAAGTGTCAGAAAAACCTGTTCTGGATTTTGGAATGTAAACCACTGAGGGAAAGCATAGTCGAAAAGAAAATTCGGAAGTATGACTTTTGAAAGTGGAATTTAAAATCACTTGTGTAGAAGCCAGAGTTCAGTGAGACCAGGTGGCTCACGGTATAAGAATCATCGAGGGGGATTTTAAGGAGAAATCCACAGACATACACTTGTGTTCAGAGGGGAGTGTGTCTTACCACATCATCTTGTGTGCTTAACAAGGACTTTGTGGGTTGATGAGGCCGTTGTAGCTTAAGATGTACTTGGTAATCTGCATTGATCTTAAAATCTGTGTGTAATTGTTAAGCTAATAGGGGAGTAAAGGTGTATTGTATCGTTATCCAATTTTTTCATGGTTTAATAATTTGTTTTTAATTGTTGCCAAAACTAATTAGCGGTCCGGTGACTCTTCCTCCGTGTTTTATAAATAAAGTAAAAGTTATGGCCTTTTGAGCCAGGGTTCGATTTTTGGGATCTTCCCCTCCAGTTATAACATTAACTGGGATCATAACACTCTACACTTTTTTTCTGAACAATCTGACTCACCTTCTCGTCTCCTCTATCTTCTGAAGGAAGTCTCTTTGTTTGGGTATATTTTTACAACTGTCAATATTTGGTACCTCAGCCAGCTGCTACCGTTAGTGCACACTTGGTTAGTGCGCAATACAGGACCACAGAGGTTAGTGAGCTGGTATAATGCATTACAACAGGACCTAGTCCTATTTTCACCCATTAGGTGTGCATTCAAACACTAACAACCGACATACACTCGCACTTGACGCAGACCCGCACCTGACGCAGACTTGCACATGATGCACACTCAGATCCGATGCACACTCGATCCCGATGCACATTTACCCCTGACGAACACTCACCTCTAACTCACACACACGTGATGCGCATCACACATAGCACGCACTCACAATGAACATTCACATCCAACATGTGCTCACACCTGACATACACCTACACCCGGCAGGCATGGCTGAAATGGCTGACTGCACTGGACACTGCAAATGCTGTGAGCCGCTGAGCCGTGGCAATATTCCGGCATTAGTACTGAATTTAGAATTTAGAATTTAGAACAGTACAGCACAGAACAGGCCCTTCGGCCCTCGATGTTGTGCCGAGCAATGATCACCCTACTCAAACTCACGTATCCACCCTATACCCGTAACCCAAAAACTCCCCCTTAACCTTACTTTTTAGGACACTACGGGCAATTTAGCATGGCCAATCCACCTAACCCGCACATCTTTGGACTGTGGGAGGAAACCGGAGCATCCGGAGGAAACCCACGCACACACGGGGAGGACGTGCAGACTCCGCAGAGACAGTGACCCAGCCGGGAACCGAACCTGGGACCCTGGAGCTGTGAAGCATTGATGCTAACCACTATGCTACCATGCTGCCCACTTGTGAAGACTTGCTGAAGACCTGTGCTCCAGAACATGCTGCTCCCCTAGCCAAGCTGCTCCAGTACAGCTGCAACACTGGCACCTGCCTGGCAATGTGGAAAGTTGCGCAGGTATGTTCTGTACCCAAAAAGCAGGACAAATCCAACCCGGCCAGTTACTGCCCTATCAGTCTACTCTCCATCAGCAATAAAGCAATGGAAGGGGTCATCAACAACGCTATCAAGCAGCACTTGCTTAGCAATTTGCTGCTCACTGACACCAGGGTCACTCAGCTCCTGACCCATTACAGCTTTGGTTCAAACATGGACAAAACATGGACAAATCTTTTCTTTAATAAATTTAGAGTACCCAAGTATTTCTTTTTCCCAATTAAGGGGCAATTTAGCGTGGCCAATCCACCTAACCTGCACATCTTTGGGCTGTGAGGGTGAAACCCACGCAAACACGGGGAGAATGTGCAAACTCCACACAGACAGACCCAGAGCCTGGATCAAATCTGGGACCCTGGCACTGTGAGGCAGCAGTGCTAACCAGTGCACCATCGTGCCACCGTAAAACACGGACAAACCTGGACAAATTCCTGAGGTGAGAGTGAGTGCCCTTGACATAAAGGCAGCTTTTGACGAAATGTGAAATCAAGGTGCTCTAGCAAAACTGGAGTTAAGGGGAATTGGGAGCAAACGCTCCATTGGTTGGAGTCATACCTGGCTGTGGTGATTGGAGGTCGATCATCTCAGTTCAAGGACAACACTGCAGGAGTTCCTCAGGCTAGTTTCCTAGGCCCAAGCATTTTCAGCTGCTTCTTCAATAACTTTCTTTCCATTATGAAATCAGAAATGGGAATGTTCGCTAATGATTGTATGATGTTCAGCACCATTCATGGCTCTTAGATACTGAAGCAGTCCATGTCCAAATGCAGCAAGATCTGGACAATATCAAGGCATGGGCTGACAAGTGGCAAGTAACATTCGCAGCACAAAAGTGCCAGGCAATGACCATCTCCTACAAGAGAGGATCTAACCATTGCCCCTTGACATTCAATGGCATTACCATCGCTGAATCCCCCAGAATCAATCAACATCCTGGCAGTTACCATTGATCAGAAACGGAACAGGACCAGCCATATTAATATTGTGAGCAGGTCAAAGGCTCGGAATCCTATTGCGAGTAACTCACCTCCTGATCCCTCAAAGCCTGTCCACCGTCTACAAGGCACAAGTCAGAAGTGTAATGCAATACTGTCCACTTGCCTGGGTGAGTGCAGCTCCAACAACACTCAAGAAGCTCGACACCATCCAGGACAAAGTAGCCCGCTTGATTGCTGCCACTTCTACAATCATTTACTCCTTCCACCGCCGACGCATAGTAGCAGCCATGTGTACCATCTACAAGATGCACTGCTGAAACACACCAAAGCTCCTTAGATAACATCTTCCAGACCCACGATCACTATCATTTGGAAGTACATGAGCAGCAGATACCTGGGAACCTCACCACCTGGAGGTTCCCCTCCAAGTCACTCACCATCCTGACTTGGAAATATATCACCGTTCCTTCACTGTCACTGGGGCAAAATCCTGGAGCTCCCTCCCTAACAGCACTGTGGAAGTACCTATGCCACATGGATTATAGTGGTTCAAGAAGGCAACTCACCACCAATTTCTAGAGGGTATCTAGGGATGGGCAATAAATGCTGGTCTAATCAATGACAGCCACATTCCGTAAATCCAATAAAAAACACATCCAACACACACTCACACCCAGCACACTCAACCGACACACACTCATGCTTGACACCCACTCATACCGACACAAACTCACACCTGACACACACTCGCACTTAACACCTACACACCTGAAACACACTGACACCCAACACATATTTGCATCTGACACTCAGACCCGACACCCACTTACACCTGATACACACTCACACCCGACACACACTCACTCCCGACACACACTCACACTCAAAGCACAATCACACCCGAAACACACACTCACAATTGACACACACACACTCACAACTGACACATACACATACCCAACAAAGATCCAGTGCACACACAGATACATCCAATACACATGTGTCCACCCAACACACACCACAATGTGTAGATACACTAAACATCAACACATACATGCATTTAACATATACTGCATTTGCACACACACAATAATGACAGTCAATTCCGGCGCTCCTTAACCTCACATTAAATGTGATTTACGCATTGCTCCTGCCGAAACAGCTGACTCAACCAATTCCAAGGTTTGAAGGGCATCGTGTTTGGCTCTCTGTGGAGCCAGACTGCCACTCTAAAGGCTCCATATGCTATCACACAATGCTTAAGACTCTGCGTCCTCACCCCCACAACCCAAAAAAGAGCAGGTTAGGTGGAGTGGCCACGCTAAATTGCCCATAATTGAGAATAAATAATTGGGTACTCTAAAGTTACTTTTTATAAACTGTCCTTACACATTTTTTAAAAAGTATTTTTATTCCACAAATTTTCAATGTTTTTACAATTTACAACAAATCCCCTAACCCACTAAAGCCCCTCCCCATCCCTCCCTCAGCAGTCAATGGTAACCAACTCCCCAAAATGGGAAATAAACAAACCCCAATAATTGTAGAACCCATCACTCGCCCCACTTAGAATAAATTTTACTTTTTCCAGGGCCAAAAACTCCAGCAGATCCCCCTGCCATGTTGAGGCACAGAGTGTAGAAGCTGACCTCCACCCCAACATGACCCGCCTGCGAGCGATCAGCGACGCAAAGGCTAAAACATCCCCCCCCCCCCACTTCAGCCTGCAGCTCCGGCAGGTCTGACACCCCGAATGTGGCTTCGAGGGCACTGAGCTCTACATTCACATGTAAAACCCCAAAACGGTGCTGAACCTATCTAGTTTCGGGCAGAACCAAAACATATGCACATGGCTCATAGGGCCCCTCCCACATCGCTCACAGACATCCTTCACTCCTTCAAACAGCCAGCTCATCTAGAATTTGTGAGGTGTTCCTTGTACACTACCTTCAGCTGTAGCAGCCCCAGCCTCGCGCATGAAGTCGAGACATTTACCCTCCACAGCACCGCACACCACAATCCCTCCTCCAGCATCACCCCCAGCTTTACCCCCTCCCCACTCCGCCTTAACCCCCTCCATGAACATCACATCCTCTGTGTCCTTACACATTTAATTCTACTTTTATCAATATTTGACGCAGTGTACCACTAATTCTCAAATCTTCCACTCCGTAATTAAGATTCCGCCCTCCCTCGTGTTGTCAACATGACGAATAAGTGTCATGCTTTGAGGGCGGACGTGCATAGTATAGATCTCACCCTGCTACACCAGGCGATCTAAAAGGGGAAGTTTTGCAATCTCACAATGGCACGCACTCCCCTCTCTCCACCTCTTTTTGTTGTTGCTTTGTAGTTAAAGAAGTTGTTCACACTGGGCAACAGTTTGACAGCACAACCTCAGCCAAGTTGCCAATTCTTAGCTGGGAGGGTTGTGGACGGCAAGCTATTTGACTGTATGGGGTATCACCCTTTGAGCTAGACTTATTTATCTTTGGCACTGTCCACTTTCCAGTTTGGATCCCTGACTCAGGGTCATGGTTACATGGCCGGACAATTCTCCATACTTCCTCTCTCTCCAGCCCCGGAATTGGGTGAGCAGCTACCGAAATTTGGCTTATATAGGAACCCCAGCTTTGGGATCCCCTCTGGCTCATAACTACACTGGGCAAGGGCAGCACGGTGGCCTAGTGGTTAGCATAACCGCCTCACGGCGCTGAGGTCCCAGGTTCGATCCCGGCTCTGGGTCACTGTCCGTGTGGAGTTTGCACATTCTCCCCGTGTCTGCGTGGGTTTCGCCCCCACAACCCAAAAATGTGCAGAGTAGGTGGATTGGCCATGCTAAATTGCCCCTTAATTGGAAAAAATAATTGGGTAATCTAAATTTATAAAAAAAAAACTACACTGGGCAATATATTTTCCCACTTCAGTCCCTGGAGGAAGTATGTGTGTTTGCGTGTGTGGGGCGGTGGGTGTGTCTTTGTGTGCATGGCATGTGTGTGGATGAGTGGTGTGTGTGTGTTTTGTGTGTGTATGGGGAGGGCGGCATGTGTTCCTTTGTGTGTGTGTGTGGCATGTGTGTGTATGTGTGAGAGTGGTGTATGTGTTTGTATGTGGCAGGTATGTGTGGGTACATGTGTATGCGGCTTGTAAGTGCGTGGGGGGTGGGTATGTGTGTGTGGTGTATGTGTGTGGGGGGGGGTGGCATGTGTGTCTATGTGTGGGGGATGTGTGTGTGTTTGTGTGTGTGATGGGTAGTTGTGCCTGTGGCAGATATGTGTGTGTGGCAATTGTGAGTGTGTTTGTGGGACAGATGTGTGTGTGGGGCAGGTGTACGTGTGTGTGGCGGGTGTGTGGGTGTGTGTGTGTGTGTGGCGGGTGTGTGTGTGTGTGTGTGTGGGGTGGATATGTGTGTGTGGCAGGCATGTATGTGTGTGTTTGTTAAGCCTGGCTATAACCCCTCCCAGTTTTATCAAATTTTAAATGAGATGTTCGCAAGGTTGAGGAACAATGCTCTTCAATTCCAAGAACCTTTTGAGACAAAGTTTAACCTCAGCTGGCAACTGCAGAATCCACCAGCAATGATCATTTCTGTACTTGTCAGTGTCCCATCAGAATCAGGGATGTTACCACTCTCTGTGACCGTCCTCTTCAAGCACACGAGGATTTGAATATAAAACTCAAGAGTAATGGCCACAGGAATTTGTACAACTCCCACTCCCCGACCTTAAAAGATAAGTCAGTGCAAGTTTGAAATGACCCCCTGCCTCCTTCCTCCCAGCTGTGCCAAGGACCCAACCTTTGTCACCACTCCCCGGTCCCATTCATGTTATACCTATCTGGACACCAATCCCATATCTGTGCAGCTTGTTAAAGCAACTCATCGCACAGCTGAATCCTTGAGATAGGTGCAGGTGCCCAGATTTGCAGAAGTAGTTCTGTGCTGTGGCTATGATTCAACCATTACTCAACATCCAGTTTATCAGTTGCTTGTTCCTTCTTCTTTTGAGATGAATAGTTGAATAGTTTATTGAGCTCTTTGGTAAGAGGCTTTCCCTGCCCTCATCTACTCCACATGGCTCATTAAGGGCCACTAAAGGCCGGTAACTATAGGCCGGTGAGCCTAACGTCTGTGGTGGGTAAAGTCTTGGAGAGGATTATAAAAGATACGATTTATAATCATCTAGATAGGAATAATATGATTAGGAATAGTCAGCATGGTTTTGTGAAGGGTAGGTCATGCCTCACAAACCTTATCGAGTTCTTTGAGAAGGTGACTGAATAGGTAGACGAGGGTAGAGCAGTTGATGTGGTGTATATGGATTTCAGTAAAGCGTTTGATAAGGTTCCCCACGGACGGCTATTGCAGAAAATACGGAGGCTGGGGATTGAGGGTGATTTAGAGATGTGGATCAGAAATTGGCTAGTTGAAAGAAGACAGAGAGTGGTAGTTGATGGGAAATGTTCAGAATGGAGTTCAGTTACGAGTGGCGTACCACAAGGATCTGTTCTGGGGCCGTTGCTGTTTGTCATTTTTATAAATGACCTAGAGGAGGGCGCAGAAGGATGGGTGAGTAAATTTGCAGACGACACTAAAGTGGGTGGAGTTGTAGACAGTGCGGAAGGATGTTGCAGGTTACAGAGGGACATAGATAAGCTGCAGAGCTGGGCTGAGAGGTGGCAAATGGAGTTTAATGTGGAGAAGTGTGAGGTGATTCACTTTGGAAAGAATAACAGAAATGCGGAATATTTGGCTAATGGTAAAATTCTTGGTAGTGTGGATGAGCAGAGGGATCTCGGTGTCCATGTACATAGATCCCTGAAAGTTGCCACCCAGGTTGATAGGGTTGTGAAGAAGGCCTATGGTGTGTTGGCCTTTATTGGTAGAGGGATTGAGTTCCGGAGCCATGAGGTCATGTTGCAGTTGTACAAAACTCTAGTACGGCCGCATTTGGAGTATTGCGTACAGTTCTGGTCGCCTCATTATAGGAAGGACGTGGAAGCTTTGGAACGGGTGCAGAGGAGATTTACCAGGATGTTGCCTGGTATGGAGGGAAAATCTTATGAGGAAAGGCTGATGGACTTGAGGTTGTTTTCGTTAGATAGAAGAAGGTTAAGAGGTGACTTAATAGAGGCATACAAAATGATCAGAGGGTTAGATAGGGTGGACAGCGAGAGCCTTCTCCCGCGGATGGGGGTGGCTAGCACGAGGGGACATAGCCTTAAATTGAGGGGTAATAGATATAGGACAGAGGTCAGAGGTGGGTTTTTTACGCAAAGAGTGGTGAGGCCGTGGAATGCCCTACCTGCAACAGTAGTGAACTCGCCAACATTGAGGGCATTTAAAAGTTTATTGGATAAGCATATGGATGATAAGGGCATAGTGTAGGTTAGATGGCCTTTAGTTTTTTTTTCCATGTCGGTGCAACATCGAGGGCCGAAGGGCCTGTACTGCGCTGTATCGTTCTATGTTCTATGTTCTAAAGGAGGCAGAGTGGGGATTTTCCAATTGGCTTCCAGATACCTGCAGGCAGTGGGGACCAGTTTAACTGTGGGTGACCTTCAGATGGTAGGCCAGGGGCCCAGCAATCCAGGCAGGCCTCAAGACCTTCCCTGGGCTGCTGCCTGCCTGTGTGCTCCCAGACCACCCTGTAGAGAGGCTTCTTGCCCCTATCGCCCCTACCCACATCCCCAAACCCCCACCCCTTCCACCTCTCCCGCAGCAATGGCCTGCCATTTTATAATTTAAATTTAAATAAGCTGGAGGGAAGCCATTTTGAAGCCTCCTCGCTCTTACTTATTTTCCTTTGCAGCCTGCTGCTCCTTTCATGATCGGAGGTCTCTGATTGGTGCTTTGGGTTCACGGGCCTGCCCACCATCCATAATTGGGCAGCTAACCGGCCCTTGGCCATTCATCAGCCGTTATGAGGAAAACCGCTTTGAGTGACTGTTTCCCGCATGGTGCAGGCTTCCGGCCCCCGTTAGAGCTTGATAGCAGGGTGCAGAAGCCCACAGGGAATATCCTGCCCGAGATGTCAACATGGATTGGGGAATAGCTAGAAAACAAAGAACAGAAGGAAATGCAGGTGTTGTTTGGCAGGCCCTAGCTCCTGGCATTCCCAAGGGATCTCTCTGTTCTCTGTAAACGTAAGTGATCTTAACAGACAGGTGAATGACAGTGGGAGTAGCTTGTGGCCTATCCTAGGAAGAATAAGTAAGAGATGAAAAGGTACAACGTAGGAATAACTAAGAGTATCAGGCCACAGTTGTGATTCTCAATACCCAGTGTAAGACCTGCAAATCAATGGCAGTGTTTACTAAAGCAGAGGTTAACAAGGATCTAATGGAAGTGTTCAAAATTTAGAGACAATTTGAAAAGATAACTAGTCACAGATTGTTTCCATGGGAATACTGGAACTGGTTTGGCCCATTTAATCCTTTGCTCATCTCCTGCCATTCAGTGAGGTCATGGCTGGTTGACGAATTGCAAGGGTCACAGACTTGGGTCCATCGCTAGGTAAATGGAAGGATGAGTTCAGTAGGTCCTCTTCAAGTCAACTATCCATGTAGGAGCAACATCATCGAGTGGCACGGTGGCACAATGGATAGCGCTGCTGCCTCACAGTGCCGGGGACCCGGGTTTAAGTCCAGCCTTAGGTAACTGTCTGTATGGAGTTTGTACGTCCTCCCTATGTCTGTGTGGGTTTCCACCGGGTGCTCCAGTTTCTTCCGCAGTCCAAAGCTGTGCAGGTTAGGTGGATTGGCCTTGCTAATTTGTCCCTTAGTGTCCAAAAGATGTGCGGGTTAGGTGGGGTTTCAGGGATGGGGTGGGGGAATGAGCCGAGGTCAGGTGCTTTTTCAGAAGGTTGGCGCAGACTCGATGGTCCGAATGGCCTCCATCTGCACTGGATGGGTTCTCTGATTCTACAATCACCACCGCTCAGAATGCAGTGGCTTAGGAAAATGATAGGAAACCGTAATAAGAGATCTTGCTAATGACAGCTTAGAAAGGCATTGGCCAATTGGAGAGTCAGCATGGATTTGTAAACAGTGGAGTCATAGTTAACTAATTTAAATAAACTTCCCAAACGAGTACAGACGAGAGGAGTGTAATGGATTTGATGTATTTGCTGTTCGAAAACACTTAATTAATTGCCACCAAAGAGCTTTGTGGCAACAAGCTCGGTCTGCATATCAAAGATAGGGGCCTTGATTTTTCATCCCATCTGGTGGTTCGGGCACTAAAAGTTGCCCATTCCGCCCCTTGGAGGTGGGAAGATCCACCGCTGTCTTCTCAAAATGATGAGGAGGGGGCAATAGATGCTTACTGTGCCACCGGTACCCACATCCCAGGAATGAATTAAAGAAAAAACAAACAGCCCTTGAAGTATGGAACACATTACTCTAATTAGCAATTGAAATAGGAGCAATCACTCTGAGAGGGTTAGGTATAGACATATATATTTTTTATAAATTTAGAGCACCTCATTCTTTCTTTCCAATTAAAGGGAAATTTAACATGGGAAATCCATCTACCCTGCGCACCTTTGGGTTGTGGGGTGAGACCCACGCAGACACGGGAAGACTGTAGAAACTTCACACGGGTTACGTATATACTTAAGGAGGAAAATTGTTAAATGATATAGGGATAGAGAAAGAAATGGGATTAGAACAGAAACTTTATATTGAGCCAACAGGCTGGATAGGTAGGGAGTAGTAATAGGAACAGAGGAACATAGAACTGAAGAGCAGCAGTAAGCCATTCAGCCCTTCGGGTGGCCCCGTCTTCAATAAGGCCATCTTTTTCAAACAAAATTTAGAGTACCAATTATTTTTTTTTCCAATTAAGGGGGAGTTTAGCATAGCCAGTCCACCTAACCAGCACATCTTTGGGTTGTGGGGGTGAAACCCACGCAGACACGGGGAAATAAGGCCGTGTTGATCAGATTGTGATCAACTCCACTTTGCTGTCTGCCCCCGCCCCATAACCCTTGTCTATCAAAAACCTATCTAACTCAGCCTTGTATAAATTCATTGATCAGCCTCCACTGCTCTCTGAGGAAGAGAATCCCACAGACGCATGACCCTTTGAGAGAAAGATATTCTCCGAATTGGTGGAGCTAGGCAGATACAAGATTGAAATATAGAAACGTAGCAAATAGATGCAGGAATAGGCCATTTGGCCCTTCAAGCCTGCACCACCATTCAATATGATCATGGCAGATCATGCAAATTCAGTATCCCACTCCCGCTTTCTCTCCATACCCCTTAATCTCTTTAGCCACAAGGGCCACATCCAGCTCCCTTGACAATATATCCAACGAACTTATCCAACAGCTTTCTGTGGTAGAGAATTCCACAAGTTAAAAGTCTCTGAGAGAAGAAGTTCTTCCTCATCTCAGTCCTGAATGGCTTACCCCTTATTCTTAGGCTGTGACCCTTAGTTCTGGATGTCCCCAACATCGGGAAAATTCTTCCCGCATCTAGCCTTTCCAGTCCCATCAGGATTTTATATGTTTCTATGAGATCCCCTCTCATTCTTCTAAACTTCAGAGTACAAGCCCAGTCCATTCAGTCTTTCTTCATATGTCAGTCCTGCCATCCTGGGAATTAGTCTGGTGAACCTTTGCTGGACACCCTCAATAGCAAGAATGTCCTTCTTCAAACTAGGAAACCAAAGCTATACACAATACTCAAGGCGTGGCCTCACCAAGGGCCTGTACAAATTCAGCAAGAAATCCAAGGGCCTGTACAAATGCAGCAAGAAATCCAAGGCCCTGTACAAATGCAGCAAGAAATCCAAGGGCCTATACAAATGCAGCAAGAAATCCAAGGGCCTGTACAAATGCAGCAAGAAATCCAAGGCCCTGTACAAATGCAGCAAGAAATCCAAGGGCCTATACAAATGCAGCAAGAAATCCAAGGGCCTGTACAAATGCAGCAAGAAATCCAAGAACCTGTACAAATGCAGCAAGAAATCCAAGGGCCTGTATAAATGCAGCAAGAAATCCCTACTCCTATACTCAAATCCTCTCGCTATGAAGGCCAGCATATCATTGGCTATCCTCACCGCCTGCTGTATGTGCAAGCCAACCTTTAGCTACTGTTCCACCATGACACCCAGGTCTTGTTGCACTTCCCCTTTTCTTAAACTGCCACCATTCAGATAATAATCTGCCTTCCTGTTTTTGACACCAAAGTGGAAAACCTCACATTTATCCACATTATATTGCATTTGCCAAGTATTTGCCCACTCAGCCAGCCTGTCCAAGTCACCCTGCAGCCTTTTTGCATCCTCCTCACAGCACACTCTGCCACCCAGTCGATTTGCATACTTGGCTTCTTCTTTTGCTTCTATGGAGTCAGGACTAATTTGGAGCAAAAATAGTTGCAAACACTTAACCGAGGGTTGAAATCTGACGAGAGGAGAGTAATAGCAATTCAGGCTAAGCTGCTGATCGAACAGAAGCAGCCTAACTAACTTGTGTCTTTACTTTAACATCCTCCTTAACATGGGTGGTACGGAAGAGGAAAAGTGGACAGTTTAATGCACTCATTAATAGAACCTCAGACTATAAGATAGGTTTAATGAAGGCTTACTAATTATTCCATATCTTGGGCTCATGGATCAAATTCAAAAGATGCCTGAAGGTAGATTTTGCAAGGCCAGAACCTGGCAGTGAACAGAAAGAGGCCATTTATCTCACCATTTCTATGGTGCTTTTCTCCACAAGATTTACCCTGTCTACTTCCAATTCTCCTCAGTGCTTCAATGTTTTAAAAAAATAATTTACTGGATGTGGACATTGCTGGTTATGTCAGCATTTATTGCTCATCCCTAGTTACCCTTCAGAAGGTGGTGGTGAGCTCCTTCTTGAACCACTGCAGTCCTTGAGGTGTAGGTATACCCACAGTGCTGGTAGGGAGGGAGTTTCAGGTGTTTGCCCCAGTAACAGTGAACGAATGGCGAGATATTTCCAAGTCAGGGTGGTGAGTGATTTAGAGGGGAACCTCCAGGCTGTGGGGTTTCCAGGTATCTGCTGTTCTTGTCCGTCTAGATGATAGTGGCTGTGGGTTTGGAAGGTGCTGTCTAAGGAACCTTGGTGAGTTACTGCAGTGCATCTAATAGATGGTTACCACGGCTGCCACTGTTTGTTGGTGGTGGAGAGTTTGAATGTTTGTGGAATTGGGAAGCAATCAAGTGGACTGCTTTGTCCTGGATGGTGTCGAGCTTCTTGAGTGTTGTTGGAGCTGCACTCATCCAGGCAAGTGGAGAATATTCCATTACACTCCTGACATGTGCCTTGTAGATGGTGGACAGGCTTTGGGGGGTCAGGAGGTGAATTACTCGGTGTAGGATTCCTAACCTTTGACCTGCCCTGGTAGCCACAGTATTAATATGGCTAGTCCAGTTCAGTTTCTGATCAATAGTAGCCCCCAGGATGTTGATTATGGGGGATACGGCAATGGTAATGCCATTGAATGTCAAGGAGCGATGGTTAGATCCTCTCTTGCAGGAGGTGGTCATTACATGGCACTTGTGTGGCACGAATGAAACTTGCCAATTGTCAGCCCAAGCCTCTATATTGTCCACATCTTGCTTCATTTGGACATGGACTGCTTCATTATCTGAGGAGTCGCGAATGGTGCTGAACATTGTACAGTCATCTGCAAACATCCCCACTTCTGACCTTATGATAGAAGGGAGGTCATTAATGAAGCAGCTGAAGATGGTTGGGCCGAGGACACTACCCTGAGGAACTCCTGCAGTGATTTACATGAGCTGAGATGATTGATCTCCAACCACCACAACCATCTTCCTTTGTGCCAGGTATGACTCCAATCAGCGGAGAGTTTTCCCCGATTCCCATTGACTCCAGTTTAGTTAGGGCTCCTTGATGCCATACTCGGTCAAATGCTGCCTTGATGTCAAGGGCAGTCACTCTCACCTCACTCCTGGTATTCAGATCTTTTGTCCATGTTTCAACCAATGCTGTAATGAGGTCAGGAACTGAGTGACCCTGGCAGAACCCAAACTAGGCACATGTGAGCAGGTTATTGCTGAGTTAGTGCTGTTTGATAACGCTGTTCATGACTCCTTCCATCTCTTTGGTGATGATGTAGAGTAGACTGATAAGGCGGTAATTGGCTGGGTTGGGTTTGTCCTGTTTCTTGTGTACAGAACACACCTGGGCAATTTTCCACATTGTCGGGTAGATGACAGCGTAGCTGTTCTGGAACAGCTTGGCTAGGGGTGTGGCAAGTTCTGGAGTACAGGTCTTCAATATTATTGCCGGAATATTGTCAGAGCCCATAGTCTTTGCAGTAGGGGCAGCAGGGTAGCATGGTGGTTAGCATAAATGCTTCACAGCTCCAGGGTCCCAGGTTCGATTCCCGGCTGGGTCACTGTCTGTGTGGAGTCTGCACGTCCTCCCCCTGTGTGCGTGGGTTTCCTCCGGGTGCTCCGGTTTCCTCCCACAGTCCAAAGATGTGCGGGTTAGGTGGATTGGCCATGCTAAATTGCCCGTAGTGTCCTAATAAAAAATGTAAGGTTAAGGGGGGGTTGTTGGGTTACGGGTATAGGGTGGATACGTGGGTTTGAGTAGGGTGATCATGGCTCGGCGCAACATTGAGGGCCGAAGGGCCTGTTCTGTGCTGTACTGTTCTATGTTCTATGTTCTATATCCAGCGCCTTCAACCATTTCTTGATATCACATGGAGTGAATTGTATTGGCTGAAGACTGACATCTGTGATGCTGGGGACCTCCGGAGGAGACCGAGATGGATCATCCACTCGGCACTTCTGGCTGAAGATTGTTGCGAATGCCTCAGCCTTGTCTTTTGCTCATATGTGCTGGGCTCCTCCATCATTGAGGTCGGGGATATTTGTGGAGCCACCTCCTTCAGTGAGTTGTTTAATAGTCCGCCACCATGCACATCTGGATGTGGCAGGACTGCAGAGCTTAGATCGAATGCGTTTGTTGTGGAATCGCTTACCTCTGTATGGTACTTGCTGCTTATACTGTTTGGCACACAAGTAGTTCTATGTTGTAGCTTCACCAGGTTGACACCCCATTTTTCGGTATGCCTGGTGTTGCTCCTGGCATGCTCTCCTGCACTCTGCATTGAACCAGTGTTGATACCCTGGCTTTGTGGTGATGGTAGAGTGGGAATTATGCAAGGCCATGAGGATGCTGATTGTGGTTGAATACAATTCTGCTGCTGCTGATGGCCCACAGCTCCTCATAGATACCCAGTCTTGAGTTGCTAGATCTGTTTGAAGTCTATCCCATTTAGCACAGTGGTAGTGCCACACAACAATTTGAAGACGAGACTTTGTCTCCACAAGTACTGTGCAGTGCTCACTTCTACCAATACTGGCCACGGACAGATGCATCTGCAACAGGCAGGTTGGTGAGGATGAGGTCAAGTATTTTTTCCCTCTTGTTGGCTCCCTCACCACCTGCTGCAGTCCCGGTTTCTATTATCAACCCGCATGACGACCAAGGGGAAATCTTTGTCAACCTCCCGTGGGACTCATTGAGTTGTTGGTTGTCCCAAGAAGGACTGGATTGGGAGAGAGTTACAGCCGTGGCAGAATATTGTACATAGTTCAATAAACCCTTGTTCCACTACCGCTGGCTTCCTCAAGTTATTAAACCTCTTTTTCCAGCAACTATTTAATTCCATTTCAAAAGAATTCTGCTGCAATTAACTCCTGGCAGCGGATCCTACATCCTCACTATCTTAATCGGGGATATGTATGAATGATTGGGGGGGGGGTGTGGTTTGAGAGAAGAAGGTGCTAGTGAAGGGATTAAGTGGAAGTGGGAGGAAGAGCTGGGCATCGATGGGGGTGGCGGGCCTGGAGCAACATAATGTGTCTGGTCAACTCAATCTCCTCATGTGCGAGGATGAGATTCATACAGTTCAAGGTGGTACACAGGGTCCATCTGACATGGAGTCGGATGAGTGGGCTTTTCCCGTGGGTGGAGGATGCGTGGAAGAGGTGTGGGAGGTTGCCAGTGAACCATGCTCATATGTTCTGGGGGTGTGCAAAGCCGGAGAATTTCTGGGAGATATCTTTCAAGACTTTGTCTGGAATAGTGGGGGTCAGGATGACATTGTGCCCTTTGGTGGTGATTTTTTGGGGTGTTGGACTTGTCAGAGCTGTTGGAGGGGAAGGGGGCCGATGTGGTGGCCTTCGCCCTTCTGATTGCCCGGCGACGGATTTTACTGAGTTGGAGGTCAGCAGTGCCGCCGAGGGCCGCGGTGTAGTTGGGGGATCTATATGAAGAGGTCTACAAGATTATAAGGAGCAGGGATAGAGTGGATGGGCGGGCACTCTTTCCCAGGGTGTAGGGGTCAGTCACCAGGGGGCATAGGTTTAAGGTCCCTGGGGCAAAATTTAGAGGAGATGTGCAAGGCAGGTTTTTTACACAGACGTTGGTGAGAGCCTGGAACACGTTGCCAGGGGAGGTTGTGGAAGCAGATACATTAACGGCGTTCAAAAGGCATCTTGACAAACACATGAATAGCATGGGTATAGAGGGATTCGGCACAAGGAAGTGCTGAGGGTTTTGGCAAAGGTTGGTATCATGATCGGCAGGCTTGGAGGGCCAAAGGCCCAGTTCCTGTGTTGTATTGTTCTTTGTTCTTTGAACTCTTAAGGTTGGAAAAGATCAGGTTCACCCTTTGGGGGTCAGAAAAAGGAGTTTTACAAATGGTGGAGGTCATTTCTGTCTGTGTTTGAGGAGTTGTTTATCACCAAGGGGAGGTGGTGGGGGAGGAATTTGACAAACTGTGTGTAACATGTTTCTTTTTTGCTGTTCGTATTTGACTGTGTTTGGAATAAAATATATTTTTTAAAAAAGAAAAATACCTGGGGCTTGATTCTCCGTCCCGCCGGCTGGTCAATGGGGTTTCCCATTGTGGGGCAGCCCCACGCCGTTCGGGAAACCCCCAGGCTGCCGGCAAAATGGAGCATCCCGACAGCGCAGAATCCAGCCCCTGAAGTCTTTGGCCCTTGGCCGTCCAAAAATTGCAGTCACTAGGCTTATAAATGTAAACACAATTACTTTGATTAATAACAAGAAGTAAGTGGGCTGCACGGTGGCGCAGTAGTTAGCACTGTTGCCTCACGGTGCAGAGGTCCCAGGTTTGATCCCGATCCTGGGTCACTGTGGAGTTTGTACATTCTCCCCGTGTTTGCGCGGGTTTTTCTCCCACACCTCACAGATGTGCAGGGTAGGTGGATTGGCCACGCTAAATTGCCCCTTAATTGGAAAAAAATGAATTGGGTACTCTAAATTTATTTTTAAAAATAACAGAACTATAATGAAAAATGCAACAAATACAATTGATTAACTATGATCTAATTCCTAATTACCAACTTTAACTCCCCCCCCAATATGCACACACACAAGACAGACAAACACAGAGGGGAGGAGAGAGGTGAAAATAATAAGTAAAAGGGAAAAAGTGTCTTTGTTTTAGATGGTTATTTCCAGCACCTTACACCTCTTCAAACTTTGCTTTCAGTTCAAGGTTTTACTGTAGATTCATTCAGGTCTCTGTAGTTTCATAAATATGGCACTCACGGCCTTCCCGGAGAGAGAGTGAGCAGGTCATTGTCTTTGTTTGCCTGTAATGGTTTCCCTAGAGATTCATTCATTCAGGTTCTCTGCAGCTTCAGACATACAGCACTCACAGCCTTTCTGGAGAAAATACGGAGGAGAGAGAGTTAGCAGGATCTTATCTTTGTGTGTCTAGGATTCAACTGCTCCCTGAGGTCTCTGGGAACCATCCCACTGATATAGGATCCAATCCCCACTTGTTACTGGGCAGAGTATGGCTTTTTGGCCAATTCATTGACCGCCAGCCCATCAATTGAGCCGAGTCCCACCCCCTCTCTCTCTCCTGCCGAAAAGTCTGAGGTCTCCTGTTCAAACTAGCAGAGACTAGCAGAATGTTCTTTCCTATAACTTCTGAATTCCTCACTCCTCTCTGCTGCTGACTTAAAAATACAAGACCATTAATCATTCATGGATCAAAAATGATAACGGCAAAATAAAAGAAAGCGGAAATAGGGAATCAATAGGGAGGACCTTTGATCCACTCATTGGGATTTTGATTGAATTTGAGAAAGGGACTTTAGTCAGGAAACTTGAAGAATTCCCTGCACTTCATCAAATGGCATTGTGGGATCTCTGAAATCGATTTGAACTGCCAGAACAGTTTTTGCTGCAATAATTAATTTGAAGGCTGCCTTCGACATTGAGGCATTCCCTCTGCAATGCATTGGAAAGTCAGCCTAGGTTATGTGCTCAAGTCCCTGGACTTGATTCAGAAGTGAGTATGTTACTCCCTGAGCCATGGTTGACTCTGAATCTTCTTGTCCTCCTCCGCTCCCCCCACTTCCAACACAATGTAACACTTACCAACCAAAAAAATCTTTTAAAAAAAAAAATCTTTTTATTGGCTTTTCTCATATGTATAAACAGTTGTTACTTATATACATTACATTTTTCTTGCCCGCGCTAATTTCTTTATTTTACAGAGAGGTTTGTTTTGTTCTTCATTTGACTAACTGTATGCATATTTTGCTGCCCTCTCGATCAGTTTAGGACATCCCCCCCTTCCTCCTCCCCTTCCTCTTCTCTTGTGGTTTGTGGTTTACCCAACACCCCCCCCCCAACAAGATTTCTCCGAGGTGGGATAATGCAAGGGAAGCCACCCCAGTGTGGGATTTTTCCAATTTTATTCCTGCCTCCTAACCCATCTCCACAGGACCCAGCAAATGTATCCAATGGAGTCCCAAGGAAACCGTGATTGACTCAGACGTGTTCTTTGGTGGAACCCAACTCTGTCAAAAGCTGTGGCATCCAGATCCATAATTCACTCAGTCCCAGCATGGCAGAATTTAACAGATGGCAAACCATTTAATGGGCAGCAACCAATCCAAATCTGTTGCTCAATTCTGACAGAATTCCACTTGCCTTAAGTGATACCTCATGGTTCCATCAATCCAGGAAGCGGAAGCATGTTCTTTGTGCAAACTCCAAAGCAGTTTTCAAAGGCATTATTCCCACTTTGAGTTGTTATCTCCTATCTTTCAGAAACTCTGTTTTCATTCACCCAGTAACGATGCCCATCACAAATGGGCTGCATGGTAGCACCATGGTTAGCACTGTTGCTTCACAGCGCCAGGGTCCCAGTTTCGATTCCTGGCTTAGGTCACTATCTGTGCGGAGACTGCACGTTCTCCCTATGTCTGTATGGGTTCTCTCCGGGTGCTCCGGTTTCCCCCCACAAATCCCAAAATACGTGCTGTTAGGTGAACTGGACATTCTGAATTCTCCCTCTGTGTACCCGAACAGGCGCCATAGTGTGGTGACTAGGGGATTTTCACAGTAACTTCATTGCAGTGTTAATGTAATCCTACTTGTGATACTAATAAAGATTATTATTATTATATTGCTATCAACTTTCAGGAGAAGTATAGTTACTATAGGCTAGACACAGTCAAGGCTTAAAGGTTGCACTCTTCAAAAACGTCCCAGTGAGCTCAGTGTTTCCTGCAGGAATGGGAGTGAGTTATAGAATCAATGGCATTACATGCCTGAGCACGATTTAACAGGACAAGTTCTAAGTGTGCGCGAGGTTTCCCGCGAACTCCTCGACAGTTGCGTTGGGGAGCTCCTGACTGCTACCAAACGGCACGTAGTCATTGTTTTGAGCCCTTGCGAGTTCCTCTATGGGCGAGCCCAAATTTAGAATTATTTTCATCACTGGGGAGCTGAGCTTGCTGTCCAGACTGGCTCCTCAGAGATTAGGCCGCCATTTTCAAAGGGTGCCCTGATCTCAAACTGAGCTTGGGAGACCCCCCCACACACCCCACCCATGGGCAATGTCACCCCCCACAAACATGGACACTATACCACACCCGACCAAGTGAGGACTCCCTACTATGGGGCTGCTAAGCCCTCTCCCCCCTTTCGGGCCATCCCATACACCCTTTTGGGCACCCCTCCCTTTCTGGACCAGCACCCTTCAATCCCCCAACCAGCCGGAGACCCCCTCACACCCGCCCTTCACCCCCACATCCTCCATACCTCCCTCAGCCCTCCTTTCACAGACATCGCTCCCCTCAGGCCCGGACCCATGGCAGTACCCCCTCAGTACTACGCAAGGAAGTGGTGAAGGCTCTGCGGCAGCCACTGTAGCTGTCTGATTAAGAGGTGACAGCAGTACTTGCAGCTTATTGGAAGTGACTCTGTGCAAGTTCTCCACTGCTGAGATCACCCACTTCATACCAGAAGGACACATTTGGTAACAACTCCTGTATCGGTTGTTTAAAAATGGTCCATGGGCATGAACCTCACACGTAAGGGGAATGGGCAGCTGGCTATGCCAGTCTGGCAGTGCAAGGCCTCAGAATTAACCTCCTCTGATAGGAAGTGGTAAAGAGGCGGGTGAAGTGGCATGCATGTGTCGACTGGGACATGTTTATGAATGGCAGTTGGGTCAGTGTGGTTATGTATTTTCCTTCACCCTCCTGATTTTGTGTGCAGACAGAGGCAGCTGCATAGACTGGGCCAGATTTTAATCCAGAGTAAAAATGATCTCTGTAGTATCATTCTGCAAGGTGTGCTAGCTTGGCATCTTTCAAAAAACATCCCTCTCTGCCCGTTGTAAAAAGACTGGAGGTTCTGGCACTGAAGCTGCCTCTCATTCTGATACTGTTTCCAGAAATAAAGAAAGCATCGCTTAGGAAACAGAAACCGCAAACCGGAAGTGAGCAGTGTGACTCGGCAGAATGCTAGTAGTTTCATAGAATCATAGGATCCCTACAGTGCAGAAGAAGGCCATTCAGCCCATCGAGTTTGCACTGACCCTCTGAAAGAGCACTCTACCTAGGCCCACACCCCTGCCCTATTCCCGTAATCCCACCTAGACTTTGGACTCCAAGGTGCAATTTAGCATGGCCAATGGAAACCCATGCATATACGGGGTGAACATGCAAACTCCACACAGTCACCCAAGGTTGAGTTGAACCTGGGCCCCTGGCGCTGTGCCAGGGTCACTGTCCATTTGGAATTTGTACATTCTCCCCGTGTTTGCGTGGGTTTTGCCTCCACAACCCAAAGATGTGCTGGGTAGGTGGATTGGCCACGCTAAATTGCCCCTGAATTGGAAATTATGAATTGGGGTATTCTAAATTTATTTTAAAAAATATATTGGTCAGCAGACTGCTGTGCAGAAGACTGAGTGATTGCTGCCAGCTAAGTGTTGCAGGACCTCAGGAGAGTATTGAACGTTTACAGCGCTGGTTCCCCATCCTTAGCACCACCTCCTCTACAACTTTGTGCAGAGCCCCTTGAGGCTGACTGGCCTCCCCCTGTCCTCCTCTGGAAGATGGGCTTCTTCCTGTGCCCTGGCTGCTTTCAGCACTCTCTTTCAGGAAGTATCCGTGAACCAGGAAGGGGCAAGGGCAGCCTTCCCATGCCTTGTATTCATTTTCCTCCTCTCTCGACATGTTAGCTGTTGCTCCACTGCCTTTGAAACACAACGTTCTGGGTTCAATTCTCGCTTCAGGGTTTGAGCACAATAAATCCAGGCTGAGACTGCAGTACTCAGGAATATTTTTTGTTGCAAATATATACTTTATTCATAAAATCTCTGAAAGAAACAAATTGTTCTAACAGTAAATTGCAATGCTATTCACATTTTCTGCAGAGATCAGGATGCATTCTGATGTGCCTCAATTCAATAATGAGAACATTACAATATTTCGTACAGAGTATTTTTAGTCACCATAATCCCAGATGATCATTGGCTGCTTTCCTCTTTAAGGGGGCGAACTGACTGGAGGTACCCAATTAAGGGGTAATTTAGCATGGCCAATCCATCTATCCTGCACATCTTTGGCCTGTGGGGTGAGATCCACGCAGACACGGGGAGAATGTGCAAACTCCACACAGTGACCCAGGGCCGGGATCGAACCCGGGTCCTCGGCACCGTGACACAGCAGTGCAAGCCACTGTGCCGCTCTGGTGGTGATTTAACCGGAGGGTCACCACACCCCAAACAAGGGGCCAGGTTGAGAAAGTGGGGCCTTCATGAATAATCTCAACTGGTGCAGGAATTGAACCCATGCTATCCAGCCAACTGAGCTAAACCAGTCCCCAGTTGAAATGATCTACATCGGCCATGTTGCACTCTGCTGTGCTCCAGCACATTTACATACAGTTAGGGTTAAGCACACAGTCCAAGGGTTCTACACGGTTACCAGCCCCTGAGCCTACACCAGCTGAAAGGCCTTAAACAAGGGCCTTTCCCTATTGTATCTTGGCAGTGACTGCAGTACCGAGGAAGTGCTCAAGAACTTCTTGCTTTGCACAGGCTGGGTCTCTTGCAAAAAAGTGGAGTGTGTAGATTTGTAGCCTGGTTACAGCACAGAAGGAGGACATGCTGCATTGTCAGAGGTGTCGCCTTTTGGGTGTGGTGTGAAACCGAGGCCACGTCTTCCTGTCCGGGTGGATGCTAAAGAATCCATGTGCCTATTTTGAAGGCGAATACGAGAATTATCCCCCGAGCCATGGCCAATATTCATCCCTCAATCTAAATCACAAACACGGGTGAACTGCTCATTATCACCTTGCTGTTTGTGGGACTTTGCTGTGAGCAAATTAGCTGCTGCTTGTCCTTTATTAAAACAGCGACCAGGCTTCAAAAATACTTCATTTTTTGTGAAACACTTTGAGACATCTGGCGGCAGTGAAAAGTGCTATATGAAGTGTGTTTCTTTTTTCTGTCTCACAGTAAGTGAATGACGCCACTAAGTTCTGTCACTGTGAGTGCTGACTGGGTCCCTTTAAATAGAGGTCCTTCCTGGCTGTTTTTGGCACGTCATCCCACCTGCTCTCCCTAACGTCAGCAATCCAGAGGTGGGGTGTTAGTTGGTTAGCTCTGAAAATGAGCAACCGAAAGCCTGCCAATCAGGAAGTTGGATTCATGATAGAGGAATGGACCCGCCATTGTTCCAGAGCACTAACGGGCAACTAGGCTAGTGAGTGGGCCACATGAGTGGCCCTCCTTCATCTCAGTGGACTGCAAGATTGAAATCAGGTTTGTTCACTAACCATGACCCCATGAATAAGATCAGATACATTTACTACACCTTAGGCAATGTTTAAAACATTTTTAATGTAAATTTTTCCAATCAAGGGGCAATTTAGTGTGGCCAATTTACCTACCCTGCACGTCTTTGAGTTGTGGGGGTGAAACCCATGCAGATATGGAGAGAATGTGCAAACTCCACACAGACAGTGACGTGGGGCTGGGATCGAACCCAGGTCTTCAGCGCATTGAGGCAGCAGATATATTTCATACTCGTCGAATATTTCATAACATGTTATAGAAAATGCTCAATCATTTATATATTAATAGAACTGTCATCAACTTCAAATGGTAACAACAAAATAAATATTTACAATTTGGACACAGAGGGAGCGCACGGCTCTCACAGTCAATGTTGTGAGAAATCTGCATTTACCTCACTTCATTTGCCCTTGCTTTATATGCGAATCACTTCAGTCATTCTGGGAGGGAAAAAAAGTTTTGGACTCAATATGGCAACCCTGCATGCAGGCAAGGTCAACAAAATGTCTTGTGGGCCACACTCTGAACCCACATGGGCCACATGTGACCCCCGGGCAGCAAGTTGCCCACTACTTCTCCAGAGGCCAAGGCAGTAAGATTCCACTCCAAACATTTGTTTAACGTCTGCAATTTTCTTATTCCCCATTAAAATTTCTCCTGTCTTGACCTCTAAGGAACCTGATCACTTTTGGCAAATCTTTTCCTTTTTAGGTAATTGTCAAAGTTCTTGCGATCTATTTCTTTAAAATAATTATTGCTAGTTTACTCTCATGTTCAATTCTCTCCCTCTTCCTCAATGGATAGCATCTAAAACTCTCCCGATCCTCAGGTCTACCACTCTTCTTGATAGGAATTATTTTAATGATGTGACTTGAAATATCAATATCAACTCTGTTTTTCAGATGCTGTCTGGGCTCCTGAGCCTTTCCAGCACTTTCTGTTTTGCAGATTTCCAGCATCTGCAATATTTTACTTTTATTCCAATGTTAATGGTTTATAAGCTTTTTCTTTAAAACAAAAATCTTCACTTCACTTCACTGTGCCACAGGTGAATCACATTTCCTGTGGACTTTTCCCTTCTTAATGGAATGTAGATTTATTGAGAAGCATAAAATCTTTCTTTAAATGTTCATGATTGCTAATCTACCCTTATCCTTTCTGATTTAATGTCGATCACCTGAAGCAACTTGGCCCTCATACCTATGAAATTGGCTATAATTAAGTTAAAGACTCTGATTTCAGACGTATGGGCAGTGTACTCAAACTCAACGTGAAACTCTTTCATATTATGATTTCTCTTTCCCAGAGGATCTCTTACTCTGAGATTGCTAATTAATCATGTCACATTATCCAAAGCAAAATCTAAAATAGCCTGTTCCGTGTGACTCCACAATGCGTTGTTCTAGAAAACTGCCTCAAATGCATTCTGTGAGCTCGCCCTTCAGACTATCTTTGCCAATTGTATTTGACCAGTCTCCATGAAGATAAAGTCCCACACGATTGTCTTTGTTTTTTCCTTTAATTTCATAATGGAAACTTTGTCCAACAGTATAGTTATTGCTTAGGGGCTTGGAAACTACTCCCACCATTCCCCGACCCTTCTTATTTTTTATATTCACCCATACTGATTCTTATAAGTCAAGATCCTTCTCACTACTGGTCTTATGCCATTCTTTATTATTGTGGCTCACCTCAACTTTCCCATTTTCAAGACATCAAGTACCCTGAAATGTTTCTTTCCCAACCTTGGTCACCAAGTCATCCTCTCTCTATGATGGTTATTAGGTCACATCTGCCTCCCACCGTATCTAAGAGGGCACCGATTGCCAAAGATTTCCATTGGATTGGTCCACGACTACACTTGGTAAAGTACCGCAGTGGTTTGCCATTGACTTCTGCAGTCTTGCTGACCAGGACCTGTTCCACTTTTACTGCCTGCCATCAGGCGCATTGGCAGGATTTACGGGCTAATGATCAACTTGTTTGTCCATATTATGAACGCACCTTCCGTAACAATCAAGTCCTGGAGTGGGATTCAAACCCAGTGTCTCTGATTCAGAGGCAGGGACACAACCATTGCACCACAAGACTGCCTCATAGGTCATGCCCATTTATCTCTACTGGCGTCATTAATTCATCTATCATGTTACGCATGTTTTGTGCATTCAGGTAAAGCACCTTTAATTTTAATCATTTCTTTCCCGATTTGACTTTATTCACTGACTGTCAACCTTGAGTATTACTGAAAACATGAGACATACTATGTATGTATTGAAGCTTTTCATTCGGCACTCATCAGGGCAGATGCATGAATAACACATTTCAAAGGGAGCAACAATCTGTACTGTATGAGGAAAGAGTGCTAGTTGGTTGGCAAGTTGACTCTGATTGGTCCAGTCGTTGCCATGGAAAATGCACCAAAGATTATTGCCCCTACTTGTCACATCCAGCCTATCTGGACCTATACTGTTATACTGCTCTGTGGTCTTGACATTTCTCTTTATAAATTTCCCCTCACCTGAATTCTCCTCCAACATTTTAGTTTAAAGCCCAACCGACAGCTCTAGTTATTCAAGTAACCAGGACACTAGCCTCTACCTAGTTTAAGTGGAGCTAATCCCAATGGAACAGCTCCCTCTTTCCCCAGTACTGGCACCAGTCAGTGCCCTAACCATTGAATTCCCCATCTCTCATACTACTCTTTGAGCCAAGCCTTCAAATCTCTGATCTTTTTTGCCATTTGTCAGTTTATGCCTGGCTTCGATAGGAAATCAGAGATTATTACCTTTGAGGTAATGTTTTGTAATCTGAACCTCAGTTTACCAAAGTTCCTTGCCAGAACGTGGGGCGGGATTCTCCGACCCAGAGCTGGGTCAGAGAATCGGCGGGGGGGGAGAGCGCGAATCACACTCCGGCCGATTCTCCGGTCACCACAGAATCGGCAGAAATGGCACCGGTCGGGTCTGAACGCGGCTCCCCCGGCGATTCTCCCCGCGCGATGGCCGAGTGCCCGCCGAGTTGGGCTGAGTCCCACCAGCGTAATTCTCGTGTGGTCCTACCCGGCGGGAACTCTGCGTTCTGGCGGTGGGAAGCGGCCTGGTGGGGAGGAGGGGGGATCCGACTCCGGGGGGGGGCTCCACTGTGGCCTGGCCCGTGATTGGGGCCTACCCGATCGGGGACACAGAGAACAGGATATGATCAATAAACAGGCAGGACACTCAGGGGTTGGATCTGACTATAAAAGGCATGAGGCACTCACACCCTGCCTCTTTCCACTGATGAACATCTAGAGAGTCAGTCAAGGGTGTTGTTACAATCTCATACCTCCACCACGTGGCTAAGAGCTAGTCTGGTTCAGTCAGACAGAGTAACCACACTAAAGTTAGCAGAGAGTCGAACTCACAGAGAACTGTGCTAACTGTGCTATTAGTTCAATAAACCTGATTGAACTAACTTCAAGGTCTGGAGTAATAATCTGCATCCAGTTGCAGCCAGTGTTAGACCAGTGTACCTAACACGACAGACCCCAACAACTCCTCCTTTTTCCACTCCCGAGTTCCTCCTCAGCCACGAGGAGGTGTCTTGAACCCCAGAGGTGGACACCAAGGGCGCCACAGAAGCGATCGGCCCAGAACACAATTTCACGCCGGATGGTCAATTAACAGCCATTCAGCTTGAAATGCACTCTGTGAAAGGTCAAGCTCTGCTGGGAAGGGCGGGAAGAGTGCTGGCACTAGGCAGAGCAGAACCACCTTCCAAAATCTAGGCCCCCGCTCCAGTTTACAGTATTTGTTCCCCTGACTGTGCTGTGCCCGATCACTACCACATTCTTCCACACTCTCCCCACTCCACGGTGCCCTGGTCAATTTGCTCATTCACCCAACAGACTTTGCCCTTAGCAAGAAGCTCACACATGTTGCATGAGGGGATCGTCCTCCAGCCATGAATTTTCTAGGTAATTCAAGGCAACAAGTGGGGTCTGAATGTCAAATTCCTAAACGCTGTTCTAACATTTTGCAATTTTCAGTGTCTCTGCTAGTTGGCTTTACTGCTTTCATCACATCAACTGGAGGCAGCCTGGGATTGACTAGGTCAAGGTTCAAACTTCGGACTTCGTTGAACCTTATGACCTAAATTCTTTGTCTGTTGGGCGCGTGCAGTTGGCAGGCCCAGAGGTGGAAACCAAGGGCGCCACAGAAGCGATCTGCCCCGGAATGCAATTTCACGGCGGATGGTCAATATACAGCCATTCAGCATGAAATGCGCTCTGTGAAAGGCCAAGTGCTGCTGGGAAGGGCGGGAAGAGTGCGTGCTGGCATTACTAATGTGCTCCCTCAGCGGGGAGGGTGGGGGGGGGCGGGCGGGCGTAGGGCAGCCACAGCGGAGCTGCTTCGCAGCTGCTGGCTTGTGACAAATAAATATTGATGTTAAAACAATGCTCGAGTATCTGGGCAGCACAGTCATACACAGACTTCAGTCTCCAGACACATTTGTTAATTTTATTTCAGCCCGGATAGTTTATTGATTCCATCCTGGATCCACGTTAAACGTAAAGGCCACCTGGCCAATACGGTCTACCCACGAAACATAAAAGCAGACGGATCACTTACAATTGTTTTTTAAAATAAATTTAGAGTACCCAATTCATTTTTTCCAATTAAGGGACAATTTAGCATGGCCAATCCACCTAACCTGCACGTCTTTGGGTTGTGGGGGCGAAACCCACGCAAACACAGCATGCCACCATGCTGCCCGTCACTTACAGTTGTGTTCAAATGGCCCCTCAATGGGATAAATTGCCTGACTGATTATTGGTGGCTGCACTTCTGTCTCTCGTGTTCGCCTGCCGAATTAAATATTTCATGAGTGTGCTATGACATCAGGACAGGTGCCTGATGTCTTCTCGCACAATTTCATCTGCTGCCGGGTGAGATGCGGGCAATATAAAATTCTGGTCTATGGTTTTTACATACTTGCCATATACGATGAGAAGTTCCGTACATCTACAGTTCATATGGTCATAAATGAAGTTGCATGCTGTAGTGTACCATAATATACAGAGTGTTTATAACTGTATTAACTTCAGATCGCAGGAAACCGGAAGTAGCGCATGAAGGCACAATTCATTAGGATTTTCTGAACGGGAATGCTGTTTGTTTTGTTATAGTATTCTGCTCTGCCAGCCAAAAAGGGCAGCATGGTAGCATAGTGGCTAGCACTATGGCTTCACAGCGCCAGGTTCCCAGGTTCGATTCCCGGCTTGGGTCACTGTCTGTGCGGAGTCTGCACATTCTCCCTGTGTCTACGTGGGTTTCCTCCGGGTGCTCCGGTTTCCTCCCACAAGTCCCGAAAGACGTGCTTGTTAGGTAATTTGGACATTCTGAATTCTCCCTCCATGTACCCAAAAAGGTGCTGGAATGTGGCGACTAAGGGCTATTCATAGTACATTCCTTGCAGTGTTGACATAAGCCTACTTGTGACGATAAAGATTAATTCAATTCAAAATACGCCGTTCACCTTCTCTTCTACTGTTACCATTTGTTTTATTCATTCATGGGATGTTGTCGTCGCTGGATAAGCCAATATGAATTGCCCTTGAGAAGGTGGTGGTGAGCTGCCTTCTTGAACCGCTGCAGTCCCTGTGGTTAAGGTGCGCCCATAGTGCTGTTGGGAAGGAGTTCCAGGATTTTGACCCAGTGACAGTAAAGGAATGGCGATACATTTCACCCACAATGGTGGCCAGGTTGCTGAGACCACTCTTTCATTTAAGGTCAAAATGCTGGAGAGAGAGCCTCGAGGAACTGGCGGGCACTGGTTCGGGGGGGGAGGGGGGGTGGGGGGGTGGAGGAAGGAACATCAGGTCTCGCTATATGCGGATGATTTGCTCCTGTACATTTCGGACCCTGTGGAGGGGATGGGGGAGGTTCTGCGGATCCTGGGAGATTTTGGTACTTTTTCAGGGTACAAACTGAACATGGGAAAGAGCGAGTTGTTTGTGATCCAGGCCAAGGGGCAGGAGGAGAGACTGAAAGAGCTGCCGCTCAGGATGCTAGAGAAAAGTTTTTGTTACCTGGGTATACAGGTGGCCAGGAAATGGGATCCCCTGCACAGGCTCAACCTGACCCGGTTGGTGGAGCAAATGGAAGGGGACTTTAAAAGGTGGGACATGCTCCCACTGTCACTGGCAGGGAGGGTGCAGACCGCGAAAATGACTGTCCTCCCCAGACTTTTGTTTGTCTTTCAGTGCCTCCCCATCTTCATCCCTAAGGCCTTTTTTAAGTGGGTGAGTAGGATCATTACGGACTTTGTGTGGGCGAATGAGACCCTGCGAGTAAGGAGATCGCTGTTGAAGCACAGTCGGGGGTGGGGTTTGGCGCTGCCGAACTTTCGCAACTACTACTGGGCGGCCAATATAGCTGGAAGTGGGCGATGGGGGGGGAGGGGGGAGCCTGGGAGCAGCTGGAGGCGGCGTCATGTAAAGGTACTAGTCTGGGAGCTTTGATAACAGCTCCTTTGCCGTTCTCGCCGACCCGTTACTCCACAAGTCTGGTGGTGATGGCGACACTGCGGATCTGGGGACAGTGGAGGAGGTACAAGAAGGTGGAGGGAGTGTCGGTCTGGACCCCGATATGCAACAACCACAGATTTGTCCCGGGTAGGATGGATGGTGGGTTCCAGAGCTGGCAGAGGGCAGACATCAGAAGGATGGGAGATCTGTTCATAGACGGAAGCTTTCCCAGTTTGAAGGCGCTGGAGGATAAATTTAATCTGCTGCCAGGAAATGCCTTTAAATATTTGCAAGTACGAGCCATCCTGAAAAACTGGTAGTGGCCTTTCCGACACTGCCGCCACTGAGGATACAGGACAGGGTGGTCTCCGGCACCTGGGTGGGGGAGGGGAGGGTGTCGGACATCTACCAGGAACTACAGGAGGCGGAGGAAACCCGGGTGGAGGAGCTAAAGGGCCAGTGGGAGGAGGAGCTAGGTGAGGAGTTGGAAGTGGGTCTGTGGGCAGAGGTCCTGGGCAGGGTTAATTCCTCCTCATCATGTGCCAGGCTCAGTCTAATTCAATTTAAGGTGGTCCACCGGGCACACATGACCGCAGCGAGAATGAGCAAGTTGTTTGGGGTAGAAGACAGTTTTATGAGGTGCAAGGGCAGCCCTGCAAACCATGTCCACATGTTTTGGGCATGCCCGGAGCTTAGAGAGTTCTGGCAAGGGTTCGCGAGGACAATGTCCAAGGTGCTTAACACACGGGTGGTGCCGAGTTCAGAGATAGCAATCTTTGGAGTGTCAGAAGACCCGGGAGTTATGGGGCCGAAAGAGGCCGACGCCTTGGCCTTTGCCTCCCTAGTAGCCCGGAGATGGATTTTATTAATGTGGAGGGACTCGAAGCCCCCGAGTGTAGAGACTTGGGTTACCGACATGGCTGGGTTTCTCAGCCTCGAGAAAATAAAGTTTGCCTTAAGAGGGTCTACACTAGGGTTCTCTCGGAGGTAGCAGCCGCTCGTCGACTTTCTCGGGGAAAATTAAAATGTCAGCAGCAGCAGCGATCAGTGGGGGTGGGGGGGGGGGGGGGGGGGGGGGTGGGATGGGGGGGGTGAGTGCTTCATTGGGATGGTGTGGGAAGACTGGGTCGCGTGGGGGTAATGTCTATTTAATTGTTAATGTATATTCTCTTTTTGCATTAATGTTCACTCTAGTTTGTTTTGTTTTATTGTTACTACTATTTTATTCTGAAAAATTCTGCAAAACCTTCATAAAAATACTTGAAAAAAAAAAGCTGGAGAGAGTCTGTCTCCATTTTGGCACACCCTCTTTCTCACTTACCTGAAAAAACAGCCTGATGCTTCTTCAGTGCTGAAGTCTGGCCCTCCAAGAGACCGCTCGCCATCCTTAATTGGACAGCAAGAGTCCCCTTTCTTCGGCCACCAATTGGATCATTTGGTGTAAATTACCGGGTGACCGTCACCTACTCTGACCCCACACAGTGTGACCCCATTTGACCCTGAGAGTGGGGTTCTGAAGCCTAAGGGGGAACGTATTCCCAATATATTTTTTTCAGAGTACCCAATTGTTTATTTTTCCAATTAAGGGGCAATTTAACATGGGCGATTCACCTACCCTGCACATCTTTGGGTTGTGGGGGGGGGGGGGGGGGGGGGGGGGAGACCCACGCAGACACGGGGAGAATGTGTAGACTCCACACAGTGACCCGGGGCCGGGATCGAAACCATGTCCTCAGCGCCTTAGGTGCAGTGCTAACTACTGCGCCACCGTGCTAACTACTGCGCTACCATGTCGCCCTGTCTTCCCAATATTTGTTATGCCCCTATCTCTTTTCTCCTGCCCTGCTTGCTGCTGGAGATCCATCCTCAGTTCCTGACTATTTCTGGAAGGTAATCAACCCGAGGTTGTGAGGTGCACTTGGTGTTGCTCCGGTCGGTGATTCTCTGATGTACAGCGCCACCCCCTACCCATTCTCGTGGTAGGTACAGGACCAGTCGCTCAATGTAGCTAGGAATGCCAGGAATAATAAAAACGCTACAGTGGGGAAGGAGGTCACTCAGCCCATTGAGTCTGGACCAACCCTCTGAAACTCTACTCAGGTCCACTCCCCCCCGTAACCCCACCTAACCTCTGGACGCTAAGGGAACGTTTAGCATGGCCGATGCACTTAACCTGCACATTTTTGAACTGTAGGAGGAAACTGGAGCACCGGGAGGAAACCCACCCAGACGAAAGGGAGAGCGTGCAAACTCCTCACAGTCATCCAAGGCCAGAATTGAACCCGGGGTCCTGGCGCTGTGAGGCAGCAGTGCTAACCACTGTGAGAGTTAAGGCTGAAATGAGTTCAGGGTGCTGCCCTCCACCTTGGTACGAGGCGGCATTTCTCTCTCACTGTGGCTCATTTAATTTCAATATGTGTAGAGGTAAAGTTACCCAAAACAATATTCCGAAATGGGCAAGCCTAGACAAGTTTATTTATCAAGACTTGCTCTATTTGCAGTTGCCATAATTACAATCAGTTGGAGACCCAAATACCTTTCTGTTGCGGTGGGATAAAGCACACATAAACACATTCTTCCCTTCCGCAGTGACATTTTTCATTCTTTACTCTACAGGAATGTGAATGGGATATTGAATGGGAATTTCAATGATTTATGCCCAGTTTCGCTGTAGTAGGAAGGAGCTGGGCAGAATTAATTCCCTGAAACAAGCAATGTTAGAGACTGAGAGCAGAATTTACACTTCAGGGGCAGAGCACTGATTCCAGGCCCTGAACCCAACCCCACCCCCACGTGAGAGTGTGAGAGGCCGATGGTGAGGTTAAACAGTCACTCTCTGTGATTTGGACCAGGGCGTCTCCTTAATTGGCATGGAGACAGGTTCCCTGTGTAATTGAGGGCAACAGGTGATCCCTCAAAGCTGGAAGGAAAATCAGAGGTGTTCCAATTTGAGAGGAGCAACTGCCTGAAGTAACGGATAAGTAATTGAGAGGATGCTTCAAAGTCAAGGTGCATCCTCACTCAGGCAGGCAGGGAGGCCTGTCGGCCTGACTGGAGCACTGCTGCCCCTGCCCCATTTGGTCTGCCACTGATTACCCTTCTCCAGGCAATTAAACTGTTCCCCCATTGTGCCGGGAAACTGGAGGCCGAATGGAAAACCCCAGTCTTTCACTTTTAGTTGCTCTCAGTGAGGCAAATTGGCTGCCTGCCTCATGGTACCCCTGCCGGGCCCCAAACCTGCCCCTCCTAAAATGGCCAACACCAGGAAATTGGTACGCTGGCCAACGTTGCTAATTTTGTGCTCCATTTGTCTCATTTCCAGACATTGGTAGGGTCCAGAAATTCTGCCCCAAGAGGTTAAAATTCTGCCTTCTTGTTGTTCATTAAGCTGGAGAACTGGAAATCCTTACCTTTCAAAAGCCCAGTGTCAGCATTGAGCACACCCATATCTCCAGTACCATATTCTGGTGGGCTGGTTTAGCCATGTGGGCTAGACAACTGGTTTCTGATGCAGAATAAGGCCAGCAGCGCAGGTTCAATTCCTGTACCAGCTTAGCTGAACAGGCGCTGGAATGTGGCAACTCGGGGCTTTTCACAGTAGCTTCATACTTGTAACAATAAAAGATTATTATTATATTCCTGCCATCAATGACATACATTCTTGGGGGAACTCTCTCATTCTGCTGCTGCCTGTCCTGGTTGGCCCAGAGGGGAGGTAGGTGATATTGTTGGTCTTGGGAGGAATGTCAGTCACCTGCTTATTGCTCCCACTAGGAGGTCTTGTGGCACAGTAGGTATCATCCCTGCCTCTGAACCTGAAACTCCAGGTTTAAATTTCACCCTAGGACTTGATGGCCAAGGATGATGTGTTCATAACGCGGCCAATCAGGTTAAATACCAACCTGCAAACTCTTCCCACATGTGCCAATGGCTGGTAGCAACAAATTTGTAGTAAGCCATGTGATGGAAAGAATATGCACTCTCTTCAATCAAATCCCTATAGTGCAGAAGGATGCCATTTGGTTCATTGGATCTGCATCGACCCTCTGAAAGAGCACCCTACCAAGGTCCACTCCCCTGCCCTATCCCTGTAACCCCACCTAACCTTCCCTCGAGGGACGCCCGCCCAACACATAGTTGCTCATTTTTCTATTTTTGTTTAAATTTTTCTGGACGTTGTTGAGACGTCACATTCGTCACATCCTTGGACACTCAGGAGCAATTTAGCATGGCCAATCCATCTAGCCGATAAATCTTTGTGCTCCAGACTACAACGTGCATGTTGCTAAAGGATCTTGGACTGTGACACACCACCACCATTGCTCCCTCTGTGGAAATTTGAATAATCCAGTAAATGTTGACCATGAACAACCAATGCCAATATTGATTATATAAGGGTGGTGGGATGGTTGGCTGGAGGTCAGTGACATAAATCCAATTGCCTCCCCAAGCAAGCTTCGCCTACAAAGAGAGTTTCCTCTAGTGTTGATTCCGTGGGACAAGGTTTTAAAATGTATTCCTTCGTGGGACGTGGCATCACTGGCTGGGCCAACATTTATTGCCCATCCCTTTTTAAAAATGTTAAAATTAATTTAGAGTACCCAACTATTTCTGATCTGCTATTCAATAAGATCCTAGCTGATCTGGTTGTCGCCTCAACTCCACTTTCCTGTCTGCTCCTCCCCTGCTACAATAGCTCTCGATTCCCTTGTCTATCAAGTCTGTCCAACTTGGACTTGAATAGATTCAATGGTTCGTTGCATTCGATTCAACTCAATGGTTAGGATCTTCTGGCCCCTTCAGCTGACGCGGTCTTCCACCTGCGCCGAAGTTGACCCCCTCCCTGATAGTGGGGCATGCCACGCCGAAGCCCAAAGACTACAGCGGGACTGGTGAATCCTGCTGGTGGCCCTGGTGGATCACGCCGGTCAGTGGCTTGGCGCATCTGCCTCGAGAAATCCCTCTGCGAGGGAGAGGAAGGGTGGCGACCAATGAGTTCCCGACGACGTGAATCGTAGGAATTGGCCACGTTCTCACAGGGAGGCCATCAGATCTCTCAAGGAGCCAAAGGCAAAGTCATAAAGTCATCTTCTCCCTCATGCGTTTGTTCCATTTCCATGCCTCTGGTGATTGAAAATCAGATAATCCACCCTGGTATACACTTTGTGTTCTGGTTTTGGTGGTGGGGCGCGGAGGGGGGAGGGGGGGCAGGGTGGTGGCGATGAAATGCTTTCACACAGGATGCCACCATAATCTAAAATTAACTGCCTGAAAGGGTGGTGGAAGCCAATTCAATAATAGCTTTCAAAAGCTATTGCGGAGGATTTAAACTAATGTGGCAGGGGGATGGGAACCGATGCAGGAAGTTGGAAGGTAGTAAAACAGGGACCGAAGCAAAAGGAAGTAAGGGGAAAAGTGCAAGGCAGAGAAGACATAGTCAAAAATCTAAAAGGGCGACAGTACAAGGTACAGTGACTGAGGGGACCTCAGTGAATAGGCCCAGTAATAACAAAAGGAATAAAACTGGAGATGTTAAGATTCAAAACAGAGGTAAAAAAACCAACATAAGTGTACTTTACCTGAATGCTCGTAGTATTCGGAATAAAGTAAATGAGTTGGTGGCACAAATCATCGTAAATGAAAATGAAATGAAAATCGCTTATTGTCACGAGTAGGCTTCAAATGAAGTTACTGTGAAAAGTCCCTAGTCGCCACATTCCGGCGCCTGTTCGGGGAGGCTGTTACGGGAATCGAACCGTGCTGCCAGCTTGCCTTGGTCTGCCTTCAAAGCCAGCGATTAGCCCAGTGAGCTAAACAGCCCCTAAATGACTATGATTTAGTGGCCATTACTGAAACATGGTTAAAGGATGGTCACGACTGGGAGTTAAATATCCGAGGGTATCAAACTATTCGGAAGAACAGAGTGGATGGTAAGGGAGGTGGTGTGCTCTGTTATTTAAGGATGACATCCGGGCAATAGTAAGGGATGACATCGGTGCTATGGAGGATAAGGTTGAATCCATTTGGGTGGAAATCAGGAATAGTAAGGCGAAAAAGTCACTGATTGGAGTAGTCTATCGGCCACCAAATAGTAACGTTATGGTGGGGCAGGCAATAAACAAAGAAATAACTGATGCATGTAGAAATGGTACAGCAGTTATCATGGGGGATTTTAATCTACATGTCGATTGGTTTAACCAGGTCGGTCAAGGCAACCTTGAGGAGGAGTTTATAGAATGTATCCGCGATAGTTTCCTAGAACAGTATGTAATGGAACCTACAAGGGAACAAGCAGTCCTAGATCTTGTCCTGTGTAATGAGACAGGATTGATTCATGATCTCATAGTTAGGGATCCTCTCGGAAGGAGCGGTCACAATATGGTGGAATTTAAAATACAGATGGAGGGTGAGAAAGTAAAATCAAATACTAGTGTTTTGTGTTTAAACAAAGGAGATTACAAGGGGATGAGAGAAGAACTAGCTAAGGTAGACTGGGAGCTAAGACTTTATGGTGGAACAGTTGAGGAACAGTGGAGAACCTTCCAAGCGATTTTTCACAGTGCTCAGCAAAGGTTTATACCAACAAAAAGGAAGGACGGTAGAAAGAGAGAAAATCGACCGTGGATATCTAAGGAAATAAGGGAGAGTATCAAATTGAAGGAAAAAGCATATAAAGTGGCAAAGATTGCTGGGAGATTAGAGGACTGGGAAATCTTTAGGGGGCAACAGAAAGCTACTAAAAAAGCTATAAAGAAGAGTAAGATAGAGTATGAGAGTAAACTTGCTCAGAATATAAAAACAGACAGTAAAAGTTTTTACAAATATATAAAACAAAAAAGAGTGGTTAAGGTAAATATTGGTCCTTTAGAGGATGAGAAGGGAGTTTTAATAATGGGACATGAGGAAATGGCTGAGGAACTGAACAGGTTTTTTGGGTCGGTCTTCACAGTGGAAGACACAAATAACATGCCAGCGACTGATAGAAATGAGGCTATGACAGGTGAGGACCTTGAGAGGATTGTTATCACTAAGGAGGTAGTGATGGGCAAGCTAATGGGGCTAAAGGTAGACAAGTCTCCTGGCTCTGATGGAATGCATCCCAGAGTGCTAAAAGAGATGGCTAGGGAAATTGCAGATGCACTAGTGATAATTTACCGAAATTCACTAGACTCTGGGGTGGTTCCGGTGGATTGGAAATTAGCAAACGTGACACCACTGTTTAAAAAAGGAGGTAGGCAGAAAGCAGGAAATTATGGGCCAGTGAGCTTAACTTCGGTAGTAGGGAAGATGCTGGAATCTATCATCAAGGAAGAAATAGCGAGGCATCTGGATAGAAATTGTCCCATTGGGCAGACGCAGCATGGGTTCATGAAGGGCAGGTCATGCCTAACTAATTTAGTGGAATTTTTTGAGGACATTACCAGTGCAGTAGATAACGGGGAGCCGATGGATGTGGTATATCTGGATTTCCAGAAAGCCTTTGACAAGGTGCCACACAAAAGGTTGCTGCATAAGATAAAGATGCATGGCATTAAGGGTAAAGTAGTAGCATGGATAGAGGATTGGTTAATTAATAGAAAGCAAAGAGTGGGGATTAATGGGTGTTTCAGGGTAGCATGGTGGTTAGCATAAATGCTTCACAGCTCCAGGGTCCCAGGTTCGATTCCCGGCTGGGTCACTGTCTGTGTGGAGTCTGCATGTCCTCCCCCTGTGTGCGTGGGTTTCCTCCGGGTGCTCCGGTTTCCCCCCACAGTCCAAAGACGTGCGGGTTAGGTGGATTGGCCATGCTAAATTGCCCGTAGTGTCCTAATAAAAGTAAGGTTAAGGGGGGGGGGTTGTTGGGTTACGGGTATAGGGTGGATACGTGGGTTTGAGTAGGGTGATCATGGCTCGGCACAACATTGAGGGCCGAAGGGCCTGTTCTGTGCTGTACTGTTCTATGTTCTATGTTCTATGTTCTCTGGTTGGCAATCAGTAGCTAGCGGTGTCCCTCAGGGATCCGTGTTGGGCCCACAATTGTTCACAATTTACATAGATGATTTGGAGTTGGGGACCAAGGGCAATGTGTCCAAGTTTGCAGATGACACTAAGATGAGTGGTAAAGCGAAAAGTGCAGAGGATACTGGAAGTCTGCAGAGGGATTTGGATAGGTTAAGTGAATGGGCTAGGGTCTGGCAGATGGAATACAATGTTGACAAATGTGAGGTTATCCATTTTGGTAGGAATAACAGCAAACGGGATTATTATTTAAACGATAAAATATTAAAGCATGCCGCTGTGCAGAGAGACTTGGGTGTGCTAGTGCATGAGTCACAGAAGGCTGGTTTACAGGTGCAACAGGTGATTAAGAAGGCAAATGGAATTTTGTCCTTCATTGCTAGAGGGATGGAGTTTAAGACTAGGGAGGTTATGTTGCAATTGTATAAAGTGTTAGTGAGGCCACACCTGGAGTATTGTGTTCAGTTTTGGTCTCCTTACTTGAGAAAGGACGTACTGGCGCTGGAGGGTGTGCAGAGGAGATTCACTAGGTTAATCCCAGAGCTGAAGGGGTTGGACTATGAGGAGAGGTTGAGTAGACTGGGACTGTACTCGTTGGAATTTAGAAGGATGAGGGGGGATCTTATAGAAACATTTAAAATTATGAAGGGAATAGATAGGATAGATGCGGGCAGGTTGTTTCCACTGGCGGGTGAAAGCAGAACTAGGGGTCATAGCCTCGAAATAAGGGGAAGTAGATTTAGGACTGAGTTTAGGAGGAATTTCTTCACCCAAAGGGTTGTGAATCTATGGAATTCCTTGCCCAGTGAAGCAGTTGAGGCTCCTTCATTACATGTTTTTAAGGTAAAGATAGATAGTTTTTTGAAAAATAAAGGGATTAAGGGTTATGGTGTTCGGGCCGGAAAGTGGAGCTGAGTCCACAAAAGATCAGTCATGATCTCATTGAATGGCGGAGCAGGCTCGAGGGGCCAGATGGCATACTCCTGCTCCTAGTTCTTATGTTCTTATGTTCTTATGTTCTTATGACATATATCTGAAATTAAAATAGGTCTTTGGGGTAAAAGCAGTGGAGTAGTACTAATTGGGTAGTTCTTTCAAAGAGTTGGCACAGGCCCAAAGGGCTGAATAGCCTCCTCCAGTGCTATATGATTCTATGACAGCTGGGTTCACAGTTGATGCTATTTAGAATAGTCAAAGCTTTCAGCAAAATCTGCGTCAGTGGAAGGAAGCAAATTAATGCCATGTAAGTGACACTTATTGAATAGCAAGGAATGATGCACACACTCAAAGAACACATTAGTCACTTAGAAGTTGCTTGGTTAAAAAGTAAACCCTCCTTCGAATCTCAGGATGTGGGTGTTCCATTTTTCCCATTCAGGTTTTTCTTTTTGCCTGTGTGAAACTTTCAGTTATGGATCATCAATGGAAGGAATGATGCCGAGGTTGAGCTGCAACTCTTTTATCTGCCGATGTTGGTCCTGAGCACACAAATGTCAGGAGTGCCACAACCAAGACGTGGAGTCTGGCTGAGGAAAGCGGTTGCATTTATATAGTGCCTTTCTCACCATCTGAAAGCACTTTGTTGCTGATGGAGCCTTGTAATCATTTGGTGTAATGTAGAAAATATGCGAACCAATTTGTGCACAAATCCCACAGACAGCAATGAGACACTGACCAAATGATCTGCTTTAGTAGGATCCATTGAGGATATAACAATCCCAGACAAGATCCCAACAGTGGCTAGGATACTGGTCAGAAACCCCAATATTTTATTTTAATTTTGTATGACTGTGAGGAAAGAATACCTCGCTCTAGGAGTGAATTCACGCAAAATAGGGATATGGTATATTAAAAAAGCTTCATTACTAACACAGTATTAAAGTATCTTTAACACAAGAAAATAGCTTACAATTACCCCTTCAACAATGCTAATCAACATAGTGAAACAATAACCCTTAACTGCTATCTTTACTTCCACTCAAACAACAAAACTACCTCAGATCCCAATCCACTTTTAAATAGCTAGCCGACTCAGGAACTCTTACTGTTAAGAGATGTCTTGGACACGCCACCTTGAGAAAGATAGATCTTTTGAGACTGCTTGAAAGAAAGAGACCTGACATCCTGGGCGAAATTCTCCGACCCCACGCAGGGTCGGAGAATCGGCCGGCGGCGGCGTTATTCCCTCTCCCGCCATGTTTTTAATTTACCGAACCGCCATTAAACGGCGTAGTTCAAATCCCGCCGGCAGCCTCCTAGAACAGCTGGCGCCGGCGGCGCCACAGATTTACAGTGCGGTTTAGGTTCTGTGTTTACCCCAGGTGTGGGGGTGGGGAAAAGAGGGATGGATGAGGTTAGATGGAGGATGATTTGGGAGGGGGGTGGGGTGGTTCAATGCAGTGTCCCTGAGGAATGCCGAACCTTCCCTCTTTTCCCCGCCCCCACACCTGGGGTAAACACAGAACCTAAACCTCACTGTAAATCTGTGCCAGTGCACAGGGGGATCAAATAGCTCTGGAACAAAGGGCTGGATGAAGAGAATGTGAGAGAGAGAGAGAGAGAGGAGAAAGGGGGAGGGAGGAGAAAGGGGCAGATTGCAATATACTCACCAAA
Source organism: Scyliorhinus canicula (assembly GCF_902713615.1). NCBI lineage: Eukaryota > Metazoa > Chordata > Chondrichthyes > Carcharhiniformes > Scyliorhinidae > Scyliorhinus > Scyliorhinus canicula. Next base: position 194,780,693 of record NC_052146.1, on the reverse strand, counting down.
GCCCTGCTCTCAGCCAGAGGACGGATGGGACTCCCTCTCTCTATCTCTCTCTCTCTGTCTGTCCCCACAATCTCCCTCTCTCTCTCTCTCTCTCTCTCTCAAACAAAGACAAGGCAGCTGGGAGGAAGGGGAGCCTTGAGGAAGATCTGCTGATGCCCCCATCCAATGGATGCCCGGGGCCAATGCACCGTTGCCCCCCACCCCCCTCTGCACGCCGCTGCCCCCTACCCCAACCCCCTACCCCCACCCCTACCCACACCTCTACCCCCCCCCACCCCCACCGACCCCCACCCTTACCCCCCCACCCCTACCCCTACCCCCACCCCTACCCCCACCCCCCACCCACCCCCACCCCTACCCCCCCACCCCCACTACCCCCCCCACTCCTACCCCAACCCCCCCACCCCACCCCTCTCCAACGCCGCTACCCCCCCACACAAACGCCGGTACTCCCCCCGCCCCCAACACACACAAACGCCGGTACTCTCCTCCCCCCCACACACACACAAACGGCGGTACTCTCCTCCCCCCCACACACACACAAACGCCGGTACTCTCCTCCCCCCCCCACACACACACACAAACGGCGGTACTCTCCTCCCCCCCCCACACACACACAATCGCCGGTACTCTCCTCCCCCCCCACACACACACACAAACGGCGGTACTCTCCTCCCCCCCCCCCCCCCCCCCCCCCCCACACACACACAAACGCCGGTACTCTCCTCCCCCCCCACACACACACACAAACGCCGGTACTCTCCTCCCCCCCCACACAAACGCCGGTACTCTCCTCCACCCACCCCCCCCACACACAGACAAACGCTGGTACTCTCCCCCCCCCCCACACAAACGCCGGTACTCCCCCCCCCCAACATACACAAACGGCGGTACTCTCCTCCCCCCCCCCCACACAAACGGCGGTACTCTCCTCCCCCCCCCCCCACACAAACGGCGGTACTCTCCTCCCCCCCCCACACAAACGCCGGTACTCTCCTCCCCCCCCCCACACAAACGGCGGTACTCTCCCCCACCCCCACACAAACGCCGGTACTCTCCCCCCCACCCCACACAAACGCCGGTACTCTCCTCCTCCTCCTCCTCCCCCCCACACAAACGCCGGTACTCTCCCCCACCCCCACACAAACACCGGTACTCTCCCCCCCACCCCACACAAACGCCGGTACTCTCCTCCCCCCCCCCACACAAACGCCGGTACTCTCCCCCCCCCCCCACACAAACGCCGGTACTCTCCTCCTCCTCCTCCTCCCCCCCCCAAACGCCGGGCGACGTTGATGACTTCCGCAGCGGGTGAAACTGACGCGTATAGCGTCGGTCGCTGCTGGCCCTTTCGGGAACGGAGATTTAGGGCTTAAAAGAAGGCCCCGACGCTGGAGTCACCGGCGCCGCTTTTGCCCGCCGGTAATGGACGTCACGCAGGTCTTCAGAGAATTTCGCCCCCTATCAGAATAATGCAGAAACACTGGCTGTTTTTCTTCAGGAACCTTCTCAGCTCACCTTCCAGCCAAAAACTAACTCTGAAAAAAAACAACTCAACACCTGAATGCTTCAGCCCCTCGCTCCTCCATTAACTATATCATCTCATTAAGTTGAAGACCCCTCAGAATCATATATGCCTCGGTAAGGTCACATCTCATTGTTCTAAATTTCAATGAGTGCAGGCCCAACCTCCACTACCTCTCTTCATAAGAAGATTTCTCCATACCCAGTGGTTAGTACTGCTGCCTCACAGCACCAGGGATCCAGGTTCAATTCCAGCCTTGGGTAATGCTCTGTGTGGAGTTTGCACGTTCTCCCTGTGTCTGCTTGGGTTTCCTCTGGGTACTCCGGTTTCCTCCCACAATACAAAGATTGCAGGTTTGGTGGATTGATCAAGCCAAATTGTCCCTTCGTGTCCAAGAATATGTAGGTTAGGTTAAGGGGTTATAGGATAGGGCGAGAAAGTAGGCTTGTGTGAAGTATTCTTTCAGACGGTAGGTGCAGACTCAATGGGCCAAATGGCCTCCTTCTGTCAGGATTCTACGATTCTATACCCAGGATCAACCTTGTGAATCTTCTCTAGACTGCCTCCAATGCCAGTTTATCTTTATATCAGTATATCCAGAGATAAGAGAGCTACCCCATGAAACATAGCTGACGGTATTGAATTTGAATGGGTGGGCCATGGAAGAAATGGTCAACCATCTTGGGGGCTGCCATTGGTCATTCTGGTGTAGTTCCTGCTCTTCGTACATAGTCTCCTTATTTAATGTACACAAACTTGCAACAACTGTAAATGAGGGAATGGGACAGTTCAGCACCGACGTTTCAGCGCCGACGTTTCAGCGCCGACATTTCAGCGCCAGGACGTTTCAGCGCCAAATATTTCAGCGCCAGGACGTTTCAGCGCCAGGACGTTTCAGCGCCAAATATTTCAGCGCCAGGACGTTTCAGCGCTCATTCATTCAGAAATCATTCTTGAGTATGGTCACAGGTATGACACAGGTATACCAGCTTTTACACTTAGTTATTTGGTCGTTTCATCGTTCTAACTGTCTTTAGATTTTGTTGGAGTTTTATTATGATTACTGTGGTAATCATGGTTAGGAAAAATAACGGAGTTCACCCTGTATTGTACGCACTTTTACAAAACAAACAGTATGCGACCTATATGATGTTGTTTGCGACGGTAAAAGAGATGATTACAAACGCAGGACCTGCCATTATCAATTGTGATTTTGAACGCGCTGCTTTTATGAACTTACAGATTTTTAAATTGCTTAGTGCCAAAAAAAATTCTGTCATAACATTGGAGAATTTTTTTTTTCTGGCGCTGAAAAGTCCTGGCGCTGAAACGGCAGCGCTGAAACGGCGGCGCTGAAACGGCGGCGCTGAAACGGCGGCGCTGAAACGGCAGCGCTGAAACGGCGGCGCTGAAACGGCAGCGCTGAAACGGCGGCGCTGAAACGGCAGCGCTGAAACGGCAGCGCTGAAACGGCAGCGCTGAAACGGCAGCGCTGAAACGGCGGCGCTGAAACGGCGGCGCTGAAACGGCAGCGCTGAAACGGCGGCGCTGAAACGGCGGCGCTGCGCTGAAACGGCGGCGCTGAAACGGCAGCGCTGAAACGGCAGCGCTGAAACGGCGGCGCTGAAACGACGGCGCTGAAACGTACCGCACCCTGTAAATGAGAACTAAAATGCAACAAACTGCAGTGGTGGGAGTGCCAATCCAAATCAGCCTGTAGAGCTGATGCTGACTCTGTGATCACTGGGTTTTTTTAAGTGAGACTGAATATTTTTGCTGCCTTCCAGGGAGTGTCTTTATTCAAATAGAAATGTATTGTCGATCCCCAGAAATCTTCTGTGACAAATGTCCTGTTCCATTAGTATAGCCCAGCATGAATGGAGAGATCCCGGACCCTGATGACATGTAAAATATTTAAGGGCAAAAGGTACAGGAGTGCCTGGGGAAGGTAATACTCCTCTGGTGTGGTTGGTGGATGGATTCACGGACAAGGAGTGGTGCAAGGAAGAAAGAGCAGCGGGAGCAGGAGTGTCTTCGTGGTGCGCCATATGAAAAGATGGCAGAGGACATGGGGGCCGCAGCCTGCCCAGTGGTTGACAGAGCAGTTGGTAGAGTTTCTGAATAATATGTTTAGACAACAGAGGAAAGAGGCCCTGGAAGACCTAGCCAAGGCGGTGGAACCGCTGAGATGTGGGATCGAGCGAGTGAAGCAGAGGCTAGAGTCCCAATGCCTGGCGATCCAGAAAGTGGAGGAGATGGTGGGGAAGTACGAGGAGCAGTTGTCCTCATTGGTGGCGGAGGTGGGATTAATGCGGAAGAGCCAGAAAAGGCTGAGGGAGAAGGTGGAGGATTTGGAGAATCGCTCCAGAAGGCAAAATTTAAGGATTGTTGGGATGCCTGAAGGCATTGAAGGTGCGGAGGCCATGGTGTGTGTGGCAAGGATGCTGGAGAAATTGATGGGTCAGGAGGCCTTTGATCGGCCTCTGGAGGTGGACGGAGCGCACAGGGCGCTGAGGAGACCGAGGCGGGCGAACTGCCGAGAGTGATGCACCAATCTCTGGACAAGAAGATCCTTCAATGGGCGAGGCAGAACAGGAAAGTACCTGGGAAAGGAGTGAGCTGCGGGTGTACCAGGATCTGGGTGCAGAACTAGCGAAGAGGAGGCCGGGTTTAATCAGATTAAGACGGCTCGCTTTGAAAAGGGGGAGGAGGTTTGGGGTATGGTGTCCGGCCCGCCTGTGGGTGATTTTCCAGAAGCGAGAGCTTTATTTTGACACGCCAGAGGAGGCGATGGAATTTCTGAGGGGCAATGGACTGGGAGGAGTGTGAGGACATTGAACTTCGGTGGAGTTTTGTGTGCTTTTAAAGTGTTTGGTGGTGGGGCTTCTGGAGCAGGTTCTCATGGGGAAGCAACGATGGTGAGTGTGCCTTTTGGGCTTGATGGTTGGGTTGGTCGGGTGGGGGGGGAACTGGAGAAAGGGAGGTTGGAGGCCTTGGGTGGGGGCCACTTTGCTAGCTGGGTGGGCTAGTTACCTGGAGTGAAGTGGGGGTTGTCAAGTGGAAGGCGTGCGAGGGGGGTTGGAGTTGTTTTTTTGTTCACGCGTGGTGGGGGGTTGGTTATTGACATGAGTGTGGCTGGTTATGGCGCAGTGGGAAGGGATCTGGAGGTACGGGTGACGCAGGCCGGGGCCTGGCCCAAAATCAATATGGCTGTTCGGCAGGGGAAGAGGCCAGGGATACCCGTGACCAGGCTGGTCACATGGAACGTGAGGGGGTTGAATGGACCAGTTAAACGGTTGCTTGTGTTCACACATCTGATGAGTTTGAAGGTGGACGCGGCTTTTTTGCAGGAGACACACCTGAAGGTGTAGGACCAGACAAGGCCGAGAAAGGGATGGGTGGGGATGGCGTTTCATTCGGGGCAGGATATGAAGATGAGGGGGGAATGCAGAGTTGGTTAATAAGCGGATTGCGTTTGAGTTGGGGAGTATTGTGGCCGATGGGATTGGGTGGGGGGGGGGGGGGGAGATATGCGATGGTGAGTGGGAAGTGGGGGGGGGGGATGCCGGTGGGGTTCTGGTGAACGTCTATGCCCCGAATTGTTGTGATATGGAGTTTATGAAGCGGGTGTTAGGGACGATTCTGGACTTGGACTTGCATCGGTTGATTATGGGAGGTGGATTTTAACACGGTCATAGATCCGAGCTTGGATCGGTCAAGTCCCATGTTGTCAAGGGAGCTGAGGGGGTATATGGAGCACATGGCGGGGGGTGGGGGGTGGACTCATTGAGGTTTAGGAGGCCGAGGGCGAAGGAGTTTTCATACTTCTCCCATCTGCACTGGGTGGACTCTCGATTGATTTTTTTGCGTCGGATAAGACGTTGCTGGCAGGGGTGGCCTACGCCGAGTATTTGGTAATTGTGGGTTCCAACCACGTGCCCCACTGGGTCAATTTCTGGATGGGCCGGATGGGGGAAGAGCCCAGAGTCCACAGTGGAGGCTGGATGTCGGTGGGGTTGCTGGCGGATGAGGAGGTGTGTGAGCGGGTGCGGACTGCCATTCGGGGCTACATGAAGCTAAACGACATGGGGGAGAACACAGCCGCCACACTATGGGAGGCACTCAAGGCGGTAGTCAAGGGGAGTTCATATCAATTCAGGTACATAGGGAGAAAACGGAGCGGGAAGAGAGGGCCAGACTGGTGGACGAGATTTTGACTGTGGACAGGAGATATTCGGAGGTGCCGGAGGCAGGGCTGTTGAAGGCGAGGCAGAGGCTCCAGATGGAGCTCGGGTTAGTTTTTACGGGGAAGGCAGTGGGGTTGCTGTGGAGGGCCAAAGGGCCAGTGTATGAGTACAAGGCGAGTAGGATGTTAGTTCATCAGTTGAGAAAGCAAGAGGCGGCAAGGGAGATCGGTAGAATTGGGGATGATAAGGTAGATGTGGTGATGGACCCGGAGGTGGTGAATGGGGTGTTCGAGGCATTTTATAGGAGGCTCTGCGGGTTGAAGCCCCCAGCCGGGGAGGAGGGAATGCGGTAGCTCCTGGATGAATTAAAAGTGGAGAAGAGGCTGGTTCAGGGACTGGGGGCCCCAGTTGGGCTGAGGAAGGTGATGGATAGTATGGATGATGCAGGCAGTGAAGGCTCCGGGGACGGACGGGTTCCCAGTAGTTTTATGAAGTTTGAGGCGGACCTGGAGCCACTCCTGCATATAATGAAGCAAGGGAGAGGGCGGAACTTGCAGGCTTACACCTCTCTGATTTTAAAGAAGGATAAGGATCCAGGGCAGTGTGGGTCGTACCGCTCGATATCACTATCAAATGTGAATGCTAAGTTATTGGCGAAGGTGTTGGCATCGTTAATTGAGGATTGTGTCCTGGGGTGATAGGCGAAGGTCAGACGGATTTTGTGGCATCGTAGACATCATGGAGATCCTGGGGGAATTTGGCCAGTTTTCAGGATACAAATTGAATATGGGGAAGAGCCAGGTGTTCCCGATTGAGGCCAGAGGGCAGGAAAGGAGACTGTGGAAGTTGCCGTTTAGGGTGGTGGGGGCGAGTTTCAGGTGCTTGGGGATGCAGGTGGCGCGGAGTTGGGCGCTTGCATAAACTGAACTTGGCTCGACTGGTGGAGCAGATAAAGGTGGACCTTAAGAGGTGGGATGTGTTGCTGCTGTCAGGTGCAGTCAGTGAAAATGATGGTGCTGCCTAGGTTCCTGTTTGTATTTCAGATCCTCCCAATCTTTGTCCCCAAGTCATTTTTCAGGAAGACTCATGGATTGGCCTCTGGGTTGTGCGGGTGGGGAAGACCCTGCGGCGGTTTTTTTGGAGCGGGGGGGTGGGGGGGTGTGGTTTGGCATTGCTGAATAAGATGACCTATTATTGGGCGACGAACATTGCTATGGTAACGAAATGGGCCGTGGGGGAGGGGTTGGTTTGGGGGCGGGTGGAGGCAGCATCGTGCAGAGGTGAGGGTTTTGCTGTTGGCACCTATACCATTCTCGCCAGCGAGGTACTCCGTGGGCCCAGTGGTGGTGTTGGCTTTAAGGGTGTGGGGGCAGTGGAGGCAGCAGCTGGGGAAGAGTGCCTTGGTGTGGGCGTCAGTCTGCAATAATCATAGGTTTATTCCGGTGGGGCTGGATGCAAGGTGTAGGAGGTGGCAGCAGGCAGGGATTGAGTGCTTTGGCCACTTGTTAATAGGGGGCAGATTCGCGGGGCTGAAGGACCTGGAAGGGGTCTATGCGTTGCCCCGGGGGAATGGCTTTAGGTACCTGCAGGTTCGGGACTTTCTAAGGAGCAAGGTGCCATCCTTTCCTGGGCTACTGCCACTGGGACTGCAGGACAAGGTGCTGTCGAAGGACGAAATAGGGGAGGAAAAGGTGTTGGATGTCTATAAGAGTTGATGGAGTGGGAGGGAGTTCTGGTGGGGGACATTAAGAGGAAATGCGAGGAGGAGCTGGGAGGGGAGACGGGGCCGAGACATGGCCGGAGATCTTGCGGAGGGTGAACGCGTCCTGGTCATGTAAGGTTAAGCCTCATCCAGTTTAAGGTGGTGCATAGGACTCATATGATGGTAGCGAGGATGAGTAGGTTCTTTGAGGGGGTAGAGGATAGGTGTGAGCAGTGCGTGGGAGGGCCCCGCAAATCACGTACACATGTTCTGGGCGTGTCCGAGAATGAGGGGTTTCTGGCAGGGGTTCTCAGACATGATGCCCAAGGTGCTGAGTGTAGAGGTGATGATATTTGGGGTGTCGGAAGACCTGGAGTCCAGGGGGTGAGAGGCTGATGTTTTGGCCTTTGCCTCAGCCCGGAGATGGATTTTGTTTGGGTGGTAGAACTCAGCAGCTGAAAGCGGGGGTATGGGTGTGACCTGGCAGAATTCCTGAGGCTGAAGAAGGTCAAGTTCACTTTGAGGGGGTCGGCAGAGGGGTTAACCTGGAGGTGGAAGCCGTTTATTGATTCATTTAAAGAGGTATGAGGGGTCAGCAGGGGGTGGGGGGGGGGGGGGGGTGGGGGTTGGGTTGAGGGGGTTAAAATAGGGAAGGCGGGATGTGAGGAGGGTTTGGAGTCAGGGGAGCAGGTGAGCTTTGGTTGTTAACTAAATTGCTTGTTTTTTCTTCTGTTTCTTTTTGTGTATATGAAAATGCCTTGAAAATGTGGGTGAATTTGAGAGGCTTACGACGTCTTTTGGCTAGTTAGTAATTCAGAGACGGGCCTTAGTCTCTTTGGCACGCCACCAGCCACACTGCGTGCAGGGGTGATGTCTGTCACCAAGGCTGATTTCCACACGGATGCTAAAAATGGGCACGATTGGCCAAGTGTTCAGTACAGCGTTGCAATATCAGCTTCCTCCCCCATTGATGAGCATCTTTAATTCTCGGTAATGATGTGGAAGTCGCGCGCCAATTCTTGCCTGCGGTTAAGGAGACATGCGATTTGTAACAAGGGTTTCTCGCTGAGGAAGTGAGACACTTTGGTGGTAATGTGGCTCCTCCTCTCTGGTCCACAGCAACCTCAGTGGCAAGCTTGCACTTCTGGATGTGGTGATCAAACCCAAGGTCTGGTGCACGGGTTCAGTTTGTTGAAAGGGGGGGGGGGTTCATTTTATTGACATTGCAAAGAAACTGATTACATCAGGACAATATTAGCCATCGCAAAATACATTAGAATGAAGGTAATAAACTTGCTAAAAAAAAATAAAGCATCCAGGATTTTCTTGATTGGTATATTTCTAGTTCAACCCGGAAATCATTTAAAAAATAAAACTTGTTTCCAAAGCTCATCAGTCCAGCACCTTCACTTTGCCTCTGTTTCTAAAGAGACAAATATATCCACCATTTTTTTTTTTTTTTAAATAATTTTTATTGAGAAATTTTGATTTTATACAACAATAACGCACCTTAGCAAAATACCGAAAATAACAATAATATTAACAATCATATATATTCGCCCCATCCCCATGAACAACCCAGCATTTTAACAAAAACGCAAATTAACACACTATAAAGTTACAGAATAAACACTACAATAATGCACCCCCCCCCCCCCCCCCCCCCAATAGCTGCTGCTATGACCAAGTTACCTATCTCTGAGCCAGGAAGTCCAGAAAAGGCTGCCATCGTTTATAGAACCCTTGTATTGATCCTCTCAGGGCAAATTTGACCTTTTCCAATTTTATAAATCCCGCCATGTCACTGATCCAGGTCTCCACGCTTGGGGGCCTTGCATCCTTCCATTGTAACAGAATCCTTCGACGGGCTACTAGGGATGCAAAGGCCAGGACACCGGCCTCTTTCGCCTCCTGCACTCCCGGCTCCACCCCAACCCCAAAAATCGCGAGTCCCCACCCTGGTTTGACCCTGGATCCAACTACCCTCGACACCGTCCCCGCCACCCCCTTCCAGAATTCTTCCAGTGCTGGGCATGCCCAGAACATATGGGCGTGGTTCGCAGGACTCCCCGAACATCTGGTGCACCTGTCCTCACCCCCGAAGAACCTACTCATCCTAGTCCCGGACATATGGGCCCGGTGCAGCACCTTAAATTGGATGAGACTAAGCCTCGCACATGAGGAGGAGGAGTTGACTCTCTCCAAGGCCTCCGCCCAAGTCCCATCCTCTATCTGCTCCCCGAGTTCCTCCTCCCATTTAGCCTTCAGCTCCTCCACTGACGACTCCTCCACCTCCTGCATTACCTTATAGATGTCAGACACCTTCCCCTCTCCTACCCACACCCCCGAAAGCACTCTGTCCATCGTCCCCTGCGAGGGCAGCAAAGGGAATCCCTCTACCTGTCGCCTAGCAAACGCCTTTACCTGCAGGTATCTGCACATGTTCCCCTGGGGAAGGCCAAATTTATCTTCCAGTTCCCCCAGGCCCGCAAACCTCCCGCCAATAAACAGGTCCCTCAATTTGCTGATGCCCGCCCTTTGCCATCCCCTGAATCCCCCATCCGTATTCCCCGGGATGAACCGATGGTTGCCACCCAGTGGAGCCTCCATCGAGCCCCACATCCACCATTTTTATGAACTTTGCCACTACCTTCATCGGCTGCCATCTATCCCAGCTGAATCGGACCCTCGTGGATTCAAGTCTCTTGCTGGCCTTTGGATTTCAAAGATCGTCTTCCTGCTGCGAGGGACCCTTCAGGTCAAGAATGCAAAGATTCCTCGACACAAGATGAAGTCCCGGGAGTCTTGTTTGCAAATATACACAAGACTGCCCAAGGTTGGAAGTGGCCTGCATATATGGTCAGGACATGAAAGCGGAAACATTCCTTTGCAGGGGTTCTTGTCCGCCAAATGATACACCATCAATAATAGACGACCAGTGATAAACGTAACTGAGGCTTTAATACACTAAACAGCAAGCCTCCTGCCTCTGGACCCGAACTGGGTCCGGAGGCGGAGACTTGCCACTTTTACACAGAAGCCCTGAGGGGAGGAGCCGCAGGTGGAGCTAGCCTGGACTAGTCCAGGCATGTACAATACAGCACAGTGAATATAATACAATAAACACAATAACGTGGTTTACCACACCCAATCTAGTTGAATGGCCGCAGCAGGCAGCTGCCCTCAGGAGGCTCGCGCACCGCCAACCGCCACTGTGCCGTACAGTCTCGGCGTGAATCTCTCGCTCGTGCTTTTGCTGGGTCTGCATCGTGCTGCAAGGCGCTCGGCAAGGCAGGGCCTGCTGCCTCAGGAAGCGGGGTTAACCTTTATGGCCAATTACATTTCCGCACTGGAAGATGTACAGCTTTTTACCAAATACCCACACAAGGGCAAGGAGGTGTGTAGAAGTATGTGATAGGATGGGGGACGCAGATGTGATTCATAATGCTGGTAGTGTGAGGCAAAGGGGCAGGTAAGGGGAGAAATATAAAAACAAAGAGGGCTCCAGAGGAGGGGTAAATGATTACGAGGCGTCGGTTTAGCTCAGTTGGCTTGTCGGCTGGTTTGTGATGCAGGATGGCGCTAACAGCGTAGGTTCAATTCCTGTACGTGCTGAGATTATCTATGAAGGCTCCGCCTTCTCACCTTGCCCCATCGCCTGAGGTACAGGTGACCCCCAGGTTAAATCGCCACCAATCGCTCTCTGTCAAAAAATGGAGAGAGCAACCTCTGATCCTTGGGAACTGTGACATCTTTCATTTGATTACAGTAGAACCAAAAATCTACACACTTATTTGATTCCAATTCCCTCCCCACACCTAGTGTTTCATTAAGACAGAATTTTGTCTGTTTCCATAGCTAGTAACTCGCTCAACCTGTCAGTAGTCTGTCGCCTTGGACTCATAACTTGAAGGTGCCACTCCACATCAAGCCTGGCTGACCAGGAGTCTCTCCCGCTCTTACCACCAGCCATTGGCATGTTGGAAGGATTTGCAGGTTGGCTCTCAATTTGTTTGACTGCGTTATGAACACGCCTTCCTTGGTCATCAAGTTCTGGGGTGGGATTTGAACCTGGAGCTTCTATCCCAGGCAGGGATACTACCCACTTCGCCACAAGACCTCCTCTGCACTTATTTGAGTTGGAGGTTATTAAGAGTGGCAAAGGGTAGAAAGTGTGGTTGCAAGTACAATAACTTGTATTTAAATAGTGCCTTTAATGTAGGTTTCTTGGGAGTATTACACAGCAAATGTTTGACAAATCCACGTAATGCAACATTATTGAAGATGATCAAAAACTTGGGCCTAATTTTTCTGGGCCCCGCGGGCTGCCACGGGAATCGTTGAGGTAAGGACAGATCAGGAAATTGACCTACCAGCAAAACAGGTCATGTGACATTTTAGTTCTTCCTTGGATTTTAATCTGAACAGAGGTGTTTCAGTTTCGGTCCTGAAAGTTTTCTCTCTAAAGGTTCTGCACAGAGAAAAGCAAATGGAAACCTGGTTGTTATTTTATTCATGACTGGTACTTGAATTATATTGGTTTGCTTAATTGGGATATAGAGGCAGGTTTAGGAAGTAAGTTAAAAGTTTCTTCTTTCACTTAAAAATTGTTGTAACTGTAAAACTATTTCTCTGTTATTAATGTGGTTAATTATGTGTTTAATTTAAAGTTTATTTTAACATAAACTGCAGACAAGAGTGTGTTGGCTTGGTAAAGTGTGGAGGCACCAAGGGCATGAATGAGATGAGACAGGATGATCCTGGGTATTGTAATGACGGTGAAAATAGGTATTCTTGGTGATAGTGTGAATATATGATCGGAAGATTAGGAAAGGGAAGAGCTGAGGCCACAGATAAAAAATAAAAATAAATAAATAAATAGAAAACTGAGACAGAGGTGGGCGATGTAAGAAATGTGGAAGTGCCAGAAGCGGACTTACACTTTTGGGACCCTGTGCTCTTCCCCACTGCCGGGGTGCCACGTCACATCCAGTCCCCTTGTGAAGTGGCAGACTACCCCCAATGATGCCACACCCCATCCCGAAATACGTCATTGCACTCCTGATCCCGCTTGCCCTCAGCTCACACAATGCAAGCCACAGAAACCCAACATGTCAGCCTCGCTACCTGTCCTGTTGCTACCCTGCCTAGCCCTATCATTCCCTGCCCTGCTGCCTGGCTGGCCTCAGGCTCTGGTCGAGTCGCCCTCACCCAGCTGGTTACTGCTCCCCGATTCCCTGAGACACTACGTCTGCACTTGCCTGACCTTCTTCACACCTCCTGACAGCTGCACTGCTCACCTCCCAGCTCTCACTGGGATGGGTAGACCTTGAGCATAAATGACCGTGTGTGCTCCTGGCTGGTTGGCTGACTGGCTGCTATGGCTGGCTATCTGGCCTGGTGAGCTCTGTTCTTTTTGATGGTTGCCTGCCCGCTCTCTTCAGCCCTGGCCTGGAGGCTGAGAGTCGCCCCACTGCTCCCCTTGACGTCCATTGGCCAGCGCCTCCTCCTCGTCTCACTGAAGACTTCACTTTTGGGCTTACACACTGCCACCTCTCGGTTTGGGGTCCCCCATTGGCTAGGGCCCCCCACTGTAATGCTATGTGTTTCATTGTCAGTCCGCCTCTGGGAAGTGCTCATCTGTGGGTCAAATATAAATGACAGTTGTGGCTAGTCTGCTTCTGCCTGTTACCAGGAGGGGGGGATGGAGTTCAAAGTAGCTCGGTCTTTGCAATATTTAATAATTAATTCCAGAACTATGTGGTTGTATGTGTTGGGGAAGGATGAAGAGGCTGGGTATCTTTCTCTGGGGAACATAAGGCTGAGATGTGACCCAATGGAGGTTTTTACTTTTACACAGCAACTTGTACTTATATCTATAGCGCGCTTTTGATAAAACATCCCACAACACTTCAAAGGAGCATTCTAAAGCAGAGTCTCACCCCGGGCCACAGAAAGAGATATTCGGTCAAATAGCCAAAAGCTTGGTCTTAGAGGTAGGCTTTAAGGAGTGTCTTATTTTTAAGTGTATGGACCGGTATTTATGGTCTATCCCTAATTGCCCTTGAACTGAGTGGTTTGCCAGTCACTTCTTTGCTATTCCCAGTTCTGCATTACGTAGAAAAAAGGAGCAGGAGGAGGCCATTCGGCCCTTAGAGCCTGCTTCGCCATTCAATATGATCATGGCAGATCATCCAACTCAATAACAATTTCCTGCTTTGCCCCCATTCTTTGATCCCTTTAGCCCCAAGAGCTGTATCTAACTCTTTAAAAACATACAATGTGTTGGTCTCAACTGCTTCCTGATTTCCACGACAGGTAACAAATTCCACAGACTTATCACGCTCTGACCCAAATGGTCTACTCTGTATCCTCAGACTGTGTCACCCTGATTCCGGACTCCCCCACCATCGGGAACATGTCTAGTCATGTTAGAATTCTATAGGTTTCTATGAGTTCACCCCCCCCCCCCCCCCCCTCCTCATTCTTCTGAACTCCAGCAAATATAACCGTAACCGACTCAATCTCTCTTCATACGTCAGTCCTGCCATCCGAGGAATCAGTCTGGTAAACATTCTCTGAACTCTCTCCATAGCAGGAACATCCTTCTTCAGACAAGACACTGCATCTTATATTTATTTTCTGCGCACAATGCCTGAGATCAAATTTACAGAAATAGACCCATTGGATGAAAAGGACATGTGGGGCGCGATTCTCCGCTCCCCATGCCGGGTGGGAGAATCGCGGGAGGGCCGGGCGACTCACGACACGCCGCCCTGGCACCCCCCGCGATTCTCCCACCCCCCGCTCGGAAAATCGGCGCTCGCCGTTTTTCACGGCGACTGGCGATTCTCTGGCCTGGATGGGCCGAGCGGCCTGACGTTCCCGACCGGTTCACACCGGCGGCAACGACACCTGGTCGCTGTCGTCGTGAACATGGCGCCAAAGGTTCGTTTGTGGCTTGTGGGGGGCAGAGAGGGGAGTGAGCACCACAGCCGTGCTCGGGAGGGGACTGGCCCGTGATCGGTGCCCACCGATCGTCGGGCCAGCATCTCCAAGGGACGCACTCTTTCCCCTCCGCTGCCCCTCAAGATCAAACCGCCACGTCTTGTGGGGCAGCGGAGGGGAAGACGGCAACCGCGCATGCGCGGCTGACGACACTTAGGCGCCGCCGTCACGTCATTCTCGACGCGCCACCTTAACGCAAGCATCAAGGCCCGGCACCTAGCCCCCTGGGGGGGTGAATACGGTGCGAGGAGCGGCTTCCGAGGCCGTCGTAAAACTCGGCCGAGTTCACGACGGCCTTCCCGATGCCGCGCGGGAGCGGAGAATCGTGCCCGTGATGTGTGCATGGGTCTCACCCCCACAACCCAAAGATTTGCAGGGTGGGTGGATTGGACGTGCTAAATTGCCCCTTAATTGGAAAAAAAATAATTGGGTACTCCAAATTTTAAAAACAACTTAGTATGGTTTTTGCCATAAGGACTTGTGGGTTCTGGTGTCAGTGATAGTTCAATGGATAGCGGCGGATTCAAACCTGACTTCACAGACTTGAGCCCAGACTCCAGAATGACATCCCAGGAGTGCTGCACTGGATAAGACGATAAACTGAAACCCCCCTGGACTTATCAGATCCTGTTGTACATATGGAGGAAGAGGAGGGAAACTCTCCCCGGTGTCCTGGCCAATATTTATCCCTTAACTGATATCACTAAACCAGTTAGTTAGGTCATTATCAGATTACCGCTTCTGGGCCCTTTCCATATATAACTTTACTTCTGCATTTCGATATATTTATAATAATAACAATCGCTTAGGGCAGCACGCTGGCGCAGTGGATTAGCCCCGCTGCCTCATGGCGCCGAGGTCCCAGGTTCGATCCTGGCTCTGGGTCACTGTCCGTGTGGAGTTTGCACATTCTCCCCGTGCTTGTGTGGGTTTCGCCCCCACAACCCAAAGATGTGCAGGGTAGGTAGATTGGACATACTGAATTGCCCCTTAATTGGAAAAATGAATTGGGTACACTAAATTTATTTTACAAAAAATAATAATAATAGCTTATTGTCACAAGTAGGCTTCAATGAAGTTACTGTGAAAAGCCCCTAGTCGCCACATTCCGGCACCTGTAAGGGGATGGGAATTGAACCCATGCTGCTGGCCTTATTCTGCATTAGAAGCCAGCTGTTTAACCCACTGTGCTAAACCAGTCCCCATATTGTAGGGGCAAGGGGGACTGAGACTGACATATTTGTGACAGATTAGGGTTTCAAGGCAAATGGAGCACAGGAGAGTGGGCAGAGTCGAGGTACAGATCACCGATGGTGGCCCAGGTTCGAGTGGCTGAATGGCCCACTCCCAATCCCCCATCCTGGTGTGCCAAGCTGTGCAACTTGCATTGGACAGATCTATTGATGCACAGCGGGGGGAGCTGCCCATCATTTGTGATGAAGCCTGACAGGAGATGATGCTGTTCATTTCCACCACCTTCATAGCCGTGAGTGAATACACCCCAATGTTATTTAGCACAATCTCGGATCTGTGTGATGAGTAGGCGGGAGCGTTCACTACCTCCCAGGCGAGATAATTGTCGCATGTTCTGAGTCAGATCACACAGCTATTTTCAGAAACCTTTCGCCGGGTGATGAGAAAATCTTTTACTGACCGTGAGGTTCTTCATTTACACACAGATGTGTATAATGCACTCAAACAAAATCCCAGGGGGAATTTAATTGCTCTGAGGGATTGATACTCCATGGTCTAATATATATGTTTCATTGGAGGATTGCGTGGATTTTCAGCAGTAAGAATGTGAGTGTGAAATCTTGTTCTGACCTTGGCTGCAGAGGAACCCCATTTCAGTTCATCCGCCCAATCGCCCCTGGCCTGAGAGGCTGAAGGATCTTGAGCCAATCACTAGAGATGATTAGGCTGCACTGTGGTTAGCACTGCTGCCTCACAGTGTCGTGGGCCCCGGTTCAATTCCGGCCTCGGGTGACTGTGTGGAATTTGTACATTCTCCCCGTGTCTGTGTGGGTTTCCTCCGGGTGCTCCAGTTTCCTCCCACAGTCCAAAGATGTGCAGGTTAGGTGGATTGGCCATGCTAAATTGCCCCTTCTTTTCCAGAGATGTGCAGGTTAGGTTACGGAATTACAGGGATAGAGTGGGGTGGACACTCGTAAATGGCAAAGTGCTTATTCGAAGGTGCTCACTCGATGGGCCGAATTACCTCTTTCTGAAGAGTAGGGATTCTATGATTAGGTGAGGTGGGTTTTTATTGCCTTCCTCGCAGTTTTTTTTTGCCTCTGTTATTTCTGTGTAGGCCGCAAACCAATGCTAAAGGTTCTCACCCACCCTTTACCCTGGTGGGAGGGAACCGTGACCCCCCTCAAACACCGCTGGGAACCCAGTCTCAGTGTTCAGAGGTGGCACGAGAAACACTCAGAAGGTTATCAGCACCAGCAGAGGGAGAAAAAAGCAGGGTTAAGAGTTTGAATTTTAAAACACAGAAACATCAGTTCACATGAACAAATTATATGATTCTGAAACCTGATCCCAGCTTCCTTTCTGCCTGCCCACATCCAGCTTTAAATGAGGCAGGATATTGGGAGACGGGCAGCCATTCAGCTCCGAGAAAGCAGGTTGCCAATTTAAAAAAAACATTTGTTTAATTCTCCTTTTTCACATTTGCTCCCAAATTTACACCCAACAATAAACAATAATCAGTAACGAATGTAATGTCAATCCCCATATCAATAACAACGATCCCATCCGCCCACCAAATTGTGGTAGTTACCACTGTTGCATTGTGTATACTGCATACGAGGGTATTATGGTGAGGCCCCTGTACTATAGGTATGGGGGTGGATCCCTGCCTGCTGACTCCGCCCAGTAGGCGGAGTATAAATGTGTGAGCTCTCTGAGCTGCAGCCATTTCGGCAGCAGCTCTGGGAGGCTCCACATCTCTGCGTAATAAAGCCTCGATTACTCTCTACTCTCGTCTCGTCGTAATTGATAGTGCATCAATTTATTACGCAGAGATTTTAAAACGTTGGATCTCCGCATCAAGCCTGATCACCTGCAGCTGCACCCTCATGCAGACAATGCCAAGTTGGCCTTGGCACATTGGCTAGCTTGCTTCGAGGCATACATCAGATCTGCGACTGAACCACCCACAGAGGCACAGAAGCTCCAGATCCTTTACACGCGGCTGAGCTCCGACATCTTTCCCCTCATCCGGGACGCGTCGACCTACGCTGAGGTCATGGTGCTACTGAAGGAGAACTACACTCAGCAGACCAACTCCCCGGTGAGTCTGTGGAAGATTTCTGGCGTGCCCTGCACGTCCTGTTGAGAGACTGCGATTGCCAGGTCATTTCGGCCGCTGTTGAACATTCTGACCTGCTACTTAGAGAGGCATTCGTTACAGGCATAGGGTCGGCCTACATCGCCAGCACCTCTTAGAAGGCGCTACCCTCGACCTCGCGGCAACCAAGAAACTAGTGCTCTCGCTCACAGTCGCCTCACACAATATACAGGCGTATGCCCCCGACCGCACGGCCCACCCCTCCTGGGTATCGTGGACCCCGCCTGCGAACACCCCACCTTGGACCCCACCAGCGACCTCCCCCAGCCAACCCCAGGCCTGCGCCGTGCGGCAGCCTACCAGCCCCGGGGGACCCAAGTGCTACTTCTGCGGACAGTCAAAACACCCCTGACAGCGCTGCCCGGCACAGAGCGCGCTCTGGAAGCCCTGCGGGAAGAAAGGACATTTCGCTGCTGTGTGCCAGGCCCGCTCGGTCGCCACTATTGTACCGGCACTCCCCCATATGCGACCTGTGGGTGCCGCCATCTCGCCTCAGACCACGTGCGGCCCGTGGGTGCCGCCATCTTGCTCGCCTCACAACACGTGTGGCCCGTAGGCGGCACCATCTTCCCCACATCAGGACCCCTGTTCATTGGGAACCTCATTGGGCCGCTCATCGCCTGCAACCGCCGCCAACCAGCCACGTCTGGCCTCCATCACGATCAACCAGTCCCGACCGCACAACCTCGCGAGCGCGTCAATGACAGTGAAGGTTGATGGGCACGTGACATCATGCATTCTGGACTCTGGGAACACTGAGAGCTTCATCCACCCCGATACGGTAAGGCGCTGCTCCCCCATCGTACACCCCATCAACCAGAGAATCTCCCTGACCTCCGGATCCCACTCCGTGGCGATCCGGGGGTACTGCACCGCCACCCTCACCATCCAGGGCATAGAGTTCAACGGCCTCTGGCTCTACATCCTCCCCAACCTCTGCGCTGCCTTGCTACTCGGCCTGGACTTCCAGTGCAACCTCCAGAGCCTAACCCTGAAATTTGGTGGGCCCCTACCACCCCTTACTGTATGCGGCCTCACAACCCTTAAGGTCGGCCCACCTTCCCTGTTTGCGAGCCTCACCCCGGATTGCAAACCTGTCGCCACCAGGAGCAGACAGTACAGTGCCCAGGACAGGACCTTCATCAGCTGCAGGAAGGCATTATCAAGGCCAGCAACAGCCCCTGGAGAGCCCAAGTGGTAGTGGTGAAAACTGGGGAGAAAAACAGGATGGTCGTTGACTACAGTCAGACCATCAATTGGTACACGCAGCTTGACACGTACCCCTTCCCACGCATATCTAATATGGTCAATCAGATTGCACAGTACCAGGTCTTCTCGACAGGGGACTTGAAATCTGCCTAGCGCCAGCTACCCATTTGCAAGGCGGACCGCCCCTATACCGCGTTTGAAGCGGACGGCACCCTTTACCATTTCCTTAGGGTTCCCTTCGGCGTCACTAACGGGGTCTTGGTCTTCCAACAGGAAATGGACCGAATGGTTGATCGGTACGGACTGCGGGCCACCTTCCCATACCTGGATAACGTCACCATCTGCGGCCACGACCAGCAGGACCACGACGCTAACCTTTCCAAATTCCTCCACACCGCCAAACCCCTCAACCTAACCTGCAACAAGGAGAAGTGCGTGTTTAGCACGGACCGACTAGCCATCCTTGGCTATGTGGTTCAGAACAGAGTTCCAGGGCCCTACACCGATTGCATGCGCCCCCTCATGGAACTCCCACTCCCCCACTGCCCCAAGGCCCTCAAATAATGCCTGGGCTTCTTCTCGTACTACGCCCAGTGGGTCCCTAACTATGCGGACAAGGCCTGCCCACTCATTCAATCCACCGCTTTCCCACTGATGGCCGAGGCTCACCAGGCCTTCAACAGTATCAAGGCTGACATTGTCAAGGCCACGATGCACGCGGTCGATGAGACGCTCCCCTTCCAAGTAGAGAGCGATGCATCAGACGTCGCTCTGGCCAGGCAGGCAGGCCCATGGCATTCTTTTCCCGCACCCTCCATGCCTCCGAAATTCGGCACTCCTCTGTCGAAAAGGTGAAGCTGTGCGGCATTGGAGGCATTACCTGGCTGGCAAGAGATTCACTCTCCTCACTGACCAACGGTCGGTTACCTCAACACAATCTTTGCCCTGTTCAGTTTCTCCGCCTACGTCCACAGCGACCGGGGATCCTCATTTATGAGCGATGATCTGCGTCAGTTCCTGCTCAGCAAGGGTATTGCCTCGAGCAGGATGACCAGCTACAACCCCAGGGGAAACGGGCAGGTGGAGTGGGAGAATGGGACGGTCTGGAGGGCTGTCCAGCTGGCCCTACGGTCCAGAAATCTCCCGGCCTCCCGCTGGCAGTAGGTCCGTCCCGATGCCTTCACTCCATTTGATCGCTCCTGTGCACCGCGACTAACAAAACCCCTGATGAACGCCTCTTTGCCTTCCCCAGGAAGTCCACCTCCGGGGTTTCGCTCACAACATGGCTGGCAGCTCCAGGATCCGTTCTCCGCAAGCACATGCGGCTCCACAAGGTGGACCCGTTGGTTGAGAGGGTACAGCTACTCCACGAGAACCCGCAGTACGCCTACGTACCCCGACGGCCGCCAAGACACAGTCTCCCTCAGGGACCTGGCGCCAGCTGGGTCCCCACACACCCTCCCTCTGCCGCTGCGCCACCCTCCCTTCCCCGGCTCACCCCACCACAGCCCCTACTCCAGGACAGTCCGCCCTCCCCTTGGTCCCACCCGGGGATGAAGATAAGGTTGACACGCTCCCGGAGTCACCGACGACCTAACCGACGCCTGAATCGCCACCAGAACTGCAGCGCTCGGATCAAGGCGCCCGACCGTCTAAATTTGTAACCTCTTTCTTAAATTTTAAACAACCTGTATGTAAATGGTTTTCCACCTCCCCCGCTTGATTCTTTTTTAACAGGGGGTGAATGTAGTCGTCACCACTGTTGTATTGTGTATACTGCATATGAGGGTATTACGGTAAGGCCCCAGTACTACAGGTACGGGGGTAGATCCCTGCCTGCTGGCTCCCCCCAGTAGGCGGAGTATAAATGTGTGTGCTCTCCGAGCTGCAGCCATTTCGGCAGCCGTTGCAGAGACTCCATATCTCTGCTTAATAAAGCCTCAATTACACTCTACTCTCGTCTCGTTGTAATTGATAGTGCATCACAAACCACAGACATGAAATGAAATGAAAATCGCTTATTGTCACGAGTAGGCTTCAATGAAGTTACTGTGAAAAGCCCCTAGTTGCCACATTCCGGCGCCTGTCCGGGGAGGCTGGTACGGGAATCGAACCGTGCTGCTGGCCTGCTTGGGCCGCATGTTAACATAAACAAATGACAAAAAGGAATCAGGAATCACCCATGGTCACCATTAAAACATACAGTCCCCTCCCCCCAATACCCTCCCCCCCAATGTTCAATGTGATCCAATTCTCGAAAGTGCATAATGAATAATGCCCATGAATTGTAGAACCTCTCCATCCTTCCCTTCAGTTCAAATTTGACCTTTTCAAGAATTCCAGCAGGTCCCCCCGCCATGCCAGGGCACAGGGTGGAGAGGTTGATCTACACCCTAACAGGATCCGCCTTTGGGCGATCAATGAGGCGAAGGCTACAATATCTGCCTCGGCGCCCGTTTCCAATCCCGGACGGTCTGACACCCCGAATATGGCCTCCTGGGGGCCCAGGTCCAGTTTCACGTGCACCACTTTAGAAATGACCCAAAACACCTCCTTCCAGTAATCTTCCAGCTTTGGAGAGGACCAAAACATATGAACATGGTTTGCGGGGCCCCCTCCACAACGTTCACACACATCTTCTACCCCCTCAAAGAGCCGGCTCATCCTCGCCCTAGTTGCCAATTTAAATATGTTCAGGAGGCTGCCGGCCTCAGCTTTAACAGCAGTCGGCTGGCTTCCCCAGGCCTTGTGAAACCCGACAACTCCCACCACAGCAGCCTAACCCACCGAGGGGTTAGACATCAGACTGCATTACCCATACCCTGGGACCAAACTCCTCCCTGAGATCAAACCAAACCTAAGATCAGGCCCACATCCCCAACCCCTCCCATTCACCCGCCTGGGGATCAAGGATGGAATTTATCAGTGGCTGTGGTCAGCTCCAGAGTACTTGCCGTCTGATTGGAGTCCAGGCTTCTCAATATGGATGCATTCTTGGAGGGAACCTGTCAAGTAAACACTATGAAGTTAAAACTCCACAATTCCTGTTTGAAACTCTGTCTCTCCCACTACATATCGCATCCTTGTTAATGTCCAGAGCGAATGGCCTCAAGATCCCAAATGTTGGGATAGCGAGACTGGCAAAGCAATCATCATGGAGGTTACCACCTAGTTGGTTGCCTAGTGGGGATGGTAAGTGAGCTCTTGGTGCTGCTGGTCCAAACAGAGAGCTGGCAGCCCATAGTCCTGACAGCCCTGGTGGGTGAAGTGGGTATTGCTGAGGCAGGTCAGTGTTTGCAAGAGTACATCAACATGGCAACATACTTGGAGGCCTGGATCCAAATCAAAAATGATGAGAGTCAAAGCCAGTACGCTCCTAGGAGCAGTTGGAGGAATCATTTTAGGTGTGGCCTTTCATACTTGTGGCCTCATCACTGGGGCATGGAGCCTCTGATTCCAATAGCCCTCCAGGGAGGTCACCAGCACTGAGTTGGCAGTGTCTGCACATGGCTAGGGTGAGGTGGGAAGCTGATCCAATTCCCGGCCTGCCTCTGGAAAGTTCCCTGACGACAGTAATACATGAGGGAGATATCCCGAAGCAGCTTACCACCCCATTCCCTCCATTTTCCCAGTCCCGAACCCTCAACCCACCTCCACCCCTCCTCCAACCTGCCACTAACTACTGAGCCAGGAAAATCCTGCCCCAGGGCTCAGGCGAATGACCGTGTGACTCTGACGTGGGACCACTGCCCCTAAGT
Organism: Scyliorhinus canicula; assembly: GCF_902713615.1. Classification (NCBI taxonomy): domain Eukaryota; kingdom Metazoa; phylum Chordata; class Chondrichthyes; order Carcharhiniformes; family Scyliorhinidae; genus Scyliorhinus; species Scyliorhinus canicula. The sequence goes on along the minus strand of NC_052146.1, from coordinate 194,757,949 downwards.
CACTCTGTTCTTAAGTGTGTTTCCCAGTGTTCACGGCGCCGAGGTCCCAGATTCGATCCCGGCTCTGGGTCACTGTCCGTGTGGCGTTTGCACATTCTCCCCGTGTTTGCGTGGGTTTCGCCCCCACAACCCAAAGATGCACAGGGTAGCTGGATTGGCCATGCTAAATTGCCCCTTAATCAAATTTTTTAAATAAGTGTGTTCGCCAGTGTTTGTCAACTCCGGATTTACAGACCCTGTTAGGTTTTTTGCTTGTCAGAACTGCCTTGCGTGACTTCAAACTCTTTGCTTTCTGACTCTGAGGCAGGAATACCATCATTACGTTAAAGACTATTTTGTCCCTTTATGTCATGTAAGAGAAGTCGAATGCCCGTTGCTCATGGTCACCTGGCCCTCTACATCTGATTTTTTAATGTTAACACTTCCTCCAATGTCCAACATTCAGGAATGGGGATGGGGGCGGGGGATTTGGCCTAGGTAGGGTACTCATTTGAAGGGTCAGTGCAGACCCAATGGGCCGAATGGCCTTCTTCTACACTGTATGGATTCTATGACTCAGGAATGGAGGCCCGACTGGGCGTCTGTCAACTCCTTGTGGTCTGAGCTTCTCCAGATAGAATTCCCTTTTTAAAAAAAATTTAGAATACCCAATTATTTTTTCCAATTAAGGGGCAATTTATTGTGGCCAATCCACCTACCCTGCACATCTTTGGGTTGTGGGGGTGAAACCCATGCGAACACGGGGAGAATGTGCAAACTCCACACAGACAGTGACCCAGGGCCGGGATTCGAACCCGGGTCCTCAGCGCCGTAGGCAGCAATGCTAACCACTGTGCCACCGTGCTGCCCCAGATAGAATTCCCTTGATGGAAATTCCATTTCGAAAGTTGATGGGTATTAACAGGTTGGATGTGGAGAGGATGTTTCCTGGTGGAGAATCTAGAAATCGGGGGGGTAGCTGTTTAAAAATAAGGGATCACTGAATTAAAATGGATGTGAGAATTTTTCTCTCTCAGGGCCGTGAGTCTCTGATACTCTCTTCCTCAAAAGTCAGGGTAGCAGAGTATTTAAATATATTTAAGGCAGAGCTAGATAGATTCTAGATTAACATGGGGCTGAAAGATTATTGGGCTTTGGGCAGGAATGTGGAGTTGGAGTTACAATCAGATCAATTTTTTTTAAAACTTAGAGTGCCCAATTAATTTTTTCCAATTAAGGGACAATTTAGTGTGGCCAATCCACCTAGCCTGCACATCTTTGGGTTGTGGGGGTGAAACCCACGCAACCACGGGGAGAAGGTGCAAACTCCACAAGGACAGTGACCCAGGGCCGGGATTGAACCTGGGACCTCGGCACCGTGAGGCTGCTGTGCTACTCACTGCGCCACCATGCTGCCCATACAATCAGATCAGTTATGTCTTTTGAATGGCAGAGTGGGCTCGAGGGGCCGAGTTCCGACTCCTGCTCCGAATTCTTATGTTCACATGTTCATAGAATCCCTGCAGTCCAGAAAGAGGCCATTCAGCCCATCGAGCCTGCACCGACTCTCCGAAAAAGCCCTACCTAGGCCCAATCCCCGCTCTATCCCTGCATCCCCTTGGGACAATTTAGCATATCCAATCCACCTACTCTGCACATCTTTGAACTGTGGGAGGAAATCAGAGAACTTGCAGGAAACCCAGGCAGACACGGGGTTAAATGTGCAAACTGCACACACAGACAGTCGGAATCATACCCGGATCCCTGGTGCTGTGAGGCAGCAGTGCTAACCACTGTGCCGCCGTGCTGCCTTTTGTAGGGAGGTCAGGATGCTCGCGGCTCTGGGACTGCCCCCTGTTTTCCCTACGATTGCACCAAATCCCGGACAATTGAGAATGTTGGGAGCTGAGCAAGTCCAACTGCGCCCTTGATTGGTGCTCCTACTGAAAGTGGTGCTGCCGACCCTCCAGGCCTGGCCTCATGGATTCTGCAGTCAGTATCAGTACGGCAGGTATTAGCAATACCAGGCAGCCAAAAGGGAGGCAGGAACGTGAGACTGTAAAATGCGCACGGGAATGTTGCAGCCCAACATATGTGAACCTCTTGCTCTGAAAAGTTTTGATTTAAAAAACAGATGGACGTTGGATTAAATGTGCCAAGATTGTGACTGCTCTGAGAGAGGGGTGGGGCCTAAGCACCTGATAGAGATGAAGATATTTTTTATGATTTAACATTAAACACCCTTTCATGCTTGCTTACCCTTCCTATATTTTTCTTTCGAATTATAGTGGAGATTTCCCTCCTTTTTCTTTCATTTGTAACTTCACCGCTACAAGTTTCACCCTGAATTCTGACTGGTGTAAAATAGATCCATCACAGCGTAACCATGACAATGGTGGATTTAAAGGCCTCTCTCCATCTGTCACTTGCTGTGCTTCGAGCTGCACTGTGAGCATTCCAATTCGCAGTTTCATTTCTTTGCTCCCAGCACAAATTGGCTGGGGATTTTCATCTGGTTTTTGTCTTTGTCTCCCCCGAGCCAGGAGCTCGCATCGTTCTGGATGGGGGTGAAGGAACATGTACATTGTCACACACAACATATCACAATCGTCTGTGGGAATGGCTCGGCAGGGCCTGGAGAAAATTTCTCGTCCATCATTGTGTCTATAAACAGGATCTGGTGCCAAATATTGCAGGTTCCTAATACTGCAGTGGAACGGCGATTCCCAGAATAACAGCAGCTCTCAGCACCTGACTAATACACCCACTCATTTTTAATTTAATACTCACGCAGGTTGCTGGGTGGAATTCTGTGGCTACGATTACAGCATGGTACCCATAACAAAAGAAAATAATAATTTGCCTTGTGCTATGCGCATTTGCACATGTGGTGGCTCAGGAATCCAACCTCAGAAACGACTGACTTCAGAAAAGAAGTCTAATGGTGCCCCTTTTGTTAAGTGAGCCATGTATTTCTGGTCATATGTGGCTCAGGTGATAGGGCTCTCACCTCTGAATCACAAGGTTCTGGGTTGACGTTCCTGCTCCAGGGCCTGACCAGAAATTTAATGGCTGTCTCTCCAGTGCTGCCCAGTACTGAGGGAGTGCTGCACTGTCCTTTGGATGACATCATAGAATCCATCCAGTGCAGAGGAGGCCATTCAGCCCATTGAGTCTGCACCGACCCTTCGAAAGTGTACGCTACCCAGGCCCACTCCCTAGCCCTATCCCCATAACCCCACCTCACCTAACAAAACAATACACAGCTCCAGGGTCCCAGGTTCGATTCCCGGCTGGGTCACTGTCTGTGCGGAGTCTGCACGTCCTCCCCGTGTGTGCGTGGGTTTCCTCCGGGTGCTCCGGTTTCCTCCCACAGTCCAAAGATGTGCGGGTTAGGTGGATTGGCCAGGCTAAATTGCCCTTAGTGTCCTAAAAAAAAATAATGTTAATGGGGGTTGTTGGGTTACTGGTATAGGGTGGATACGTGGGCTTGAGTAGGGTGATCATTGCTCGGCACAACATTGAGGGCCGAAGGGCCTGTTCTGTGCTGTACTGTTCTAATTCTAATACAGCACAAAAACAATGCAGCACAGGAACACGCCCTTCAGCCCTCCAAGCCTGTACTGGTCATGATACTAACCGTGGCCAAAACCCTCAGCACTTCCTTGTGCCGTATCCCTCTATACCCATCCTATCCATGTATTTCTCAAGATGCCTTTTGAACGCCGTTAATGTATCTGCTTCCACAACCTCCCCTGGCAACGCGTTCCAGGCACTCACCACTCTGTGTAAAACACCACTGTACCAACCCACCGAGATGTGACGCCATTTGCCTGTTCGGCCTGATGTAAAAAATCCGGTGGTAGTTTTTGAAGAAGAGCAGGGGGGTTATCCCCGCTGTCAGAGCCAATATTTATCCCTCAATCAACACCGCAAGGACAGAGTATCTGGTCATTATCACATCGCTGTTTTAGGGAGTTCGCTGGCTTTGAAAGCAGACCAAGGCAGGCCAGCAGCACGGTTCAATTCCCGTACCAGCCTCCACGAACAGGCGCCGGAATGTGGCGACTTGGGGCTTTTCACAGTAACTTCATTTGAAGTCTACTCGTTACAATAAGCAATTTTCATTTCATTTCATTTCAAATTGGCTGTTGCGTTTCCTACATTACAACGTAACTACACTTCAAAAGTACTTAATTGTGGGTTAAGTGTTTTCAGATGTCCGGTAGTTGTAAAAAGCTCCATATCAATGCAAGTCTTTCTTTAATTTAGTTAGACTCTATAGATAGAAGATAAATGACCATGGGCAGTGCAGTGGGATTAAAGTAGGCAGCTAGCACTGTGCTCAAACACAATGGGCCGAATGGCCTCCTGTGTTATAATTTCTAACTCACTCACTTCCGATTCCACCTCAGCCATAATGCCCGTCGTTATAAATGTGAAGATTGGAATCTCAGTCTTATTGTTCCAGTGTAAAGGTTCAGGAGACCCGAGAAGGTAAATCCAAAGAGCAATTTATTTTCAACCAAAAGAAAAGGCCGCAACGTGGCATACAGCACATAGGTCCCAACCGGGACTACCAATTATGCCGGTCCCAATCCATGTCAGCTTTTAAGAGGTAATTCTATGAGCCCCAGCTGATGGGCCTCCACCCATTAGTAGGGGAGGTCGTATTCCATGATCCCTATGGGGGCATCAATCGGTTTGTCCCCATGGGTCTCACGAGGGTAATTATATCCAGTAATATGGATTTTTGTATTTGGATGTGGCGTGGCTTCATTATCCTGAGGTAATGTTGGGCTTTCTGCTTGAACTACTGCAGCCTGTATGATGATGAGACTCAGGCAGTGCTATGAAATGAACTTGTCTAATGACTATTTTGAACTGCGCATCTTGCTCGACCACTCAAGAGTCAACCACATGGATGTGGGACTGGAGTCACATTTAGGCCTGGGTGAGGAAGAGAACTTTCACTTCTACTGATTCAGACCCCTTGCAGTGGGATTTCACCTCCTGTTGTTAGGATTACTAACAGTGGCTCATACAAGGGAAATCTGGAAACCAACACAGTACAAGACCTGGCCTGGCCCCGTTCACTCTGACACCTCGGAGTCCGTGAACCAAGGATACTCATACCATGCAAAGACTCCGTACACAGCCGCCCTCACTCCTCTCTGACCACATCCAAGGCAGTGTACTAGCCCTGCCAACACTAGAAGATTTGTGGTGGGCCAACGGGGTACGTATTTAAGAAAGGTGCCCCCAAAGTCCATTGGAGGCCCCCCCCTACAATCAAATCCTACCCATCCCAACCCCAGGCCCCCCCCATCAGACCCACCCCCCATCCGAGACCCCCATCAACTGGGGGCTTGGGAGGGGCAGAATGACACGATAAGGGAAACCCCTCCAAGACACAATCCACTAATTCAGGACCTACAATAGCACACTACTTAGAAAAGGAAGGAGTAGAAACCCCCATAAGTGAGGAACACCAGGATTAGCCAAAGGGTTTCAGACATGGACCAGCACCATATGCCATTACGAAAAGGATACCAGGGCAGGGCAGCATATCCTCATCAGAGACAGAAACACTGCTTCCCCGAAGGAGACCTAAATTGCTAAAGGAGGGCATTCAGGAAGCCACTATATAAGACCACTTGGAGGTGGGTGCTTATCTCCCCCACTAAGCCTACCCTCAAACCAAAGGAGGGCTCCAATAACACCAATCCACAGCATACAGATTCTGATTCCAACCCTGCCACCCACAGACTACCACTTCAGCAGCAGAACCCTATCACGATGGGGAGAGCAGACCAGGAGCCCCTAAAAAGGGACGATTAAGGCTGGGGGAGGGAGAGACACTCAGTCCATTACCCAACAGACCCTCCACCCGACCCAGGTAAACACAGTTACTCCTGCCCTAACCCACGTGATAAAGCAGCCTGGAAGGAGCAGTGCTCCGAGAGCTAGTGTTTGAAACAAACCTGTTGGACTTTAACCTGGTGTTGTAAGATTTCTTACTGTACAACATTCGCAAAGGCAGCCATCATCGTTTTGTTTTTTTAATTTTTGATTTTTAATAAATTTAGAGTGCCCAATTCATTTTTTCCATTTAAGGGGCAATTTAGCGTGGCCAATCCACCTACCCTGCACATCTTTGGGTTGTGGGGGCAAAACTCATGCAAACATGTGGAGAATGTGCAAACTCCACACGGACAGTGACCCAGAGCCGGGATTGAACCTGGGACCTTGGCGCTGTGAGGCTGTAGGGCTAACCCACTGCGCCACCATGCTGCCCGGCAGCCATCATCTTGATGCCGACAGCACTGCCAAGGTGTAGGCTCGCTCACTGGTAAAACTACCACTGCAAACTAGGCCCAATCCCAGCCATCTCCGACTGCCTCAATCTAACAAGGATTTTTTTTGGCTTATCTCCGCTCCTCATCATCAAACTCTAGCCAGGATCTTCCAGGGATATAGTTAGCACAAGACATGTACCCCAAAAGCAAGTAATTATGAAAAATGAAAAACACTTATTGTCACAAGTAGGCTTCAAATGAAGCTACTGTGAAAAGCCCCTAGTCGCCACATTCCGGCGCCTGTTTGGGGAGGCTGGTACGGGAATTGAACCGTGCTGCTGGCCTGCTTTGGTCTGCTTTCAAAGCCAGCGATTTAGCCCTGTGCTAAACCAGCAATGTGCAATGTGCATCAGGATAGAAAAAAGGATGAAAAGATAAGTAGAGCCAGCGCTCACGAAAACAAAGCTGCTCCCGCGCTCACATCACATGACCCCCCCGGCCCCGGCCCCGCCCCCCGGCCTCCTGAAGTGTTTTTTAAAGTTGGGGAGGAGCGATCTATAATGGCTGCGATGCACTCCATAATAAAGCAACCTGATGATGAGTGGCATAGTCCAAAAATGACCCAGTGTGAGATACAGGATGTTAATTAACTGCTGCGGAGGGGATTAAACTGTGAGAAGACGATAGGAACCAGCTGCTTCTATCTAAAATTAAAACAAGACTCTGAGGAAGCTGGAGATTGGAAAGAAAAAGAGCTTAGAGTTCTTGTTTTGTTCAGACTTAAGTTTGTTAGAAGTTGATTTTAGTTGTGTTTGCCTTGTGTCGGGCAGCATGGTGGCACAGTGGTTAGCATTGCTGCCTCACGGCGCTGAGGTCCCAGGTTCAATCCCAACTCTGGGTCACTGTCTGTGTGGAGTTTGCACATTCTCTCCGTGTTTGCTTGGGTTTCACCCCCACAACCCAAAGATGTGCAGGGTAGGTGGATTGGCCACGCTAAATTGCCCCTTAATTGGAAAAAATAATTGGGTACTCTAAATTTAAAAAAAAAGAAAAAAAAAAGTGTTTGCCTTGTGTCTATTTGAATGTGTATTGGGTGTAGTAGTATTCGAGGGTGAGGATGGGGGGGGGGAACGAGGGAGTGTTGGGGGTCATTTACTGACAGTGGCTGCAGATCTTTCATTGGTTAGTCTTGTGATTTGGTTTGGTGGCCATCTTGGGTGGGCCTGGTTGCTGTACCTTTTACATTACTTTTGGGTAATTTCCAGATGGTGGCAGACCATCCGACCAGACCAGACCAAACACCATTTGTTTGGTGACCTGGAATGTCAGGGAGTTGAATGCCAAGTGAAAAGGTCGAGAGTATTTGCTTACCGTAAGAGTTTAAACTCTGATGTGGTGCTTTTGCAAGAGACTCGTTTGCGGGTCAGAGACCAGACAAGGTTGCAGAAAGGTTGGGTAAGACAAGTCTTTCATTCAGTTTTCATGGGAGGGCCAGGGGTGCAGCCATATTAATTTATAAAAGGGTTCGGTTTTCGGCCTCTAAGATCTTGGCCGACTCCAATGGCAGACATGTTATTGTTTGGCGTGGCCAATCCACCTACCCTGCACATCTTTGGGTTGTGGGGGCGAACCCACGCAAACACGGGGAGAATGTGCAAACTCCACACGGACAGTGACCCAGAGCCGGGATCGAACCTGGGACCTCAGCGCTGTGAGGCAGCAATACTAACCACTGCGCCACCGTGCTGCCATGAGTGGGGCTCTGATGCTGGATAATAATTACATAACATTTTTACATCCGTGTTTAATTTTTACACTGGTTTGTCAGGTTCCACTGGGCCCCTGCTGGTTGGCGGTAGGGGTTGTCCCAAGTTTTACCCTTCTGTGTCTTGGTGCGGTTGCCCCCCCCCCCCCCCCCCCCCCCCCCCCCCCCACTCATCTATAGTCTTCTTTCTGCTAGTTGGAAGGCAGGGTTGTGATGAGGAGTTCTCACTCTCCCCTTGGTCTTCAAATCTTTGAAGGAGAGTGGGTCTGCTTGTTACCCCGGTTTCTCCCCTTGCAGGGGAGGCCTGTGCTCTCTCCAGCAAATGGCCCTCTTCCTCATTCCTTCCCTGTTCCCCTCGAGTTCGCCTATCCATATCCCCCCTTTCTCTGTTCCCTCCCTTCCTGCCCCTCCCCTCCAGCTAGCCCCTCCTTCCCCCATTGGCTGCTGATTGCAATCAGATCTGTAAACAGGCTTGTGAATTTGCTCCATGTGTTGTGGAATCTCTACTCGGACCCTCTTGTTTTCAATTTGATTTTCGCCAGCCTCAGGAATTCGGCCATCTCTGAGAGCCATTCAGAGGCCTGGGGCAGTGGCGACTTCTGCTCTAGCAGAAGTCTCTGCCTGGTAATCAGTGAGGGGAATCAGCCCCTTTTCCTGTCCAGAGTTCTGGTTGCTCTGACACCCCGAAGACCACCTCAGATGGGCATGGCTCCATCTTGACCTCCACCACCTTTGACATAGCCTCGAAGAAGGCCGTCCAGAATTCTCTGAGTCTGCGGCAGGACCAGAACATGTGGGTGTAGTTGGCCGACCCCCCCTCCAAGGGAAGAACCCACTCATGTCTGCTTTGTAAGGTGTGCTCTATGCACTACCTGGCCCTGCATCAAGCTTAGCCTGGTGCAGGAGAAGGTGGAATTGACTCTGTGCACTGCCTCAATCCAGAGTTGAACCACCAGTACTCACTTGCCCCAACCCCAAATTTGTTGGCAAGTCGGAAAAAGCTGCAAACACAATTTGAGCAATTATTAACAGACAGAGCGGTGAGCCAATAGCGATGCTTGAGGGGTCTATTTTGTGAATACGGGGAGAAGGCCAGTCACCTATTAGCTCACCACCTTCAGTGGCAGGTGGCTTCCTGGGAAATCGTACAGGTACGCAACTTGAGCGGCAGCCTGGTTTCTGCCCCTCCTCAGGTTAATACAGCTTTTGAATTGTTCTATCGGGGTTTCTATAGATCGGAGCCTCTGGCTGAGGGATGGGTCATGACTGACTTTTTGACAGCTTATCCATCACACCGGCGGAGTTGGAGAGGAGTGATGAGTTAGAATCCCCTTTGAGCCCAGACGAAATTATAAAATGCATTGGGTTGATGCAGACTGGCAAATCTCCTGGCCCGGATGGTTTCCACATTTTCTTTTGTAAAACCTTTATGGAACAGTTGGTGCCTTTAATTCTGCACATTTTTAATGATTCCTAATCCTGGCATTCATTACCCTTTACCCTCACACAAGCCTCTAGCTCCTTGATTCTCAAGAAAGACAAAGAACCAACAGAGTGTGGGTCATTATCGACTAATCTCACTCATGAATGTGGATATTTTGTTTTTTTAAATTATTGGAGATTGTATTTTTTTTAAATTTAGAGTACCCAATTATTTTTTTTTCCAATTAAGGGGCGATTTGGCATGGTCAATTCACCTACCAGACACGTTTTGGGTTGTGGGATGAGGCCCACGCAGACACGGGGAGAATGTGCAAACTCCACATGGGGCCGGAATCGAACCCAGGCCCTCAGTGGCGTGAAGCAGCAGTGCTAACCACTGCGCCATCGTGCCGCCCTTGAATGCCGATGTTAAGTTACTTTCCAAGGTGCTCATGCTGCGACTGGAGCCTTGCCTCCCAGAGGTCACAAGGGTTGACAATTGTTGGCCAATCTTTCGATTTAGATTAGATTTTGATTTATTGTCAAGTGTACCGAGGTGCAGTGAAAGTATTGTTCTGTGTACAGTCTAGGCACATCGTTCCATACATGAAAAACACAGGACAGACGATAAATACACAATGTAAATACATAGACATGGACATCGGGTGGAGCATACAGAGTATAGTGCTGCAACAATAGAAAAGATGCGCAGAGAGATCAGTTCAGTCCATAAGAGAGTCATTCAGGAGTCTGATAACAATGGGGAAGAAGCTGTTTTTGAATCCATTGGTGCGTGTTCTCAGACTTTTGTATCTCCTGCCCGATGGAAGAGGTTGAAAGAGAGAATAACCTGGTTGGGAGGGGTCTTTGATTATGCTGCCCCCTTTCCCAAGGCAGCGGGAGGTGTAAACAAATTCAATGAATGGGAGATGGATTTGCGTGATCGACTTGGCTGTGTTCACGACTCTCTGAAGTTTCTCCCGGTCTTGGGCCGAGCAGTTGCCATACCAGGCTGTGATGCAGCCAGATAGAGTGCTTTCTATGGCGCATCTGTAAAAATTGGTAAGAGTTGATGTGGTCATGTCAAATTTCCTTAGTTTCCTGAGGAAATATAGGTGCTGTTGTGCTTTCTTGATCGTAGAGTCGACGAGATTGAACCAGGACAGATTGTTGGTGATGTGCACTCTTTGGAATTTGAAGCTGTCAACCATCTCCACCTCAGCACCATTGATGAGATAGGAGTGAGGACGGTACTTTGCTTCTTGAAGTCAATGATCAGCTCTTTAATTTTGCTGACGTTCAGGGAGAGATTGTTGTCATTACTCCTGTATTCTGACTCATTGTTGTGTTTGAGATCCGACCCATTACGGTTGTGTCAGCAGCAAACTTGTAGATGGAGTTGGAGCCACGTTTTAGAACATAGAACAGTACAGCACAGAACAGGCCCTTCGGCCCCCGATGTTGTGCCGAGCAATGATCACCCTACTCAAACCCACGTATCCACCCTATACCCGTAACCCAACAACCCCCCCCTTAACCTTACCTTTTAGGACACTACGGGCAATTTATCATGGCCAATCCACCTAACCCGCACATCTTTGGACTGTGGGAGGAAACCGGAGCACCTGGAGGAAACCCACGCACACACGGGGAGGACGTGCAGACTCCACACAGACAGTGACCCAGCCGGGAATCGAACCTGGGACCCTGGAGCTGTGAAGCATTTATGCTAACCACCATGCTACCGTGCTGCCCCCAGTTTACCACACAGTTGTGTGTGTATAAGGGAACTAAGTACGCAGCCTTGCAGGTCCCTTGTATTGAGGACTATCATGGAGGAGGTGTCGGTGTTTATCCTTACTGATTGTGGTCTGTAGATCAGGAAGTCGAGGATCCAGTTGCAGAGGGAAAAGTCCTAGATTTTGGAGTTTGGATATGAGCTTGACTGGGATTATAGTGTTGAAGGTGGAGCTGTAGTCAATGAATAGGAGTCTGATGTAGGAGTCTTTGTTGTCGAGATGCTCCAGGGATGTGTGTAGGGCCAGGGAGATAGTGTCTGTTGTGAACTGGTTGTGGTGGTATGCGCATTGCAATGGATCAAGGCATTCTGGAAGTATGGAGTTGATGTGTTTCATGACCAATCTCGAGATGCACTTCATAATGATAAATGCCAAGGCTACCAGATGGTAGTCGTTGAGGCACTTTGCCTGGTTCTTCTTTGGCACTGGCATGATAATGGTCTATATGATGGTGTTATGATAGTGTGAGTAGGGAGTAGAGAGAGGTTGAAGATGTCTGCATACACACCCGCCAGTTGGTCTGCACAGGATCTGAGTGCACAACCAGGGACCGCATCAGGCCCCATCAATATTCATCGCCTGCTAAACATTGTACTTTTCCCCTCCTCAATGCCCGTACCGGAGGTGATTGCTTCCCTGGATGCTGAAAAGACATTTGATAGAGTGGAATGGGAATATCTGTTTGAGATTCTTGGGAGGTTTGGATTTGGCCATAAGTTTATTTCCTGGATTCGATAGCTGTATAGGGCCCCCACTTCTAGTGTTCATACGGATGCCCTGACCTCTGGTTACTTTCCGTTGAATAGGGACACAGGACAGGTGAGTCCACCATCTCCACTCCAGTTTGCTTTGGCAATAGAACTGCTTGCTATTGCAAATAGGTCCTATTTTGTGGAGGGGGATAAATCAAGGAGGGGTGGAGCATTGGCTGTCCCTTTACGGGATGACCTACTTCACTATATTATGGACCTAGTACCCCCAATGGACGATAAATGAAGCTGCTTAGGAATTTTGGCTCCTTCTCTGTGTACAAGTTAAACTTGGATAAGAGTGAATGTTTCCTGGTCAACCCCCGGAGATGAGAGCCCAACTGGGGACACTACCTTTCTGCCTTGCCAAGATGAGCTTTTGTTGTCTGGGGGTCTGGGTGGTCCACAATTGGGCCTTCCTTCATAAATTAAATTGCACTAATCTGATTGATGGTGTCAAGTCAGACTTGCAGAGTTGGGATAGTCTCCCCCTGTCCTTGGTGAATAGGGTTCAGACTATTAAAATGAACATGCTCCTGAGATTTTTATTTATTTTTCAATATCTGCCCATTTGACACCTCAAGTCCTTTTCTTGTCAACAAATTAATGTCCTCCTTTATTTGGGCAGGTAAGATTCCAAGGATCCGTGGGCTTTGCTCCAACGAGACAGACAATCAGGGAGCTTGGCCCTACTCAATTTATTGTTCTTTTTTTTAAATTTTAGAGTACCCAATTAATTTTTTCCAATTAAGGGACAATTTGGCATGGCCAAGCCACCTAGCCTGCACATCTTTTGGGTTGTGGGGGCGAAACCCATGCAAACACGGGGAGAATGTGCAGACTCCACACTGTGTCCCAGAGCCGGGATCGAACCTGGGACCTCGGCGCCATGAGGCAGCAGGGCTAACCGACTGCGCCATCGTGCTGCCCCTCAATTTATTGTTTAATCATTGGGCAGCCAATATTCAAAAGATATTGTTGTGGTTCAGTGATCGTGGTTCCATATGGGGACAAATGGAAGCGGGCTACTGCACGGTTTCTAGCCTTTGCACAATAGTTATTGCATCATTGACTTTCTCTCCAGTCAGATTTTCCCTAAATCCAGTCCACCTTGAGAATTTGGAAGCAGTTCAGACAGCAGATTAGGCTCTGTTCCATGTCTTTGCTCGCCCCCTTCTGCAGCAACCACCTTTTTCTGCCAGCGGGCTTGGACTTAACGTTTAAGTCACGGGAGGGAAGGGTTTGGCGACCAGTTTGTGGAGGTGAGGTTTGCCAGTTTTAAGGAGTTGACGGAGAAATCTAAGCTACCTGGTTCCAGTGTTTTCAGGAATTTTCAGATTTGCGATTTTTCAGGTAAGGCTTTCCTCTCATTTCCCTTGGTACCACCTTCTTCACTGTTGAAAAGGATTTTGTCTTTGGCCGGGACTAATGGGGAGAATATTTTAGGCATATATGGCAAAATCCTCCCAGCGGAATCATATGATCTTCCCTCCATACCAGGCAACATTCTTGTAAATCTCCTCTGCACCCGTTCCAAAGCTTCCACATCCTTCCTATAATGTGGCGACCAGAACTTCACACAATACTCCAAATGCGGCTGCACCAGAGTTTTGTACAGCTGCAACATGACCTCATGGCTCCGGAACTCAATCCCTCTACCAATAAAGGCCAACACACCATAGGCCTTCTTCACAACCCTATCAACCTGGGTGGCAACTTTCAGGGATCTATGTACATGGACACCGAGATCCCTCTGCTCATCCACACTACCAAGAATTTTACCATTAGCCAAATATTCCGCATTCCTGTTTTTCTTTCCAAAGTGAATCACCTCACACTTCTCTACATTAAACTCAATTTGCCACCTCTCAGCCCAGCTCTGCAGCTTATCTATGTCCCTCTGTAACCTGCAACATCCTTTCACACTGTCTACAACTCCACCGACTTTAGTGTCGTCTGCAAATTTACTCACCCAACCTTCTGTGCCCTCCTCTAGGTCATTTATAAAAATGACAAACAGCAACGGCCCCAGAACAGATCCTTGTGGTACGCCACTCGTAACTGAACTCCATTCTGAACATTTGCCATCAACCACCACCCTCTGTCTCCTTTCAACTAGCCAATTTCTGATCCACATCTCTAAATCACCCTCAATCCCCAGCCTCCGTATTTTCTGCAATAGCCGACCGTGGGGAACCTTATCAAACGCTTTACTGAAATCTATATACACCACATTAACTGCTCTCCCCTCGTCTACCTGTTCAGTCACCTTCTCAAAGAACTCGAAGAGGCTGAGTTAACCCCGCCTCCAGGGCGGGGTATAAATACCCAGTACTCCCGGCGGTCGTCCTTATACTGTAATCAACCGCAGGGCTAACATCTAGCTGATTAAAGCCATACTTTTGTCCAGCAACTCGTCTCGCGTTCAATTGATGGTACATCAGACTGAAGACGAGAAGTCTACAAATCATCTCGTTGGGATTGGGTGGATGTCCTTTTTAACACCCGGGTTGCCCTTCACATTTTTAAATGCGGTTTTTCCACTGGTTTTCTGGAACCTTCTTCGTTTGCACCTGGGCTGCTCTGGCATTGGCACAAGTAATAGATTCAACCTGTTAATTCTACCAGTTCATTCTGTTACCGCGTCAGTAAAACCCAGCAGTGTGATGGCTTCAGATGGAAATGAAGGTTAAGAATAGGGACAGGAAGAATGGAGCCGTTAGGAGACCAGTTGCCATGGTGACGGGTTGAAGGCTAATGCGGCTTGGGTGGGAGTTTCCTTAACGAAACACAGTGTTTGTTGTGGGCACACAGCTTGTGAAAAAACTATGGTGATGACATGAATACAGCTGAGGTGCTGAGAAACAAATTTAAAGTGGTAATTAATTGGCCTTCGAAAGATTTTAAAAAAAATTTAGAGTAGCCAATTATTTTTTCCAATTAAGGGGCAATTTAGCATGGCCAATCCACCTAACCTGCACATCTTTGGGTTGTGGGGGTGAAACCAACGCAGACACGGGGAGAATGTGCAAACTCCACACGGACAGTGATTCAGGGCCGGGATTTGAACCCGGGTCCTCAGCGCCGTAGGCAGCAATGCTAACCACTGTGCCACCGTGCTGCCCAGCCTTCGAAAGATTTAAGTGAAAACACACAAATACTGCATATATCTGATTTATCTTCCCAGAATTGCTTGAACGTTGCAGGTTTCAAATGCTAAGCAGCAATCAAAACAGCACAATAACTTCGGGAAGGCTGGATCGAGACTGAACACTTTCTGATACAGAGGTTGAAGCTTCCTTGAAAGTGTCAGTTAACCAATGCAAAGGGAGCTTGCATTTCTTTGAACTGGCTGGCCTGGAGCGATTGTCTGGTTTGCACAGTGTGGCTGTCCCTGAAGTCAGGGAGGGTTTTGCCACAGAAAATGACTGACGTGTTATTTCCCCTGATGGTCATAGAGAACCAGGGCACGATTTAACGGAAATTAATCCCCCTGTTGGGTACATTTAGCTGGGTGATTCCTGGCGTTGGCAGCGCTGAGAACAACCCCGCTATTAAATGGGACCCTGCTTAATTTATGGGCCTCGGCGAGGAACGCCCCACCAAGGCCACACTTAGTCCAATTTCCTGCACAAACGAACTCTGCTCGCATGTGCAGGAAGAGATTGTGCCCCAGTCCCTGAAATCCCCAACACATCCTGCGGAACCCACCCCCCCCTCCATCCCAAACCCCAATGCACCAACGAGGGGGTCTTCGAGCCCCCTGCACCCCACCTCATAAGAGCAAGGCACCCCGGGCCCTAACCCAGGTGTGGGCAAGGTGTCACCTGGGCACCGCCAGCCGAGAACCCTGGCAGTACCCCATCCAGCTTGGCCCTGGCACCTGGGCACCAGTGCCAGAGTGTCCAGGTGGCACTGTCAGGCTGGCAGAGCCATGGTACCGGGTGCATCGGGATGCCAGGGTACCACCCTGCCCAGATCCTGATCATTAATGGGCTCCCGATCATCGGGGAGACGCCCCAAGTGCCGGTACACCTGGCCCACGTTGGTGGAAACCAGTGGTAAACGGCGCTCACTCACTTTGTGTCTCTGAGGAGCGGGCGTTAGATCTCATGCCTTGGGTAACTCAGGCGCGAACGTATTCAGTAAGCCTGACTGACTGCAGGGCAGCACGGTGGTCCAGTGGTTAGCACTGCTGCCTACGACGCTGAGGACCCGGGTTCGATCCCGACCCCGGGTCACTGTCTGTGTGGAGTTTCCACTTTCTCCCCGTGTCTGCGTAGGTTTCACCTCCACAACCCAAAGATGTGAATTGGAAAAATAATAATTGGGTACTCTAAATTTATGAAAAGAAAAGTAAGCCTACAGCACACTTGAATATGCAAATCTGTAGGATCCAGATCGTGATGCCTCGCGAGATCTCGTTACGTCTTGCGAGGCGTAACAAAGATGTTAAATCTCATGAGAGGCCTCATGCAAGATTTAATGGCCTCATCGTGTCCTGAGTCAGGTGCAGCAAAGCCTGTAGATCACGGTCCAAGTGGTTAAAATTCCTCTCCCTCGCCCACTGGTTAACACATCTGCATCGGTTTCTCTGTATCATTGTAGCAATTAATTAAGCAGAAAAAGTGAAGGAGCCTTGATTCATGCACGGAACTTGGATGTGGTTGATGTAACGGAGACTTGGTTAAAAAAGGGTCAGGACTGGCAGCTAAATATCCCAGGATATAGATGTTTTAGGCGAGACAGGGAGGAAGGTAAAAGGTGGGGGAGTTTCAATGCTGGTTAGAGAACATATTACAGCTGTACAAAGGGAGGACACCATGGAAGAATCAAGTAACGAGGCACTGTGGGTAGAGCTCAGAAACAGGAAGAGGGCAGTCACTATGATGGGGGTGTACTACAGGTCTCCCAACAGCCCACGGGAAGTTGAAGAACAGATATGTAAGCAGATTCTGGATAGATGAAATAATAGGGTTGTTGTAGTGGGAGACTTTAGTTTCCTGATATTGACTGGAAATCTTCAGGGCTAGGGGTCTGGATGGTGAAGAATTTGTTAAGTGTGTCCAGGAAGGTTTTTTGGAACAATATGTGGATAGTTCGACTTGAGAATGGGCTATATTGGACCTCGTACTGGGGAACGAACCAGCTTTCAGAAACTCATGAAAAAGGATGAGTGTTGTCCTAGATAAGGTGCTAAATTGGGGGAAGGCTAACTACAAACAGATGAGGCAGGATTTGGAGGCTGTTATTTGGGAGAGGCTGTTTGAGGGTAAATCCACATTTGGCATGTGGGAGTCTTATAAGGAGCAGTTGATGCAAGACAGGCATGTGCCAGTAAAAAGGAAGGACAGGAAAGGCAGGATTCGGGAAACATGGGTGACCAGGGACATTGCGAATCTTGTCAAAAAGAAAAAAGATGCATATGTGAGGTACAGCCAACTATAAACAGATGAAGCACTTGAGGAATACAAGGAAAGTAGAAAAGAGCTCAAGCAGGGAGTTAGGAGGGCAAAAAGGGGTCATGAAATGTCCTTGGCAGACAGGATTAAGAAGAATCCCAAGGCATTTTATACGTATATTAGGAACAAGAGGGTAGCTAGAGAAAGAGTGGGTCCACTCATGGACAAAAGAGGGAAATTATGTGCAGAACCAGAGGAAGTAGGTGAGGTCCTTAATGAGTATTTTGCATCAGTATTCACAAAGGAGAGGGACACTTTGGTTGGTGGTGTCTCAGTGGGATGTGTAAACACTTCAGAACAGGTCATTATTACGAGGGGGGGGGGGAAGTGTTAAGTGTGTTAAAAAATATTAAGGTAGACAAATCCCAGGGCCAGGTGGCATCTATCCCAGATTACTGAGGGAGACAGGAGATGGAATCGCTGGGTCTCTGACAGAAATCTTTGTGTCCTCATTGGCCACAGGTGAGATCCCAGAGGATTGGAGGATAGCCAATGTTGTACCGTTATTTAAGAAGGGTTTCGGGCAGCACGATGACGCAGTGGGTTAGCCCTGCTGCCTCACAGTGCTGAGGTTCCAGTTTCGAATCCGGCTCTGGGTCACTGTCCATGTGGAGTTTGCATATTCTCCCCATGTTTGCGTGGGTTTTGCCTCCACAACCCAAAGATGTGCAGGCTAGGTGGATTGGCCACGCTAAATTGCCCCTTAATTGGAAAAAATAAATTGGCAACTCTAAATTTATTTTAAAAAAAAGAAGGGTTTCAAGGATGATCTGTGTAATTATAGCCCAGTGAGCTTGACGTCAGTGATAGTGAAATTGTTGGAAAAGATTCTCAGAGATAGGATCTATGCACATTTGGAAGTGAATGGTCTTATTAGCGACAGACAGCATGGTTTTATACAAGGGAGGTCATGTCTCACTAATTTGATTTAATTTTTTGAGGAGGTGGCAAAAATGATTGACGAGGAAAGGGCTGTGGATGTTGTCCACATGGACTTTAGTAAAGCATTTGATAAGGTCCCTCATGGCAGGCTGATGCAAAAGATTAGATCACATGGGGTCAGGGGTGAACTAGCTGGATGGATCCAGAACTGGCTTGGCCATAGAAGACACAAGGTAGCAGTGGAAGGGTTTTTTTCTGAATGGAGGTCTGTAACTAGTGTGTTCCGCAGGGATCAGTACTGGGGCCTCTGCTGTTTGTAATATATAAATGACTTGGAAGAAAACGTAGCGGGTCTGATTAGCAAGTTTGCGGATGATACTATGATTGCAGGTTTGCGGATAGTGATGAAGATTGTTGGAGAATACAACAGAATATAGATAGGCTGCAAAATTGGGCAGAGAAATGGCAGATGGAACTTAACCCGCACAAATGCGAAGTGATGCATTTTGGTAGATCTAATTCAGGTGGGAGCTATAAAATAAATGGCAGAACCATCAGGAGCAAAGAGACACAGATCTGGGCGTGCAGGTCCACAGATCCTTAAAAGTGGCAGCACAGGTGGAAATGGTTGTAAAGAAAGCATACGGCATGCTTGCTTTTATAGGACGGGGTATTGAGTATAAAAGCTCAAAAATTATGTTACAATTATATAGAACGTTGGTGAAGCCACATTTGGAATACTGTGTCCAATTCCGGTCACCACACTACCAGAAGGACGTGGAGGCTTTGGAGAGAGTACAGAAAAGGTTTACCAGGATATTGCCTGGTGTGGAGGGTATAAGCTATGAGGAGAGATTGAATAAACTGGGATTGTTCTCCCTAGAGAGACGGAGGCTAAGGGGTGACCTGATAAAAGTTTATTAAATTATTAGGGGTATAGATATGGTGAACAGTTGAAGGCTTTTTCCCTAGGTGGAAATGACAATTACAAGAGGGCACAAGTTCAAGGGGAGGGGGGAAATGTTCGGTGGAGATGTGCGGGGAAAATGTTTTACACAGAGGTTGGTGGTGGCCTGGAGAGTACTGCCAAGTGAGGTGGTTGAGGCAGATATGTTAGACACCTTTAAGGCTTATCTGGATAGGCACATGAAGACGGGGTATAGAAGGATACAGGTGGTTGGTCCAGCTAGGACACATGATCGGCGCAGGCTTGGAGGGCCGAAGGGCCTGTTCCTGTCCTGTATTGTTCTTTGTTCTTTTTGTAATTAGCCCGCAGTGAAAGTTTAACCCCCCTCCCTCCCCACCCCCAAATTACCACCACAATCGGTGATTCTTGTCTTCCTGTTAGGCCATGAGTGAAAGGACGAATCTGAAAAGCAGGAAAGTTGCGTGAAATTTGTATCCGACTTTGGCTGGACCATGCTAAGCATACCGTGTCCAATTCTGAATTCATCAAGCGGATGTCTAGGCATTGGAGAATGGATTTACAATGAAGATACTAGCGCTGCATGGTCTGCCCAGCAGGAAAGATTGAACCAGGCCTGGGCTGTCTTTCCTCAAAAAGAAAAATCTGAAAATATTTAGATAGGGTGGACATCAAAAATGCCTTTCCATTTGTAGGGCAAAGAAAAACTATGTGCAATAAGCATCAAGGGGCATGGGAGGAGTGCGGGAGCCCGGCATTGAGTTTGACTCTAACTGTTAGAGGGTCAGCCATGATCATATTGAATGGCAGAGCAGTCTCGAAAGGCCAAATGGTCTATTCCTGCTCCTATTTTCTATGTTTCCATATTCATACAAAAATAAATGCTGTCGGAAATTCAAGAAGAACACCTTTACTCAAGTGTGCAGTGAGAAATTGTAACCTGCTGCCCCGTGGGGTGGTAAAGGTGAATAGCATGGATGGTTTTAAGGCGATTCCCAGATTAACACGTGAGCTAGGAAGGAACCAAGAGTAGGATTAGAGGAAGAGTGTTGGGATGAGGCTTGGGAACATAAGCACTAACATGAACGAGTTGGGCCAAATGGCCTCAGGTGTACATTTTATGTAATACAACACCAGAGCATATTAGCTTGGGGTTACTGAAAGGAGCTAAGTTAATACAGTAATTTGCCCCACATTGTTCCAGCATCAAACACATGTACGAGTTCTCTTAACGTCTCAAATTATTCCAGACTATTTTCTTGTCAGGTACAAAAATCAACAAACATTGTCGAACAGGAACAAAAAGCACCCAAAAACTGAATGGGATATTGGCCTTTATTTTTTTTTTTATAAATGTTTTTATTCAGTTTTCGTATTTTATATTGAACAAATTACAAATTGTTAGGAGAGAGAAAAAAAAACAAACAAAAACAAACACGCAAAAATTAACATACATATTTACAGGTAAGCATCTTCGTAGTAGTAACTGCGCCCCCCCCCCCCCCCCTCCCCCCCTCAACATGTTTATTTAGCTTGGTTTTGGGCCTTAGCTAGCCATCGAACCCCCGTAACGAACCTGTAGCCCCCCCCCCCCCCCTCCCGCTACCTTCCCCCGACTATTCTTCCTCTTGTACATTGGCCACAAATAGGTCCCGGAACAGTTGCATGAATGGCTCCCACGTTCTGTGGAAGCCGTCGTCCGACCCTCGGATGGCAAATTTGATTTTCTCCATTTGGAGAGATTCCGAGAGGTCGGACAGCCAGTCCGCAGCTCTGGGCGGTGCTGCTGACCGCCAGCCAAACAGGATTCTACGGCGGGCGATCAGGGAGGCAAAGGCAAGGGCATCCGCCCTCCTCCCCAGGAATAGATCTGGCTGTTCTGAAACCCCGAAGACCGCCACTATCGGGCATGGCTCCACCCTCACTCCCACCACTTTGGACATAACCTCGAAGAAGGCTGTCCAGTACTCCACGAGTCTGGGGCAGGACCAGAACATGTGGGCGTGGTTGGCCGGGCCTCTTTGGCACCGTTCACATCTGTCTTCCACCTCCGGGAAGAACCTACTCATACGGGTTCTTGTTAAGTGGGCTCTATGTACCACTTTTAGTTGCGTCAGGCTGAGCCTTGCGCACGTGGAGGTGGAGTTGACCCTATGCAGTGCTTCGCTCCAGAGTCCCCACCCGATCTCCATCCCCAGGTCGTCCTCCCATTTCCTCCTTGTTGCGTCCAGTACGGTGTCGTCCCTATCTACCAGTCGGTCATACATGTCACTACAGTTCCCTTTCTCTAGGATACTTGCGTCCAGTAGGTCTTCCAGTAGTGTCTGTCGTGGCGGTTGTGGGTACGTCCTTGTCTCCTTTCGTAGGAAGTTTTTGAGCTGCAGGTACCGTAGCTCGTTCCCCCCAGCTAGCTGAAATTTCTCTGTCAGTTCGTCCAGTGTTGCGATCCTGTCGTCCGTGTATAGGTCCCTGACTGTCAGTGTCCCCCCGTCCTGCCTCCACCTTTTGAAGGTGGCGTCGGTCAGTGCTGGTTTGAACCTATGGTTGTTGCAGATGGGAGCCCTGTTCGACATTTTGGTCAGGCCAAGTTGCTGCCGCAGTTGGTTCCAGGATTGGAGGGTGGCTGTCACCACTGGGCTGCTGGAGTGTTTTTTGGGTGGGGATGGGAGTGCTGCCGTGGCGAGGGCCCGGAGGGAGGTTCCCATGCAGGAGGCCTCCTCCGCACGCACCCACTCAGCTTCTGGCTCCTGGATCCATCCCCTTACTCGCTCGGCTGTTGCTGCCCAGTGGTAGAATTGTAGATTCGGGAGGGCTAACCCTCCCCTGGTTTTTGTTTTTTGTAAGACCTTCTTTGGGATCCTAGCATTTTTACCCCCCCCATACGAACGCCATGATGAGTTTGTCCAGCGCTTTGAAAAAGGCCTTGGGGATGTAGATCGGAATGGATCTAAACAGGAAGAGGAACCTGGGCAGTACGTTCATTTTGATCGTCTGAACTCTCCCCGCGAGGGAGAGCGGGAGTGTGTTCCATCTTTGCAGGTCCTTTTTAACTTCCTCCGTCAGGCTGGTGAGGTTCCATTTGTGGATCCCTTTCCAGTCATGGGCTATTTGGATCCCCAGGTAGCGGAATTTATGTCGGGCTTGTTTGAACGGCAGCCCCTTTAGTGCTGCCCCCCCCCCCCCCCCCTTGCGGGTGTAATGGGAAGATCTCACTTTTGCTCATGTTGAGTTTGTAGCCCGAGAAGGCTCCAAACTCTTTCAGGAGCGCGATGATTCCGTCCATGCTGCTTTGTGGGTCCGAGATATAGAGGAGCAGATCATCCGCATAGAGTGAGACTCTGTGCTCTCTACCTCCCCTTCGGATCCCCCTCCAATTTTTTGCTGCCCTGAGCGCGATTGCTAGCGGTTCGATTGCTAGTGCGAACAGCAGCGGGGACAGTGGGCATCCTTGTCTGGTGCCCCTGTGCAGCTGGAAGTATTGGGAGTTGGTATTGTTGGTCTGTACACTCGCCATGGGAGCGTTGTACAGGAGCTTTACCCAAGCGGTGAACCCTGTTCCAAGCCCGAACCGCTCCAGTACCTCTATGAGGTATTTCCATTCGACTCTGTCGAAGGCCTTTTCTGCGTCCAGGGAGACGATCACCTCTTGTGTTCTCTCCCCGGAGGGGGTCATTATCACGTTCAGCAGGCGCCTGATGTTCGCGGTCAGCTGTCTACCTTTGACAAAGCCCGTCTGGTCCTCTGTGACCACCTCAGGTACACAGTCTTCTAGCCTTTTGGCTAGGATTTTGGCCAGTATTTTGGCGTCTGCATTCAGCAGAGATATGGGTCTGTATGACCCACATTCCGTTGGGTCTTTGTCTTTCTTAGGTATCAGCGAGATTGAGGCCTGTGCTAACGTGGGTGGCAACGTGCCCCTAGCTAGCGAGTCTGTGAACATCTCCCGCATGTGCGGGGCCAGCGCTGTCGCAAATTTTTTGTAGAAGTCCGCCGGGAATCCGTCCGGTCCCGGCGCCTTCCCCGCCTGCATGGAGCTAATGCTGTCCATGATCTCTCCCAGTGCTAGTGGTGCTTCCAGATCCCGTTTTCTGCCCTCTCCCACAACTGGTATGTTCAGTCCGTCAAGAAACCGGTTCATCCCAGCCTTCCCCGTTGGGGGCTCTGAGGTGTACAGCTCTTGGTAGAAGGCCTTGAAGGTTTTGTTAATCTTCTCTGGTTCTGTTTCCAACGTGCCTCTGGTATCTCTGATTTGCGCAATTTCTCTGCTGGCTGCCTGCTTTCTCAGCTGGTGGGCCAACAGGCGGCTGGCTTTGTCTCCGTGTTCGTATAGGGCCCCGCGTGCCTGGCGGAGTTGGTGTACTGCTTTCCTGGTGGAGAGCAGGTCAAAGTTCCTTTGTAATTCTTTTCTCTCCGCCAGGAGTTCTACAGTCGGGGCCTCGGAGTATTTATGGTCTACCTCCAGTATGGAGTCGACCAGCTTCTGCCTAGCCACCCTTTCCTCCCTATCTCTTTGCGCTTTGTAGGCTATGATTTCCCCTCTTAGTACGGCCTTAAGCGCTTCCCAGAACGTGGAGGGTGAGACCTCCCCGTTTTGGTTGATCTCAGTGTACTCCGCTATGGCCTGCGCTATCCTTTCGCTGAAGGCCTTGTCAGCTAGTAAGGCACCGTCCAACCTCCATTTGGGGCGCTGGGCCCTTCCCGTCTCTAGCCGCACATCCATGTAGTGTGGAGCGTGGTCTGATATCACAATTGCGGAGTATTCCACCTTGTCTATCTCTGGAAGCACCGTTTTCCCCACCACAAAGAAGTCAATTCTGGTGTACACGTTGTGTACTGGGGAGAAGAAAGAGAATTCTTTCTCCCCCGGGTGGGCGAATCTCCAGGGGTCTACTGCTCCCATCTGCTCCATATAGTGGCTGAGTTCCCTTGCCATGTTTGAGGTTTTCCCCGTTCTGGGGCTTGATCTGTCCGTCGTTGGGTCCTGTACACAGTTGAAGTCCCCCCCATGATTAGTCGGTGCGTCGCTATGTCCGGGATTTCTGCCATGGTCTTTTGGATGAAGCTCGTGTCGTCCCAGTTGGGCGCGTACACGTTAACTAGAACTACCGGCGCCCCATCCAGGGCCCCGCTGACCATGACATACCGTCCCCCTGGGTCCGTAACCGTCTTTGTCGCCCTAAACATTGTCCTCTTGCCAATCAGGATCGCCACCCCCCCTGGCCCTTGCCCCATAACAGGAATGATAGGTTTGTCCCACCCAGCCCTTTCTTACCCGCAGTTGGTCCCGCTCCCTCAAGTGCGTCTCTTGGAGGAAGACTATGTCGGCCCTCATGTTTCTAAGGTGGGTGAGGACTCTAGATCTCTTCACTGGGCCGTTAAGTCCCCTTACGTTCCAGGTGACTATTCTGGTGGGGGGCTTCTGCCCCCTTGCTCCTGTGGGGTTAACCATATTTGTCCGGTGGACGCGCCCCTGCCCTCTGGGGTTTCCCTATGTTAGGGGGCCGTCCAGGATGTCCACTATCACTGCTCTCCCCATGCGGTCGGGTCCCTGCGCTCCGGGGTTCCCCCTTGTCCCGGGGACACCCGCCATGGCCGTCCACTTTGTGTCCGCCACGCGGGTAGTCCCCTGCACTCCGGGGGGCCCCTTCACCCACAGACCGTACTGGGTGGGTGCTTGCAGCAGTTCCCTGTTTCGAGCCCTTGTCTGTGGCACTTTGTGGCCCTATTCCCTTACTGGCCTCTTTTGTCCCTTCGTCCCTGCGTTTCCCCTCCCTGGTCTCTCGCCCCCCGGGTGCCCCCCCCCCCCCGCTCTATCCCTTTCGGGGATACCCCTGTGTACCCCTCCATTGCCCCCTCTCCCCCATTCCTGTCCCCATTTGCTCTCCCACCTTTGATGGGTGATCCCCCCCCTCCCCTGCCTGGCGCCTTCCCCCCTGTTGGGGGTGCGCTGCGGCCCTGCTCTGTTGCGCGCCCCCTTCGCTAGCTTTCCTGCTAGCACGGTGGCTCCCCTCTCGGAGGTTGCTGTCCCGCTTCCCCTCTCCCCTCTCCAGTACTCCCGTTCCCTCGTGCCGGGGCCTGGCCTCCCACCTGGAGCGGGCCCTAGGGCATTGGGTTGTTTTCCGTTCTGGGTGTTTCTGCCAGGGGGGAGGGGGCTGGCTTTGCCTCGCCCCTCCCCACCCCCCCGTCGGCATGACGTGTCTCCTTGCCATGGGCCCCTCGTCCCTACTTCCCATGGCGTTTTTCCAGCCCGTGCTCCTCGACGAATCTATTCGCCTCGGCAGGGGCTGTAAAGAAATATTCCTTGTGTTGGTATGTGACCCAGAGTTTTGCTGGGTACAGCATACCAAAACGTACTTTGTTCTTATAGAGAGCTGCTTTCGCTCTGTTGAACTCCGCCCGTCTCTTAGCTATGTCCGCTCCAAAATCCTCGTAGATTCGGATGGCGTGCCCGTCCCAATTGCAGGCTCTATTCTCCTTGGCCCAGCGCAGGATTGTCTCCCTGTACCGGTGCAGTCTGGCTATAACTGCTCTCGGTTTTTCCCCTTCCTTGGGCTTCGGGCGCAGTGACCGATGAGCTCTGTCCATTTCCGGTGGGGTGGGAAAAGTTTCCCGCCCCACTAAGGAGCCCAGCATCGCAGCCACGAATGTTGTGGGATTTCTACCCTCTATCCCCTCTGGCAGGCCCACTATCTTGATATTTTGCCTTCTCGAGCTGATCTCCTGGTCGTCTACCCTGCCCTTCAGGCTCCCCTGTGTTGCACTCAGTTTCACCATTCCCCTCTCCAGGGATATGACCCGGTCGCTCGCGTCAGTCGCTGCCTTCTCCAGCTCTTTAATGGTTGCCCCCTGGGCTTCCAGTATCTTCCCTTGGGCTTCCAGTATCTTCCCTTGGGCATCCACTTTCTTCTCCAATCTGGTCAGAACCTGCTGCACCCCTGACATGGCCCTGGTCACTGCTGCCTGTGCTGCGGCCTCTGCGTCTGCTTTTAACTCTGCCTTGAATGCCTGCAGCTGCTTATTGGCCTTTATTTTGAGAGGGAGGAATACAAAGGCCAGGACTTGATGTTCCATTTGCACAGAGCCTTGTCTCAACCCTGTCTGGAGAACTGTGTTCAACTTTGGCCACTGCCCTTCAGGAAAGATATATTGACCTTCGATGGTGTGAACTGCAAATTTTACAGAATAATTCCACAGTTCAAAAGGTTAAGATGTAAGAATAGGCCACAAAATATGGCTTGAATTTCTTTTGGAAAGGTGAGAGGTGAGCTGATTGAGGTGTATCAAATGTTGAAGGGATTGATTGGGTAGATACCCCTGAATAATTTTCCTCCAGTGAAGGAGTCCATGACAGGAGAGTTTAGTCTAAAAATTAGTGCCAGACTGCATGGAGATGGAGTTAAATGTAGAAACACTGTTTCACATCAATCACACAACTTGGGAATCAATAGATTTTCATTTGGCTAAGATATCAGCTCAGGGATATTGAGTATTGGTGAGGAACTTTGGTATTTGGGCAGCACGGTAGCACAAGTGGATAGCACTGTGGCTTCACAGCGCCAGGGTCCCAGGTTCGATTCCCCACTGGGTCACTGTGCGGAGTTTGCATGTTCTCCCCGTGTCTGCGTGGGTTTCCTCCGGCTGCTCCGGTTTCCTCCCACAGACCAAAAACGTGCAGGTTAGGTGGATTGGCCATGATAAATTGCCCTGAGTGACCAAAAAGGTTAGGAGGGGTTATTGGGTTACGGGGATAGGGTGGAAGTGAGGGCTTAAATGGGTCAGTGCAGACTCGATGGGCCAAATGGCCTCCTTCTGCACTGTCTGTTCTATGTTCTAACTGGAGATAAGCTAGAAATCAGCCATGATCTGCCCCAGGGTTTGATCCCGGCTCTGGGTCACTGTCCGTGTGGAGCTTGCACATTCTCCCCGTGTTTGCGTGGGTTTCGCCCCCACAACCCAAAGATGTGCAAGGTAGGTGGATTGAACACGCTAAATTGCCCCTTAATTGGAAAAAATTAATTGGGTACTCTAAATTTTAAAAAAATGATCTGCCCCAGGAATATGCAACAGATCCAGTTTTCAATGGAAATTGAAACTGGTCCGAGATGGCCGGTCCCAGTTAAATTGAACTGGTCCATGCTGGCAAGTTAAGCTGCTATGATTGGATGGTGAAGCAGACCAGATGGGTTGATTGCTGCATCCTCCATTTATATAGCACTTTTCAAGTTTGTGGCATGTCCCAAAATATTCCCAGCGAATAAATTTCTCATAAATTTCAGACACTGTTCTTTCGTCGGCTAATGTGCACAGCAAGATTCCGCAAACAGTAAATGAGATATGCGGCCATTGAGTTTGCATGAGGGGTGTACATTGGCCAGGATAGCACCTTCCAAACCTGCAACCTATACCATCGAGAAGGTCAAGTGCAGCAGACACATGGGAACAGCACCACCTGCAAATTCTCCATCAAGCTCCACTCCATCCTGACATGGAACTGTATCGCTGTTCCTTCACTGTTCAAAATCCTGGAAATGCCTCCCTAACAGTGCTGTGGCTTAAGAAAGCAGCTTGCCACCACCTTCTCGAGGGAAATTACGGATGGACAATAAAATAGTGGCCTGTAGTCATGTTGCAGCTGTATAGAACCTTAGTTTGGCCACATTTGGAGTAGCGTTCAATTCTGGTCGCCACACTACCAGAAGGATGTGGAGGCTTTAGAGAGGGTGCAGAAGAGATTTTGCAGGATGTTGCCTGGTATGGAGGGCATTAGCTATGAGGAGCGGTTGAATAAACTCGGTTTGTTCTCACTGGAGCGACGGAGGTTGAGGGGTGACCTGATAGAGGTCTACAAAATTATGAGGGGCATAGACAGAGTGTATAGTCAGAGGCTTTTTCCCAGGGTAGAGGGGTCAATTTCTAGGGGTTTAAGGTGTGAGGGATAAAGTATAGAGGAGATGAACAAGGCAAGTTTTTTACACAGAGGGTAGTGGGTGCTTGGAACTCGCTGCCGGAGGAGGTGGTGGAAGCAGGGACGATAGTGAGATTTAAGGGGCATCTTGACAAATACATGAATAGGATGGGAATAGAGGGATACAGACCCAGGAAGTGCAGAAGATTTTAGTTTAGATGGGCAGCATGGTCGGCACAGGCTTGGAGGACCGAAGGGCCTGTTCCTGTGCTGTACTTTTCTTTGTTCATTGTTCTTTTTAGCCAGCGACATGAAAGAATAAACTGCATATCAGGGACTTAGCTGTGCCATGCTGTCGGCTCGAGAGGGTCAATTTGGAGGGGCGGTGGGGGTTCGATTTAACGCCTCATTCGAAAGTCCACCGAAGCAGCATTCCTTCGGTACTGCATTGGGAGCCACGGCCTAGGTTTTAGGCTCAATTCCTTAAGCAGACTTCATATCCATCTGATTAAGAGCGCATCAGCTCGGTTAATTTAGTAGCAACTTTCCTCAGGCTACGCGCTCTTCAAAGGTCAGCCTCAGGGACGTTTGAGGTAGTTATTGTTTGTTGTCAGTCTTTAAACGTGATTCCAGTCGCGAGACTCCTTCTCCAGTTGATCTTCTTTCACAGTTTAACATTCCACACAATCGCTTGCTGTTTGCTAAAGTTCTGAGCTGAACTTTAGTGCTGAATGGTATCAGTGTAATATGAACAAAAGGCTATTGAAATGATTGTAACGTCTTAATATACTACAGCAAATAGAAAGGGCTTGTTGTTCAATAACAGTATGGAAAAAGTGACACTTAATCTCCTGCCATTTATTCTTAGTTTCCTGTTGCTTTACCCACTTAAATCATTGCTGCACTCAGGGAGTGTTTTAGTTGTGTTCGTGCACTTTGAAACAGAGTATTAAATGGACTGGCGCGTTGATGTGCCAAAGGCTCATAATTGTTCCGGACCCCAAATTCCTGCGCAGAGTTGGGAATGCCACCTGCTTTTCCATAATAGTTTGAGCAGTATGCCGGCGGCCTGGATAGGGTGGAGAAAGTGATGATGGGAACAGTTAGAACATAGAACATAGAACATACAGTGCATAAGGAGGCCATTCGGCCCATCGAGTCTGCACCGACCCACTTTAAGCCCTCACTTCCACCCTATCCCCATAATCCAATAACCCCTCCTATCCTTTTTGGACACTAAGGGCAATTTAGCATGGCCAATTCACCTAACCTCTTCTGAACCTGCAGAAAGATAACTCCCACAGGAATATAGTTTCCTGCTTACAGATGAAGCTCTGTCGGCCCTCCCATGGCACTATTTTGAAGCGAGCGTGGGTATTATCCCTGATACACTAACCAACATTGGCAATATCACAAAATGAGGTGGTTACTTTGTCTTTATTGTTTGGTGAATCTTTTTTATTCTAAACATACACAACATCAACAAAATACACAGTCCATCAAAGCATTGTCAACAGTTTGTACAGTTTTCCCCCCTTTAAACCCACCCCCGTGATATTTTCCATAATAGTTTGAGCAGTATGCCGGCGGCCTGGATAGAGTGGAGAAAGTGATGATGGGAGCAGTTAGAACATAGAACATACAGTGCAAAAGGAGGCCATTCGGCCCATCGAGTCTGAACCGACCCACTTTAAGCCCTCACTTCCACCCTATCCCCATAATCCAATAACCCCTCCTAACCTTTTTGGACACTAAGGGCAGTTTAGCATGGCCAGCCCACCTAACCTCTTCTGCACCTGCAGAAAGATAACTCCCACAGGAATATAATCCCGAAAATAAATGAACGGCCTCCACCGCACCTTAAAACCCTCTTCTGACCCTCTCAACTCGAATTTAATCTTCTCCAGCCGGAGAGCGTCGTACAAGTTCCCCAGCCAAGCAGCCACCCCCAGAGGCATATCCGACCTCCAATTCAGCAGGATCCTTCATTAGGCAATCAGAGAGGCAAAGGCCATTACCTTGGTCCCCTTACCCTCCAGCACCTTCAGCTTCTCCCAAAACCCCAAAGATCACCACCATAGGGCCCAACCTCACATCTGTCCCCACTATCCTGGATAACGTCCTAAACACCGCCTCCCAAAAGCTCTCCAGCTTCTCACAGCCCCAGAACATCCCCAGGGGTATTTGCACCCCCCCCCCCCCATAACTGACACCCATCTGTCACCCCCTGGAAGAACCCACTCATCTTCACTCGAGTCATGTACCCCGTGCACCACCTTGAACTGAATCCTTGTGCAGGAGGAGGTTGAGTTCACCCACCGCATCACCTCACACCCGAGTCCCCAACCTACCTCCCTCCCCAACTCCTCCTCCCAATTACGCTTTATCCTCACCACCTGTCCCTTGCCCTGCTCCCCCAACCACCTGTATATGTCCCCAATCCTACCCTCCCCCAAGTCGTCAAGAAACAGTAGTTGCTCCAACAGTGTGAACTCCGGTAACTGGGCAAACGTCTGTCACGCCTTTCGCGTGAAGCCCCGCACCTGCATATACCTAAACTCACTGCCCTGTGGCAACTCAAAAACCTCCCGCAGCTCGTCCATTCTCACAAACTTCCCCTTTGAGAACATATCCCTAACCTGCTCTAGCCCCACCTCGCTCCACTTCCCATGCATCCCATCAATTCCCCCTCCCCCCGGCTTAAACCTGTGGTTCCCACACAATGGGAACACAACATTTTGACCAACTTAAATTGCCTCCTCAACTGGTTCCATATCCCGATAGTTGACTGCACCAGCGGACTCCCCGTATACTTCCCTGGGTGTAACAGCAATGGGGCCGTCGCCTGTTCCCTCAGACTAGAACACCTGCAGGACTCCTCCTCCAACCTAATCCACTCCACCCCCACCCCTCCATCAACGCCTCGCCTTCTCCACATTCGCAGCCCAGTATAAATACATCAGGTTCGGGAGCGCCAATCCTCCTTTCTGTCTCTGCCTCTAACTGAGCCCTCTTCACCCTCGGTACCTTCCCCACCCAGATAAATCAGTGCCACCGCCCTCTGAAAGGAGGCCTTCTGGAGAAAGATCAGGAGGGTCTGAAAGACAAACCGGAACCTTGGCAGCACATTCATCTTTAGCACTTGCACCCTCCCTGCCAACTTCAGGTGCAAAGTGTCCCACCTCTTGAGATCCCCCTAAACTCCTCTACTAACGCTGTCGAGTTCCACCTATGCATCGTGGCCCACTCATGCGTTACCTGAATCCCCAAATACCTAATTCGCTCTCTTACCAACTTAAGGGGCAGTACATTCACCGGGAACACCTCGTTCTTCCCTACATTCAGCTTGTTCCCTGAGGATGCCCCAAACCTCTCCAATTGGCCTCATGGGTCTGATACAGGTCGTCTGTGTACAATGACACCCAATTCTCCCTTCACCACATCACAATCCCTTGCCACTCGGCTGACCCCCGAAGGGCCATCACTAAGTGCTCGATTCCCAGTGCAAGTAATAACGGCGACAGCGGGCACCCCTGCCTCGTTCCCCTGTGCAGCCCGAAATACCCTGAACTCGGCTTGTTCGTATGCACGCTTGCATCTGGGTACACATACAAAAGACGCAACCAAGTCACAAACTGCGGTCCAAACCTAAACCTACACAGAATTTCGAACAGATACCTCTACCCTACCCAGTCAAAGGCGTTCTCCACATCCATGAATACAATGATCCCCCCCCCCCCCCTCTCCACATCCATGAATACAATGATCCCCCCCCCCCCCCCCCCCCCCCCCCCCCGGCTGTCATTACTACGTTCAACAGCCTCCTAATGCTGCTGGATGGCTGCTTACCCTTCACAAAACTGAGGGCCTCATGGCGCCGTGGACCAGGGTTCAATCCCTGCCCCAGGTTACTGTCCATGTGGAGTTTGCACATTTTCCCCGCACCTGTATGGGTCTCACCATCACAACCCAGTGATGTGCAGGGTAGGTGCACTGGCCATGCTAAATTGATCCAAAATTGGAAAAAAGATCGAAAAAAAAAACAAACACTGTGGCACACACCCCTCGAACCTACATGTCAACACTTTCGCCAGTACTTTCACATCCGTATTCAACTAAGAGATGCGCTTGTAGGACCCACACTCTTTGGAATCAGTGAAATCGATGCCTGAGTTAATGTTGCTGGCAGCTCACCCCTCTACCGCCTCGCTAAACATCCCCCACAGGTAGAGGGCCAACTCTGTTGCAAACTACTTATAAAACTCTGCTTGAATTCCATCCAGCCCCAGGGCCTTTCCTGACTGTACTCCCCTAATACAATCCATCACCTCCCTCAGCCCTAACTGCTTCTCCAATACCTGCTTCTTTCTCTCCTCCAGGCCTGGGAACTCCAACCCATCCAGAAACCGTCCTAAATGCCCCACCTCTCTCCCCCCGGCTCGGCCTTATACAACTTCTCATAGTACCCCCTGAACACCTCATTTATCTTTTCCAGCTCCGACACCAACTCCTTCTCTGCCCTTACTTGCAAAATATCCCTAGCCGCTGCCTGTTGCTGCAATTGGTGAGCCAGCATACGATTCATCTTCTCTCCATATTCATATTGCACTCCCCTTACCCTCCGCAACTGCCCCACTGCCTTGCCTGTCGACAACATGTCAGACTGCCCCTGCAACCTATTCCTCTTGCCAGCAACTCCTTTATGGTGGCCGCCCAATATCTGCTATCCACCTCGACTATCTCATCTAACAGCCACCGTGTGCTCCTCCCTCCTCCTCCTATCCTATGAGCCTTAAATGAAATAATGTCACCTCGGACCACCATCTTCAAAGCTTCCCAGAATGTGGCCGCCGACACCTCCCTATTTTGGTTAAGCTCCACATAATTCCTAAATCAACACTCTCCCCTTCTCATGAAACAGCTTGTCAGCCAGAAGTCCGAAATCCAACCTCTATCCAGCCTCTGCACCGCCCCGAACTAAGCCTCACATCCAGCCAATGCAGCGCGTGATCCAAAATCACAATTCCTGGATATTCCATCCCTACTACCCATCATCACTGCCTGACTTACAACGAAAAAAATCAATTCTGGAGTACACCTTGTGCGAAAAGAAGGTGTACTCCCTCCCTCCTGGGTTCCTGAACCTCCAGAGATACACCATCCCCATTCCATCCAGAAACACTCCCAGCTCTCTCACCATCCTCAACCTTCCCATTAACTTGGGGCTAGACCTGCCCACCTCCAGCTCCACCATACAGTTAAAATCCCCTCCTATGATTAGCTGGTGCGAGTCCAAGTCTGGAATCGCCCCTAATACCCTCTTTACAAGAGGGTGCTTGGGACGGTCATTCCAGTTAGGCGCATAAACATTATCTAACACAACTAGCATTCCCTCTAACACCTCACTCACGATCACAAACGTTCCCCCTGGATCTCGCACCTCCCTGGACCCTCCAAATCCTGCTCAACA